>NC_136421.1:256284745-256884745 GCF_052625555.1 Lactuca saligna
TCGATGATTTAGTGCTGACATCTAAAGTGCTTGGCCGAGCCCTGACTGGAGTTGATGTGTTCAATTTAGTAGTCAGATGCAGTCGTCACAAATCTATATAGGGAAACATAATATTAAATTCTTAAGATTGACCATATACATGTCTCGAATTCATATAGATATCATAGAATGAAGGGATGGTTGATCACTTATCTAAGGGTTGAATCCTGATTAGATCAAGAGTTTGGTTGTTGCATTGGATGGCTAACTTTCTGTTGATTATTGGAGAAATATTAGTCCTTGTATAGTTGATGACTTGCCCAAGTGGGAGACTGTTGAAATATTGTACAAGGTCATTAACTATTTGTAATATTTCTAATAATAGTAGGGTCTTTTTGGGTTGCCCTCAAGACCTAAATTGAGTAGAATAAATAAAGGAGAAATTAGTTTATTAATTATTATGGTTAACAATTAATTAGAAACTAATTGGAAATATATTTTGGGAATTAGTTAACAGTTTAATTAATTAAATAGTTGAATGTTCATTAATCAATAGTTGGTTAATCAGTAATGTTCCAGAATCTTATGGAATTAGGGTTGGATGAAAATCACTCCATCCCACATGGGAAAGGAGCAAAATTTCGTGGTTATGCTTCCATCCCACATGGGAAAGAGTACTAAACCTAAGGAGGCATCCAAGGCTATAAATATGGCCTTAGAGATTTCATTCCTCCTTGTACCTTGGTTTGAAGTTTCGCTAACCCTTCTTCCTCCCCCTCTTAGGGATGATTTCTAACCCCTTTAGGTTTGTGAAATTTGCCCTTCTCCTAGTTATTTTATTCCACTCTTTGGTGTCATCGGGTGTGATACCATTAGAGGGACTTTGATTTGAGTCCTTTCATCCAAGCAACTTCATTGAGGTTCAAGATCTCAAGCATTGAGATCAAGGGCAACATAAGATGTATGTTTTCATCTTTTTATGTTTTCTAGGGTTGATGTAATTAGCATGAAGCCATAGATTCATAGGATGCATATACGGTAAATCGTAGTTTCGATTTTTTCGCTACCTAGTTTAGAATGTATTTGATGCGTAGGAAACCCAACAAAGACGATAAATAAGAATAGATTAAGCTCATACCTAGACATGAACTCCAAATTCGGATTTCACCATTAGGGGTTAAGGAAACCCATCAAAACAACTTCAAACTTACAAATATAACAACCATTTGTTGGTTAGGGCTTGGAGATGGATTAAGGAAAGAAACTACAACATAAATCTCATATTAACATCACAATTTAATCAAGAAATTCGGATTGCACAACCCCAAAACTCTAGAACGGATTTGAAAGATTTAACTATATTAAATCTTTGTGTTTTTAGTGTTTTCATATTTTTATATCATGTTTGTGTTTCTAACGATACTTACACCTAATAGATTTTGTCCATCCACATCCAGTATTCATAGATCTTGAATATTTGGATATCTAACCCCTAATCAATTCGAACTGGGATTGGAGAAAACCATAAATCAAGACTAGTATTATAAATATCTAGTCATACCAGTAATGCACAAAGCCACAAACATATACCTCGGATTTCTAACTTACCAGAAAAATTACATCTTCAGCATTAGTAGCTAACAAACTAAATTATCCAAAATTTATAATTAATTTTTGGATTTTGTGTTTGAAAGCTTGTTAATATTTAGAGGCCACGTTAGTATATTCTACTTTTAGCACATGAAACGTGATGTTTTTTCCTGGATATTAATTTGGGTCATGGCTTATTTATTTAACATGTGTGCTTATTTACTGTATGTTTATTCAAATATTCAGCTTTTAGAAGTGTAAAATAAGAATTATATATATATATATATATATATATATATATATATATATATATATATATATATATATATATATATATATATATATATATCATCAAATTTGAACATCTTTAAAAGCAAAACAAGATATCAATTGATAAATTTATAAAAGATTAATGTTCAATTTTTAACCAAGAATATATCAAAGAAAAAAGCGGATGCATATTTCAATTTAAAACTTAACATGAAGATGTGGCGGACTAGATGACTGAAATATAGATGCAAGCTGCCGATGAAAATAACATTTGATAAAATTAGCATGTAAATTAGCTTAAATGTATAAATGATATACCAGGACATTGTAAAATATAAAGGTTTTTTTCTTTTTTCTTTTTTGTTTTTTTTTTTTTTTAATTTGTAAATGGTGTTTTATTATTTTCTCTAATTTTAAATTATATTTGTAATTTCATCAAATCCAAATGTCACACAAAAAAAATGATTTGCTAATATATATATGAAGCAATAAAAAAGCTGGGAAAAAAAATTAAGAAAATATTGTAATAGAACTTTTATTTTAAAGCTGGGAAAAAGTTTAACAAAAAAATCATTATAAGGAAGTAGTAGAAAAATATACTAGTATAAAGTAAAATTGCATGCGACGAATTTATAACATTTTAACTTTAGATTAAATTTATAATAAAGTTTAAATTTTAGGACAAAAATATAAAATTTGAAAAAGATATGCTATAATCAACCTGAAATAACAATGACTATACATAAAACATAAGTTAATTACCTTCTAAAACATATAATCAATAATTTTACATGCTTAAAACTTTCTAAAAATTCGTTTATAAAACAAGCTTAAAACTTTCTAAAAGTTCATTTATAAAGACAATGATAACCCATAATAATTTACAATTTCCAATTTCAAGTACAAACTATAGTTTTCAAATTCTAGCTTCGAGTTTAACTTTGTTTTCCGACAAATAACAACTAATTTTATCAAATGTACTAAGAAAATTATCAAACTCATTTTCGTTGTAACATGATATAACAAATTTATGGGTGTTGCGTATACGTTTTAAAATTATTACAACTTGATATCTTAATTATCAATCGAATTTGTGTATGTTATTTTTTTTTTTATTTAAATATCCTAATTAACGGTGGATAAAAACTAATTATCTAAAAGAAGAGATTGTGAAGTAACTAATTATTAATTAATTTATTTATTTGCATACAGGAAGGAGCAACTGTCTCATCAGCTACACGTACACCACCTCTATATAAATGTCAACCACTATCACTAAACACCATTCCTTCGACGACTTCGTTCCAACTCCCCCACATGGCTTCGACCACCACCATCATCCTCCCTCTCCTTGTCGCTCTAATTTTCTCCGGCAATCTCCAAACCGCTGTGGCCCGCCGCCTCATGCACATCCCGGGCATACCAGATTTCACGTCAACTTCCCCAATCCCTTCATTGCCTCCATTCCCTCCATTTATGCCGTCCATCGACTTCCCAGGTGTCCCATCATCTCTTCCAACACCCTCTGCACCATTCCCGACATTCCCTCCTTTTATTCCTTCACTGCCATTCCCGACGTTCTCTCCTCTTATCCCCATTCCTAAATTCCCTTTTCCCATCAGCGCCTCCTCTCCCCCACCATTCACCACAATCTTCACTCCTCCTGTCGCCGGAACCAGTCGTCCCTGAAGCTAAGGAGCCTACATTTTTCATCATCTGAAGCTACATTAATATGTAGTGCTATCAAGTAAAATATATTTGCTAGTTATAATTATTGTTTCTTGAAACATGTATGTTTGAAGGCCGACTACATTTTTAATGTTTTTAAATTTCTCTGGTCTTTTGTTCAATTTTTTTTTTTCAATTGACATTTGTATCTGCCATTTTATAATTAAACCTTCATAATACACACACACACACACGAGGTATCTCTTAGAGCCGTGCTTAATATTTCTTTGTACAAATCTTATAAGACGGTTGCTGTTAGGGTGTGGGGCATCCTATAATTTTTACCGATGAACATGTAAGTTCATAGTGACATTTTTGTCATTTTCACCGTTTTTAAAAATAGTTAGGATGTATTGTTTGTGTTTATCATGCAAAGAAGAGAGATGATGGTGAATTGATATTTGCTATCTTTGAATACAGATGGTAAAAAAACGCTACCACACCCCCCCACAACCTTTTTACAATTGTTATTTTGGTGTTGGCATTTAAATATCATACACACTGCAAAATATAATAATCCTGAGTTCAGAAATTTAAACCTTATTCATGTTGTTACTTGTGTTTTTATGGGTAAAAGAAAATATATAAAAAACTAAAAATAAAATTTTTGTATTTGAACCGAAAGTTATTCCGTCGATCAGATTGATCAATAATTCCATAGAATTAACATTACCACCTTTTATTCCTTTCGGTCATGTTATATTTAGTTATACATACCATTAAAGTCATCATTTTTCTCCTTATTCATATACAACTATGCATAATTCTTTATCCGGTATCCAATACTGATCAATACAGTACAAGCTAAAACTACAACTCCTAAAAGCAATACCCTTCATGTAGGATATTCCAAATGAATTCATAATCTTTCCATTATTAGTTTTCTCATTTTCTCTCACCTAATAATGCAAATACTACCACTACAAATAACATCTTCTTGTCTGGTACCCTTCCAAATACATTTACCAACATTAATTCCAGTCCACTTTCTTTTTATTCTAATGCTCAAAGAAATCGATCCAGCATAAAGTAAGTTCTTGTTATTGTTGTTGATCGAGTACTTCAGTGTATCCTTTTTGTTCTAACGAGTCCGGAAAAACGGTGCTTCAATAACAAACAAAATAAATTAGAATAGCATATCATATATGTGTGATGCAAGATAATAATGTAAATGAAAGAAATAGAGTATATTGTGTATGACATCCTACTATTTTTTTCTCTTACGATGCTCTAGTTTTGTTGCTACTTATTAAGGCAAGGTACTTTTTAATCTGCTTAGTTATAGCATTCTCAAATCCTTTTGAAGGAAAGCCAAGTAGGAATAAATAAATTGATGCAAAAAAAAAACCATAGAATTGATAAGCAAACTATTCAGAAGCGAATGCTAATCTAGTCACAAACTTGAGTTCTAGAGGCACACCTCTCATTAAGCATAATTCAAGCGTAATACATCATTATACACATAAAAACATCTTTTTTTGGAACCGGCCAATGAAACTATATTAATGAAAGAAAGAGAACAGGAGAAATAGAGACAGCCACAAGTCAGTGGCGGAACAAAAGGTCCAAAAACAAAATGCAGAGAAAACAACATCAAAACGAGTGACAGATTAAAGGAAAGGGCATTGAGACCAATTTGCCCAAGCTAATTCTGCCATCTTACCCCTGTTCTTCACCCAAAGAAAAGTCACAAGCTTAACTATTTCTATGACTTTTTCAGGTGGTAGGCGATTGTTTTTAAAGACTCTTTCATCCCTTGCCTTCCAGATACACCATAACATACCATAACAAATTACCATAATAATTTTCCTTCTTTTGGGCACGACCCCAATGTAGCAACAAAATCCAATAAATCGTTCACCTTGTTGAAACCACCAGCTTGCACATTACACCACCTCCATATCCCATCAGCCACCTTTTTTGCAAAAGAGCAATCCACAAGAGCACAGTCTGGGCACTCATCTTTCTCCTCGCATATACAACATGTCAATGTTTCCAAGTTTACCCCTCTTTTTGAAAGCTCCGTTGCGGTAGGAATTCTACCATATTTCACCCTCCATATGAAACATGATACTTTCAATGGTATTTCTTTAATCCATTGGACATTATAGTTACTGATAGGGGGCTCATAATCACACCTTTTTCTAAGGGCTTACACTGTAAATGATCCGTCCGAGTTTAAACCGCATCTCCATTGATCTCGAGTGGTATCTGATTGCTTGGATATCACAGAGCTAATGGGGATTCCAATTTTCGTGAGATATTTCTGAATGTCTGCAATATTGTTACATACTCCTGCTAAAGACTTCAATGAGTAGCAGTCATCAGGTTTGGATCGAAGATCGTGCAAGCAGTTGATGACTACAGCCCATAATCGACCTGGCTCGGTTTTGATCTTCCACCACCATTTCATTATGAGGGATATATTAAGAGCTTTTATCGTTCCGACACCCAATCCACGTAATTCCTTGGAGGCAATCACCTTTTCCAACGATATCCAGTGTATTACTTTCTTTTCATCCGATCCACCCCAAAGGAATCTATCTTTTCTAATATGTCAATTACACCTTCAGGGGCCACAAATAAAGAAAGGTAATAAGTTGGGAGGTTTCCCAAGACTGACTGAATAAGGGTTAATCTTCCACCAAAGGATAGATTTTTAGATTTCCAATTTGATAGCTTTGCTTGGAATCTGTCAATTACCGGTTTCCAATGTTTCTTCAACTTCATATTTGCTCCAACGGGGACTCCAAGATAGGTGAAGGGGAGGGAGGCAGGTGCACAACCAAGGGGACTAGCCCAGTTTGCAACCTCCTGCATATAAGTTCCAATCCCAAAGACACTTGATTTGTAGAAGGTAACTCTAAGCCCTGATGCAACATGGAAGCAGTGCAAGATGCATGCTAAGTTATTGATATTTTGTTTCGACCACTCCCCACAAAATAGAGCATCATTTGCATATAATAGAAGAGAAATTGTTGGTCCCCCATTAGGCAACTTAATGTCGTGAAAGATACGAAGTTCACATGCAGATCTCATTGCTACACTAAGACCCTACATGGCTGCAATTAAGAGGAACAGGGAGAGCGGATCTCCTTATTTGACACCTTTAGATATTGAGAATTCTTTGGTTGGGCATCCGTTAACTAAAACTGAGATTTAGATGATACTAGGCTACCTTTTATCCACATTCTCATTTTGTTCCCAAATCCCATGTTCATAAGATTTGAATCAAGAAAATCCCAGTTTATCGAATCAAAGGCTTTATCAAAATCAACTTTAAAAGTAGGATCTTTCTTTTCGACTTTTTTGCCCATGAACAAATTTCATTAACTACAAGAGGCCCGTCAAGTATGTTCTTTCCCTCAACGTATGCAAATTGTACCTCATCAATACATTTCCCCATGATTTTCTTCAATCTTAACGACAGGATCTTCGATATAATTTTGTATATGCACCTAATAAGACTAATCGACCTATAATCGCTAATTAAGAGGGGGTCCTTTATCCTTCTAGTGAAGGAATTAGATGGAACATATGCACATAAAAGCACAATACATCATTGTACACCAATAAATGAATTCTAGAAATGGAAAAGAAAAGACAAGTATTTGGTCTCATTCTTTAGCTATACATGAAAAGATGCATTACATACCAAATTATATCGATTAAAATAACAGGTAAAAGCAAATTTCCATCAGAATGATAATCGTAACAGCTTGTTGATTCCTGAATAATGAAATGAAGCAAAGAGAGAAAGGGAATATGTTTGAATATTTTCATTGTATTGATTATTGTAAGAAGAGTTACAAAACTGATTATATACAAAACTCAAAGCTAGTAAACAGAAAAAACTAATCATCTAGTTGTCTAACTAACTCGCTAATCAGCTTAATACACATGTCAAAGCATAAGTACGAACATCTCGCCTCAAGTGGGCGACTATGAGACTCCTAATTTGCTTAGACGTCTATAGTGATCTTTACTTGGCACATTTTAGTAAACAAGTAACCCAGTTGCATCTAAGTTGGAACATATTGCAAGGAAATCAGGCTATCTTGTAAGAGTGGTGAATGACAAATTGCTCTGGATGGTCCTATGATGCATGGAGATAAGAGTGTACTCCACTTGAGCTACTGTCTGCACTAGATGAAGAGTGTGTACCCTGTCAACAAAATTAGACCATTGTTCATCATTAGAACTTGGTTGCTACCTGAAGCAGGTATCATACCATTTAGGGCTTTAGAATTCGGAGGGACAACTCCACCTTCTGAAAGCTTGGAATCTGAGGCAGGGGGCCCAGATTGTGCATGCTTAGAAGAAAGTGGGATGTTCGAAGGGACACATGGTTGCATTCCATGGGGCTTCAAGGAACTTTGTTCAACACCTTCACCATCTTTTTGGGAAGATGGGGGTTGATTATGTGCAGACTCCCTATGACTATCTAGGTGTATTTTCTGAAGGGTACTTCAGAAGAGTATATGGGAGGGGTTAATGGATGTACATAGTTAAATGAAATGTCAATATTTGATTCCTTTTGAGAGGAACCACTGAATTTGGTTCTTTTTTTGGTTGGAACTTTAGAGGTTGATGTTTTTCTTTTAGCCATCTTTTCTTTCTGCTACAAGTGGAAACTATTTTGTTCACATATGAGGGCTGCTCATCCGAGACCGGGGTAGATTGTGTTGATTCATACACAATTGAGGTCTCTAAATGGTGTTTGAGAAAAGTAGAGTTGGATGCAAGTATTGCCAACATATGTTGTGGAAAAAGACGAATAGGTCCAAAATAAGTTTGGTTTGGAAGCCTATAAGTTCTAATGGCCTTGAAAGAAAGATACACCTATTTAGGATTGAATTTGATGGGGATGAATTCTCTTCATTCCTTGTAGATTTTTTTGGAGATTCATAGCCCAGAATCTCGGACTCAATATTTCATTCAACTTTTTGTGGATGGAAAACTTTGAAAAGTCTTGCCATAGAACCTCAGTCAAGTCAACAACATTGCTTCATATGGAGTAGATGTTATACGCAAAGTATAGCCACTCCTTGCTCATGGTGTCACACCATACTTCCGTGATAATCCTCGAAGGATTAGATGCATCAACACAGTCCATAGTCTGCGAACCGCCATTTTCTTGAGCTTCTTGGCTTTGAACTTACTGTTATACCTAATTTCATTTAGAAAGGTCTAAAACTCTTCAGAAGAGGGTCCTTGAACAAGAAAACCCTTGGGGTTTTGGGGATACTAATTGCTTTCAGAAATGTATTCTTATGTACAGGGAAAAACCTGTCACCTATGATTTTGACTTCAATGACACCATCTTCTATCTTGATTCTTTCAAATGATATGTGAAGGATGTGTAATGGGAGTTTTGGATTGGCTATTTTTGGTAAGTGGAATAACAATGGGGTGATGTGAGATGAACTCGATCATCACTCGAATGGATTCATCGTAATCCATGGGGCCAAGGGAGAAAAGTTGGGTCATTTCCCTGAGAATCAGTTCAATGGATGATGACAATGTTGAACCCTTTGATGATTTCTTCTTAGTTGTAGGTTTTGAGATTTCATGGACATTTTGTGAGGACGCCATTGTTGAAGGTTTGAATGCTCAAAGAACAGGATGCAAAGAAGTAATGATGACACCCAAAAGAGAAATTGGTCACATTTAATGTGTTGCCAAAAATGGCATCCTTAAAAACTGAAATGCGAAAAATGGGACGTCTATTCGTGCCAAAGGAGACAACGTTCGTTTCAGTTATGGAGTTGACATGCACTTTATTGAAACGTGTGCAAAAGTACATTTATTAAGAATTAAAGGATAATCATCAACAAAAATTACCATTAATATGAATAATAAAATGTTTTGGAATAAAAAACTTTAATGAAAACCTTTGCGCTTATTTTAAAACTGAGGATCTCAGAACAAGAAGATTCTGAGATGAGATGTCATAAGATACTTCGGAAAGAATATAAACATATCATTAATACATGAAAGAGAATACAAGATGCCACAATCTTAGATTGAATATCAGATGTAAAATGCATGAAGATCTTAGAGGACAATTTTCAACAGATTTAGATTCCATGAAATGAAGGATTAGAGCTTGGACAAAGATAAAAGACGAACACACATTACCATTTTAGATTTTATTTCCCAGGTGAACTTCGTAACACTTCATTTTGAAATAAATTCTAAGGAGAGATCAATAAAATAGCACCATTGTAACTATATTAGTCAGGATCTTCAAAAGATTAGGGAAGTTGTACAACTTAAAACTAGAGAAAAAGGTTAAACAAAAAGACACATAAAATGATCCTATATTTTCCAAGAGAAAATGATTCTGAGATGAAAATATTTTGATGTCAGAATTATTTCACTTTCTGATGTTTCCATCAGAGAGGACAAGTCTCTAGGAAGAATTGTGGATGAGGAATCATTATACCCATTTTGTTTAGAAACCCATTAAATTTGGTTTCGTCTAATAGCTTAGTAATGACATCATCAGTTTCATCTTTAGATGGAACAAAAATAAGTTCGATGTTTCCTTTTAAAACATGATCTTTAATGAAATGGTATCGAATATCGATGTGCTTCGCCATAGAGTGTTGAATTGGATTATGAGAAACCGTAATGGTACTTTGAGAATCACAATATATTGGAATTTGTTGAAATCGATAACCATAATCCAAAAGATGAGTTTTCATCCAAAGAACTTGCGAGGTGCAACTTGCAGCAACATTGTATTCTGATTCGGATTTTGAGAGAGCAATGCAGTTATGCTTCTTAGATGACCAGTTACCCAATATTCCACCTAAAAATTAACAACCTCCTGAGGTGATTTTTCTATCCAGTTAAAGACCTCCATAGTTTTGAATCGGATTATACCTGAAGAATGAAACGTTTATTTCTCAGATACCAAATTCCGAGGCTCTTTGTTCCTTTGAGATATCGGAATATTTGCTTGACTGTAAGAAGATGAGACATCTTCGGATTGAACTGGAATCCAAAATATAGGCATGTAGAGAACATGATGTTCGGACGACTTGCGGTAAGGTAGAGTAGCGATCCAATCATTCCCCTATAATACTTTTGATCAATAGCAACAACTGATGAATTCGAGAAGATCTTGTATCTGAAACCCATAGGAACCTTTTCAGAGACACAGGTGTCCATTGAATACTTTTCAGAAGTTCGGAAACGTATTTCTCTTGGTGAATAAAGAATCCTTTGTTGGTTTGCTTGACATATAATATGAGGAAGAAACTTAATTCATGATTCATGCTCATTTGGAATCAACAAGCCATTAGCTTGGAAAAATCAACAACCATCGTTGAATCTGTGGATCCAAAAATGATGTCGTCACCAAAAATTTGGACTAACATGAGATGCTTACCATTTGATCTTCGGAATTAGGTAGGATCAATAATTCCTCTTTGAAAACCAAAACACTCAAGAAAATCAGTGAGAGTCTCATACCAGGCGCATGGAGCTCTCTTGAGGCCATACACAACTTTTTGGAGTTTGTAGCAATAGTTCGGATTAGATGGATTGACAAAACCAGGGGCAGTTGGAGATAAACTTCGGTATCCAGTTCACCTTTGAGAAAAACATTTTTAAAATCCGTTTGGTAAACCTTAAAGCCTTTTTGAGGTGCACAAGCAAGAAAGATTCTGATGGATTTAAGGCGAGCAACAGGAGCGAAAGTCTCATCGTAATCAATTCCTTCGATCTGAGTGAATCCTTTGGCCACCAACCTTGCTTTGTTTTTGATAATAACTTTGACGTCATCTAGCTTGTTTTGGAAGACCCATCTTATGCCAACAATAGGGTGATCCTGAAGAGGAGCAACAAGAGTCCACACTTCATTTCTATCAAATTCTTCTATTTCTTCTTACATGGATGTAATCTAGTTAGCATGTTCTAATGCTTCCTTGATGGATTTTGGTTCAACCATTGAGACACATTTCCAGAAGTGGCATTGATTTTGAATGTTCAAAGCAGAACAAGTTTAAATACAAGCGTTGAGATTTCCAATGACTTGATTTGGAGGATGATCCGTTGTCCAGATGTGTAATCTCGGAAGCTCTTGTGCAATGGATGATCTGATATCAACAACATGCCTTTATTGCTCCCCCGAAATGATTTGAATTTGTGGATGATGCCCCCCTGAACTTCTGAACCGGATATGTCGACGTCGTCTTCGTTCGAAAAGTCAAAGAAGTAAGAATCGTCTTCATTGTTGTTTAGAAGAAAATCAAATTAAACAAATTGATCTTCTGTATCTTAAAACCTATCCACATTTAAGTCAAGGGAGGGATGACCATTTTCCCCCTCAAACTAAAAAGGTTGAAACAGTTCGGAATTAAATGGAGGAAAGGTAGAGGTCGAACCAAAAATGTTTTGAGAAATTCGACCTATAGTTGATTAGGACAGTCTTGATTGAGATTCCAAGTCAAGAGTAGTTTCTAAAGGTCCAAACTAAATTTCGAAGTCAACTTCATAGATGATTTAGGAACTATAAGATCCTGGTGATGGAGCATCACACTCCATAATGTGAGCTGTAACAAGAGTTAGGCTAGAATTCTGAACAAAGTTGTCATCAAAAGTGACATCAAAGCTTTGTTCAAGTACACGAATTCGATGAATAAGAACTCTGTAGTCTTTGGATTTGCTGCGCATCCCATAAAGATTGCTTCATTCGCTTTGGGTTAAAACTTCATGAGTTGGTCATGGTTGCTTTTTATAAAGTATCTGCATCCGAAAACATGTAGGAACAAGCTACTCGGCTAGCGACCATTCATGGATCATAAGGTATCATATTGAGATGATGGTTAATGATGCTTTGATTCTGAGTGAAGCAGACAATACACACAACTTCAGTACAGAGATAAAGATGTAGATTAGCAAACTTCAACATTGATTTAGCGGCTTCAATAAGAGCTTGATTTCTTCTTTCAACCAAACCATTTTGTTGAGGAGTGTAGGGAGCAGAGAAATTATGGTCAATGCCTTTATCGAAGAGGAATTTCTCAATGGTGACATTGGTGAATTCTGAGCCATTATCACATCAGATTCCTTTTACAGGAAGTTTGACAATAACTTCAATTCGCTTGATGAAATTTATACATTCTGAGGCTGTTTCAAATTTTATCCCAAGGAAGAAGACCCAGGTGAATCTTGTGTAGTCATCAACAATCACAAGAATGTTCTTTTTTTGAGGTAGACATTTTACAGTGGATCGTCCACAAATATCAATATTAAGAAGTTCTAATGGTTTCGAAATTAACTTTTCAATGATTACGGGATGACCTTTCTTGGATTTCTTCCCACATTCACATGTAGCACAAAGATGATCGTTTTCGAACATGAGGAGTGGCAGAGCTCAAACCATTTCTCCGGAAACAAGATCATTCATATATCAGAAGTATATATGAGCAAACCTCCGGTGCCATTACCAACTAATATCCGGAATGGCCATTGAGAGAAGGCAGAGTTGTGGCTTGCTAATGACCATGTTGATGTCTAATGGTTATTTTTTTGCGATTGGATTTGATTAGACATTCTTTTCGATCTTCTCTCATGACGTAGTTATGCTTCTTGCAGAACTGAACTCTTTGGTTTGCATTAGTAAGTTAAGCCACACTAACCAAGTTGTGTTTCAGGATAGCTGCATATGTCACATTAGAGACAGCGATATTGCTGGTGGTGAGGGTTCCATAACCTCGGATCAGTGTATTTGAGTTTTTGCCATACGTCATATAACCAACATTTAGAGTGAGTTTGAGATCATGCAAAAAGTCTTTATACCCTATCATGTGCATGGAACAAGCACTATCAATATACCATATTATATGTTGTTCCGAAGTATAGAGTGCTTGCAAAATTAGTGAGTTTTGTAATTTTAGGCTCTAAGTTAGGATTAAGGACTTAGGAATGGGCTTTGGACTTAGATTGTGATTTTTGTACAACTGGTATTTCGTAGGGTTTGTTCCGAGAAACTTTGCGAAAGAAGTTGAATGCCATGGTCTTTTCTTTAATCTAGAAATCGCATTCAACCAAAGGTTGTTTGGACACTGCTTTTCTCGGACAAATAGTTTTTTGAAATATAGGAATCATTATGTTGATAGAAGTTACAAATGCATTTTCAACCTTTTTTACTTTCCATTAAAATTTTGTTTTAAAACTTTTGAGGATTCTTCAACAATAGTGTTCTTACCAAAATGTTCTTTACTTTTTGTTTTCGATGGCACATTTGGATTCAAAAATTGTTGTGGTTTGAAAATAGTACCATTAGATTTAGCAATAAATATAGAAGATAATGTCCGAGAATAATCAGTTTCCATAGAATGAGTCTCAATATTAATCATTTTCAGAATAGGACTAACAAACTTGTTTTGAGCAACCGAACTATGAGGATTTGATGGCCTTATAAGAATCTTAACAGACACAAAGGTATTGTGTTTGCTAGTGGTTGCACTAACTTTCCAAGATAGTTTCTTTTCGGATCTCTCAACAAATCTGGAATCTTGCCTTGACATGATTTCCTTTTTAAGGGTTTTTTTGGCTTCGATCTAAGGGTTGACAACATCTTTCTTACTTCATCAAGGATTCTTCTGAGAGTCAAATGATGAGTTGGAAGTTTGTCCAGATGATATTATCAAATTTAGGCTTAATTGGTACTAGAGTTGTTTTGAAATTTCCTCAGAGTTTGAGATATAGAAATCAGATGAATGAATAATTTTTTCATCAATGTCACTATATAATGATGCCTAAACAAAGTCTGATTTTTCAGAGTCATGTCCAGTTGTCTCAGGAATTATTTCCTCAATAACATAATAGTTCGGAGGACAGAAGTTAGGAATTTGAACTCTAGTACAGATGATGTCAGGATATGAATTCGAAAAAGATTCAGGTCCAGGGGTATCAGAGCTGGAAGAGGTGTGGAATCAGTACATTTAACAAATATAGGTTGGAACTCAGGAATCAAAGACTGGAACTGGTCTGAAGTCTCATGAAGCGGCAATAGTGGTGAGACAGGGGTATCCGAATGATTGATGTTAAGAACGTCTCCGATAAAACGTAGATTTTGCAACTCCTTCAAGGGACGAACAACAAGTTTCAGAAATGCGCTTCTGAGGCCTACTACATTGGACCATGGATGACGATGATTATTAGTCATCTGTTAGTTTTCTTCAAGAATATCAATTAAATGATTAAAACCATGGATGATAAAGATTATTAGTCATCTGTTAGTTTTCTTTCAGAAAAGTGATTTCATATTTGTCTTTTAAAATGATACATTCATCTTGAGACATTACAAGTTCTTATTCAAGTGATTTTATTTTAAGCTTTCTATTTTCAAAGCATAAGCTAAGGCAAGTCACTTCATTTTCCAGCTTCTCACTTACTTCTATGGCAGACTCATAGGCATTATGGATGATGATCAATCTGATTGGATCTGGTTTAGATATGGTTCACAAAGAGATAAATCAAAATTATTTTCTGTGATCATAGATCTTACCTGTTGGACGATGCTTCTTCCTGGTGGATCACTAAGTGCCATGTAGAAAAAGTTCGGCTCAGCATTTTCAGCGTCTTCTTCCGAACCTGATGACCAATAGCCTTCATCATATTCGATCGATTGTCTTTTCATAAGACACATATTCCTTCCATTACTTGCATCATCCTTGTCTCCAGAAGAGAAGTACCCTTCAAGATCGCTTGACACAGTAGTAACAAAAGCTTTCCCACTTGCTGCCAGCTCTTGATCTCTACGAGTATAGTATGTAGAATCTTTAACCTTCAGCTTATGAGTGGTTTTAGCTAAGAAATCTTTGACAAAATGGTTACCATGTCGATAATTGTGACATACTATCTTGGGTTTGTCCGACTTTGGAATTTCTTGGGATTACAAGGTATGACTTGATGAGGAAATGTTGGGTTTGTAGGCTGGTGGGTTCTCTGAAGGTTTAGGAAATGGTTGAGGATTATTTTGATAAGGGTTTTTGAATCTGTTTGGATATGGTTTGTGACTGGGATTCCATGGACACTTGTATTTTATACACAACAGTGAAAACTCCTGTTGGAAGCGAAGTTCAGACTCAACTGGATGGAGATCAAGATTTTCTAGATGGTTCGGAACATGTGGAGTAAGGATGGTTGGTTGAACGGGTGAAATAGGTGGAATAGTTCTGAAGGGATCTGCCAAATATGGGTTTGGCATAAGTGGGTTAACATAACTAACCAACGCAAGAGAACCTCCAGATAGTTCGATTAACATTTATGCAACGTTAGATTCATAGCCTTGTAGTTCATCAAAGAGTTTGATATAGCTTCAGCTTCTTCAGAGATCCATTACTCTTAACACATGACTTGACGTTTCCCCAACCTTTTCTGAAGCTATTGATAAACTACAGATTGTATTCAAGAGGGGTTCTGATTATACCGTCTGTAGTCATGTTGTTCATAACAATTCAATACCTATTTGAAGCCGAGGCTACGGTTTCACCTGGAGCAGTAGTAAAGGTATTAAAATCATTGACAATCAAACGTTTATATTTCATATTATCGGACCCTTCAAAAAGATCCTGAAGAGTGCCCCAAATATCTTTTGCAGATTTACATAACTTAATATGCTCAAAGTGGGATGGAGGAACACCGGACACCATCACAGAAAATACAGTCTGGTCAACACGCAACTTTTCGATGTCTACAATAGTAAGATGTGTTAGGCATTGATATTCTTGGGCCATGAGAGTTATAGAAGCATCTCTCACCATTTGTCTGACCGAAACATGAGGACCATATTTCACAGACCTCCATATTTCTTCACTTTTTTCTTTACCAAGTAAAAATATTTCCATCCTGACTTGCCAGTGATCATACTCTTCAACAACTAGCAATAAGGAATGAGAAATGCAAACCATGATATTTTTTATTTGCATCGAATACATTTATTGAGTTTGATACCAAGATAATCTCAAATCAATTATAATATGTTCTTATGGATTCAAAGGACAACCACTCAAGCTCTGATACCAATTGTGAGAACAATATTCAATGCACGGATAAGGTTTGAAAACTCAAACCTTCAATTAACTCTTGAAGATCAAAGTATGATTCTAATAAGTTGGTTCAGTCAAGTCTGGTAAACCAGTCGAGAATTGAAGATAATATTCAACCAAGTTTTCTAGTAAGCAAAATAAAGTAATATTAAATATAATAAAAGTAAAAATAATTTAGAACAAGTATAATGTACGTGAAAGAAATTGACTTGCAAGAGAGTTTAAAATGATGTGAAGAGAATATAGATTACTTCTATTCTTGGTGTTTTTTCATGAAAACATCTACTCCTTAAATAGTAAAGGAGAGTCATGGTACAAACTGAGATTCATTCTAAGGACTAGATAATACAAAGAGTTTGAAAAATCTGACACTTAAAAGATTTGCTAAAATATTCCTAAGAACTGTTACATCAGCTAGAGATAAAAACAAAAAGGATTTCGAAGCTTGCACAGTCTCAAATTTTGGAATCTCTTCATCTCGGAAACAAAAAGGATTTCGAAGCTTCTTCACATATCGGAATTGAGTGACTTATGGTTTTCTTTGTTTTGGATTGCTAGAGGTTCATTTCTGATGCATTAACAATTTGTTTTTATAAGAAACGTCTTGTGCGAGTTCAGTTACCAGTGATGCAGTTCGTTGCAAGTCTCTTGGATCTTTTTGGCAAATGGTGGTACACCCGAGCTATTTTTGGAGCTTGATTTTCATGCGAGATTTTGTATTGACCATGGTTACACTTGTGGGAGTAGTTGGTTAGCCACAGCTTATCAGGAAGTTGGATGTGTAATTAAGTTCCTTTGGTCATGATCTCTGAATTTGGGTGAACGGATCACACCCACTGTTATTTTGTTTAGTTATTTCCATGATTAGACGAAGAACTTTTAGAGCCGAATGGATGTGTGGTCTAGATTATCATTTGTTTGTTTATATTTCTCCCTTATGTCTGTATGTGAGGTTGCCAGCTTCAGTAGTTGGTAGTATATTCCGTTCTTCAAATATTAGTCGGACGACGTAAGGCCAGAAAGGTCTTGGTTGGATCAGATCTATAATTTTTAGTTAGCGTGGTTCACGTATGAAGGTGATATTGTCTGCCTAGAAGACAGATATGATCCTGGTGTTTCAAGTTATGGATGAGGGGGTCAGCTCTTCTCAAATATCAATTAGTCGTGTCAAGCCATGTATTTCTCGCTATGGATCAAATCTAATTTTGGGTTTTTATGAAGTGTACGTATAGAGAATTGTTTTAGTGCAATAGTGGATGTTATTTTTGTTGGATTAGATATCTAAGCCCATAATTATAATTGGTATGTACTTGATTTGATATGTTGCATGGTCGTTTTGAGTTTCCTTCACTCATACAACTTGACAAGATGACTAGTGGAGAGAGAGTAGAATTTATTATTTAAAATAATAAATTGGTACTCAAAATGATTTTATTAATATATTATAAGATTAATATATTATTTGGAAATCATATTATTAATTGGTATTTAATCAGAAATTAATTAGATATTACTTTTGGGATTCAATAAACTGATTAATAATGGAGGGGTTGTTTTGCATATCATTGATAGTTGTGAAACTGGGCTTAGGACTCCTTGTAAATGGAATGGACGAAATTTATGGGTAACTCCATAAGATTTCATCCAAGGGCTCATTAAGGAGGTCGACGGGTTGCTTTGGGCTTAAGGTAAGAATTTGGGTTTCCTAATTGAAGTCCAACTTCAAGACCAAGCAACCTAGCCATATATAAAACCTCTAAACCCTAGGAATTTCAGCTCCAAGCATATGATACTAACCCTAGCCAATTTCCTTTTCTCTCCAACTCATCCTTTGCATTGAGTGTTTGTGACTCCATTAGAGGTGCAACACTTGGGGCACTAAGCTTTCAAGAGTCAAGGATCTTCAATGACTGTCTTGTTGTTACTATATAACAAGTGAGGTAATACTCTAACCCTATTTTCATGTGAATTTCAAATTTGTGTGCTAGTTTCTAGGGATATTGCTTTGGTGTTCAGTTTGCATGTTCAATAGAGAAAAACCTAGATCCAAAGCAATTAGGGTTGCATGATCAACATAGGAATGTAGATATGCTCATAACCCATCAGTGGTATCAGAGCCTAGGATGTTTTTCAATTGAATTGATGCAATGGTGAATTTTCCAAAGAACAAAAAAGTCGAAATTTGTTTTTTGGAGCTTAAACTCGACGAGTTCAATTTGAATGCGACGAGTTGCTTGAACTCGACGAGTTCTCTTTCCAACTCGACAAGTTGACTTGTCAGTTTCCATATTTTTCGTATTTTTGATCAGTTTTTGAATAGGATAATTACCATAATTCGTTTTTTATTGCCTAAAACTGAATTTTTTGAATGGTAACTTGATATCCTTATCAAAACAAAAAGATTTGGTTAAATATGAATAATTATAATAAGACTGTTTTAATTTGAAAATTAACCTAGTGTTTTTGAAAAGTTATAAAACATACCCTTTTGGTTTTATAGTTTAAATTTGAAATTAAAAGTTTTAATTTTTGGAAATATAAATGGTTAAACTCTAGTATTTTTGAATTGTTTAAAAAATACACCATCGTGGATTTTATTAAATTAATTAAGTGTTTAATTAAAAAAGAATTGATAAATCCATATATGGTTTAAGTTTAACTAAACTAAAAGTTTAATTTATTAAAGGATTAAACCACTTAGTATTTTAAAAGGTTAAAATACACCCTTATACTATACAACATTAAAAGTCTAATATATTATATATGTATAAGAAAAGTCAGTCTTACCGTTAGTAGGCCTCATTCACGAAGCTGGTCTATAAGGGATGTTTAAGGAAGCGGCTTGTAAAATGACTGCTATTGGGTATCTACTCTTATCCACCGCACTCTTGACTAGTGGAGGGTCGTTAACCGAACATGTAGGATAGGACTCTAAATCCTCATTAAAAGTATAATAAATTATAAAGTAACTAAACACTTATATAAATTCTTAATCTAAGTTACTTTAGGAAAAATGTGAATTTGATGCTAACACATGAAATTGCACATTGCACCTTATTGGTCGTTAGTGGAGCATTTGTAGTTAACCAGCACACTAATATGGGACTAATGAAGGATGCCAATGGGTAGCTCGTAAATTATCGTTGATCAATGGAGTGTGTGTGGTTAACCGGCACATTGATTAGACGATAAATGACATCAAGAGTACCAAGCTAATTTGCATGGTTATTCACAACTTATTTGTGATCCTCGGTATACCAATCACAAATTTGAAGGGAATAATTAAGATTAAACATGCCATTGAAAAGTTCAATGAATCTTAAGAGATCTAGGAATTTCATTTAAAACCTAATTCGTTTAAAATTTCGTTTTCATTGTGGAATTAGTAAATCGCCATTTACCTACCTTCAAATAATTTACAATTGGATTATGGCATCCCTCTTCCGAATTGTGAATTATTTTGTTGGGTCATAGCCTTAATATTTTATTTGGGTGTTATATTAAGGATTAAATCAACTAACTTGAATTTCTCCTTTTTGTAGATGTCTAGTTCAAACAACCGTGGTCTTCTTCATCCTTTTGGAAAAAGCTTTATGTCCGAAGATGATCTTCCATGTGTCGATCAAGGTGAAAGATCATTCCCTTTTTCGTGCATTGGTGGAACTGGAAATCAAACTTCTCTTCCTCTACCTCCTCCATTGATTCTCCCTGGCCCACAATTTCGTCAACTTGAAAAGTTCAAGGCTACTCAAGCCCTATTGGCATGCAAACATTGATATGGAAGGTCTGTGTGTGCACACATCCTCAAGATTGTAACGCACGTAGATCCGGGCTAGTCAATTTAGAGAAGATAAGCATCAAAAATGACTTTTTCATGGAAGATTATTTAGAAGTATTAATCTTAACCAAGTTGTATTATATGTCACAAGGTTTCCGTGCATATAAAGAACGCCAAAATCCGAGTTATAACGAAGAAGTTATGACCTGTCGAAGTTTCGCAATAGAACAGAGACGACCTAGCGTGACCCAGCGCGACGTAAATAGTGAATTTAAGGTAGATAGATATCTATCCTTAGTGATCTAAACAAGAGTTGAAGATTTATTCGATAGTAGTCCAACGATAAAAAGACAGACGGAAACGGAGTTCAGATGAAGGAGTTATGAATTTCGAACGGAGTTTTCCTGTCCCGGCCTACTATAGATAATATATAAGTAATATGCTTATAATATATTAAAAATAAAGTCAAAATTAGCCAATGGAGTCTAAACGAGAGTTTTAGAGCATAATCTCACCTTCGCGTCGATATAAAGAACGTCGAAAACGGATTTCGTATGCGAAAGTTATGAATTTCTGAAGTTCCGGGCGCGAAACCCCAAAACTGTCAGAGACCACGATGTGGCAAGCAGTGCCACGACGTGGCAAATCTCCTGACAGCTCCGGGAGTCCCCCAGATGCAGCTTGGGATGACGCATGCAGTGACGATCAAGCCCACGACGTGGCAAAAGGATCCCACAACGTGGCCAGGGCCAAATTTTCCCTATAAATAGATTTGAAGGGCCAGTCGACTATGGTTGCTCCATCCCTTCTCTCCCACTCCCGATGCACCCTATAAGCCCTATTTTAACCCCCCGAAGCCACGGTATCAACCCCGAGACCCGAAACAAGTCCCGAAGCACGAAGATCCCGAGAAGAAAAGAGTTTCCGAGCCGAAGCTCTGCCCGCGAGAAACTAGGTGTATGAAGTGATCCCGGTTTCACCGAAGAATACTACTTCTACAAGTCGTAGTGCTGTCCGATCATCTTCTGATCAAGTGAGTGTATACTACCTTTCATAAACACGATAATAATACAAGTAAGGTTTGAGTGTATTAAGTTTATTGTTGTTTATATGTGTGAGTGTGTAGTTACTTTCTTCTAACGCATAATTATGAAGTATTTTATACGAAATACGTGTTATGTGTATATATATTGTGGTTTATATGTGTGAGTGTGCGGTTACTCTCTTCTAAACACATAAATATAAAGCATTAGCTATGAAATACGTGCTATGTGTTATATATTAATTGTCTATATGGGATGGGCTTGGAATTGATGTTTTTATATGGGTGTTAAATAATTTAAACTATATATGTAATTTATATCTACAAATATGTTGGGTAGAACATGGGTAGATGAAATAGTTGATGTGTGTTGAACGAATGTGATAAGAGAAAGGTGAGGATATAATGGTGATAATAATTAGGTGATGAGAAACAGGTGATGATGATTAGGTGATGAGAAATAGGTGATGATAGAAAGGTGATGATAATTAGGTAATGATAAATAGGTGATGTGAGATGAGAGGAGATACCATAACCTTGACCGGCGATGTGGAAATTTGGCGATGTAGTCATCTACCAGAGTAAAGATGGCGACCACGGACTATTCTAGATGACCCCGTGGAAACACCAGCAGGCTCATAACCTGTAGGTGATGAATTACGAGTCCAGGCAATGTTGTGGCTACGTATTCATGCGATGATACTTTAACCCTTACAATGAATTACGAGTCCAGGCGATATTGTGGGTATAAATTCATGCGATGATAGTCTAACCCTTATTATGACTTACTAGTCCAGGCGATGTTGTGACTACGTATTCATGCGATGATCCTTAGGAAAAAGTCCTTAGGAACAATGATACGAGGAAATGTGATGTAAGGAGATGAGAGGTAAATATGATGTAGGAGATGACCCTTAGGATAATTCCTTAGGGAAGGTACTTAAGAAATAAATGGAGATAACGGGGATGGGTAATTGGGTTGATTGTTTGATGATTGAATATAATAATTATATTATTGTGGGTTGAAAACCCTATATGCTCACCAGGCTCCCAAGCCTAACCCACTCAGTTTAATTGTATCACAGGTATCGATACGAAGCTGCTTTGCACTGAGAGATTAAAGGAGATGTAAATCATTAGTGTAATTGAATGTAAGTTCTGTTTATGCTTATATGTCTGTATCGGAACATGACATCCCAAGGTTTTATTATTAAATGAAAATACATTCTCTTTGAGAAATGTTTTGATATGTTATTATCATATCTTGTTTTGGGAACAAATTCCGCAACTCGTTTAATCAAAAGATTACTCTGATTTTGTAAAACATAGAATATAAAAATCGGTCTTTTCTGGCCGTGAAATTGGGGATGTCAGAGTTGGTATCAGAGCATTAGTTTAAGCGAACTAGGAATTTGTAGGATTTCTAGACTTAAACTTAGAATGCTAAGCGATGATTGTGAGATGAGTGTCTACCATATTTTAGGCACGAGCACTAGTATATTTTAGGAAAGATGTCTAAAATGCTTTTATGTGCTAAATGTTATATGTTTGTTATATATGAAATTGTTTGTTTGGATCTATGGTTTGTTGCCAACCGGATCTGGAAACCTTATGTATTTAGGATTCTAACCGTATGATTACGATATTAGGACTAGCATGTAAAAGTTTCGGAGTGATAAGGAGATTTATACATCTATCGTAATTAAAGCTTTCTTATCTTAAATTCTTGCCCGGTGCACCGAAGGTCTGCTTGGATGTACAAAACGTTATGGTGAAGACTCGTATAGAATTGAGTAAATGTAGGAAATGAAAGGCTTATGATAGTGAATGACACCTATTGGAAGATATCGTAAGAGTGGTGTCTTGCCTTTAGTATATGTCTGGTAAAATAACGAAACGTTTAGAGGGGTACGATACGTTTGAAGTACACCTTCGATTGGCAGGATGATGGAACGATTGGCGAAATTCTTGAAGTTGTCTCATCGTCTGGAATTTCCATCACCAATCGAGTTGAAGTAGAGTTGATGATTGAAGATACGCATGGAACAAGTCCTAGTAGAGTCTAGGAGAATTTTTATGATTAATTGGACACATTAGTATGTGTTAAATTGTTTGGTGATTTTAGGACTTGGGGACTACGAGACAATACTTGGGACGAGTATGAGTAGGTGTGAATGGTAGTAGAGATCTATACTACTGGAAGCATAGGACTCACGCTTGGATCATGGGAAGTCGCAAGGTTACCAAGAAGCTAGTAATTGATTCCATTTTATTCAAGCATGTCATTACCATTGTTTCGGTAATGACTAGTAAGACGGTTGTTATTCCGACCCTAGTGGTCATATCAATTGAGTCCGACTACGATAAAAGGTCGTTAGGACACGACCCATCGGTTTGTTACAATACATAAATGAAAGTATTTATCCTGAGAAGAAGAAGGAGTCCACAATAAGGACTTATTTTGTAACATGGAAGTTATGATTGAAAGTACAGCATAGTACGATAAGCAGATGCAAGATTGGGCATCATTTGTGGTCAAGAAAGCCATAGAGTTAAATACTCTATTAAGGAAACATTGAAGTTACGGTTATTACCTAGGATGAAGAGATAACTTATGGAGTCAGTATACAAATCCTATTTCTTTGATGATTCCGGGACGTAATCATCCTAAGGGGGAGATAATTGTAACGCCCATAGATCCGGGCTAGTCAATTTAGAGAAGATAAGCATCAAAAATGAATTTTTTATGGAAGATTATTTAGAAGTATTAATCTTAACCAAGTTTTAGTATATGTCACAAGGTTTCCGTGCATATAAAGAACGCCAAAATCCGAGTTATAACGAAGTATGACCTGTCGAAGTTTCGCGATAGAACCGACACGACCTAGCGTGACCCAGCGCGACGTAAATAGTGAATTTAAGGTAGATAGATATCTATCCTTAGTGATCTAAACAAGAGTTGAAGATTTATTCGATAGTAGTCCAACGATAAAAAGACAGACGAAAACGGAGTTCAGATGAAGGAGTTATGAATTTCAAACGAAGTTTTCCTGTCCCGGCCTAGTATAGATAATATATAAGTAATATACTTATAATATATTAAAAATAAAGTCAAAATTATCCGATGGTGTCTAAACGAGAGTTGTAGAGCATAATCTCACCTTCGCGTCGATATAAAGAACATCGAAAACGGAGTTCGTATGCGAAAGTTATGAATTTCTGAAGTTCGGGGCGCGAAACCCCAAAACTGTCAGAGACCACGACGTGGCAAGCGGTGCCACGACGTGGCAAATCTCCTGACAGCTCTGGGAGTCCCCCAGATGCAGCTTGGGATGATGCATGCAGTGACGATCAAGCCCACGACGTGGCAAAAGGATCCCACGACGTGGCAAGGGCCAAATTTTCCCTATAAATAGATTTGAAGGGCCAGCCGACTATGGTTGCTCCATCCCTTCTCTCCCACTCCCGACACACCCTCTAAGCCCTATTTTAACCCCCCGAAGCCACAGTATCAACCCCGAGACCCGAAGCAAGTCCCGAAGCACGAAGATCCCGAGAAGAAAAGAGTTCCCAAGCCGAGGCTCTGCCCACGAGAAACAAGGTGTATGAAGTGATCCCGGTTTCACCGAAGAATACTACTTCTACAAGTCGTAGTGCTGTCAGATCATCTTCTGATCAAGTGAGTGTATACTACCTTTCATAAACATGATAATAATACAAGTAAGGTTTGAGTGTATTAAGTTTATTGTTGTTTATATGTGTGAGTGTGTGGTTACTTTCTTCTAACGCATAATTATGAAGTATTTTATACGAAATACGTGTTATGTGTATATATATTGTGGTTTATATGTGTGAGTGTGTGGTTACTCTCTTCTAAACACATAAATATAAAGAATTTGCTATGAAATACGTGCTATGTGTTTTATATTAATTGTCTATATGGGATGGGCTTGGAATTGATGTTTTTATATGGGTGTTAAATGATTTAAACTATATATGTAATTTATATCTACAAATATGTTGGGTAGAACATGGGTAGATGAAATAGTTGATGTGTGTTGAACGAATGTGATAAGAGAAAGGTGAGGATATAATGGTGATGATAATTAGGTGATGAGAAACAGGTGATGATGATTAGGTGATGAGAAATAGGTGATGATAGAAAGGTGATGATAATTAGGTAATGATAAATAGGTGACGTGAGATGAGAGGAGATACCATAACCTTGACCGGCGATGTGGAAATTTGGCGATGTAGTCATCTACCAGAGTATAGATGGCGACATCGGACTATTCTAGATGACCCCGTGGAAACACCAGCAGGCTCATAACCTGTAGGTGATGAATTACGAGTCCAGGCGATGTTGTGGCTACGTATTCCTACGATGATACTCTAACCCTTACTATGAATTACGAGTCCAGACGATGTTGTGGCTATGTATTCATGCGATGATAGTCTAACCCTTATTATGACTTACTAGTCCAGGTGATGTTGTGACTACGTATTCATGCGATGATCCTTAGGAAAAAGTCCTTAGGAACAATCATACAAGGAAATGTGATGTAAGGAGATGAGAGGTAAATATGATGTAGGAGATGACCCTTAGGATAATTCCTTAGGGAAGGTACTTAAGAGATAAATGGAGATAACGGGGATGGGTAATTGGGTTGATTGTTTGATGATTGAATATAATAATTATATTATTGTGGGTTGAAAACCCTATCTGCTCACGAGGCTCTCAAGCCTGACCCACTCAGTTTAATTGTATCACATGTATCGATACGAAGCTACTTTGCACTGAGAGATTAAAGGAGATGTAAATCATTAGTGTAATTGAATGTAAGTTCTGTTTATGCTTATATGTCTGTATCGGAACATGACATCCCGAGGTTTTATTATTAAGTGAAAATACATTCTCTTTGAGAAATGTTTTGATAAGTTATTATCATATCTTGTTTTGGGAACAAATTCCGTAACTCTTTTAATCAAAAGATTACTCTGATTTTATAAAACAAAGCATAAACAAATCGGTCTTTTCTGGCCGTGAAATTGAGGATGTCACAGTTGGTATCAGAGCATTAGTTTAAGCGAACTAGGAATTTGTAGGATTTCTAGACTTAAACTTAGAATGCTAAGCGATGATTGTGAGATGAGTGTCTACCATATTTTAGGCACGAGCTCTAGTATATTTTTGGAAAGGTGTCTAAAATGCTTTTATGTGCTAAATGTTATATGTTTGTTATATATGAAATTGTTTGTTTGGATCTATGGTTTGTTGCCAACCGGATCTGGAAAACTTATGTGTTTAGGATTCTAACCGTATGATTATGATATTAGGACTAGCATGTAAAAGTTTCGGAGTGATAAGGAGATTTATACATCTATCGTAATTAAAGCTTTCTTATCTTAAATTCTTGCCCGGTGCACCGAAGGTCTGCTTGGATGTACAAAACGTTATGGTGAAGACTCGTAGAGAATTGAGTAAATGTAGGAAATGAAAGGCTTATGATAGTGAATGACACCTATTGGAAGATATCGTAAGAGTGGTTTCTTGCCTTTGGTATATGTCTGGTAAAATAACGAAACGTTTAGAGGGGTACGATACGTTTGAAGTACACCTTCGATTGGCAGGATGATGGAACGATTGGCGAAATTCTTGAAGTTGTCTCATCGTCTAGAATTTCCATCACCAATCGAGTTGAAGTAGAGTTGATGATTGAAGATACGCATGGAAGAAGTCCTAGTAGAGTCTAGGAGAATTTTTATGATTAATTGGACACATTAGTATGTGTTAAATTGTTTGGTGATTTTAGAACTTGGGGACTACGAGACAATACTTGGGACGAGTATGAGTAGGTGTGAATAGTAGTAGAGATCTATACTACTGGAAGCACAGGACTCACGCTTGGATCATGGGAAGTCGCAAGGTTACCACGAAGCTAGTAATTGATTCCATTTTATTCAAGCATGTCATTACCATTGTTTCGGTAATGACTAGTAAGACGGTTGTTATTCCGACCCTAGTGGTCATATCAATTGAGTCTGAATACGATAAGAGGTCGTTAGGACACGACCCATCGGTTTGTTACAATACATAAATGAAAGTATTTATCCTAAGAAGAAGAAGGAGTCCACAATAAGGACTTATTTTGTAACTTGGAAGTTATGATTGAAAGTACAGCATATTACGATAAGCAGATGCAAGATTGGGCATCATTTGTGGTCAAGAAAGCCATATAGTTAAATAATCTATCAAGGAAACATTGAAGTTACGGTTATTACCTAGGATGAAGAGATAACTTATGGAGTCAGTATACAAATCCTATTTCGTTGATGATTCCGGGACGTAATCATCCTAAGGGGGAGATAATTGTAACGCCCGTAGATCCGGGCTAGTCAATTTAGAGAAGATAAGCATCAAAAATGACTTTTTGATGGAAGATTATTTAGAAGTATTATTCTTAATCAAGTGATAGTATATGTCACAAGGCTTCTGTGCATATAAAGAACGCCAAAATCCGAGTTATAACGAAGAAGTTATGACCTGTCGAAGTTTCGCGATAGAACAGAGACGACCTAGCGTGACCCATCGCGATGTAAATAGTGAATTTAAGGTAGATAGATATCTATACTTAGTGATCTAAAAAAGATTTGAATATTTATTCGATAGTAGTCCAACGATAAAAAGACAGACGAAAACGGAGTTCAGATGAAGGAGTTATGAACTTCGAACGGAGTTTTCCTGTTCCGACCTACTATAGATAATATATAAGTAATATACTTATAATATATTAAAAATAAAGTCAAAATTAGCCAATGGAGTCTAAACTAGAGTTGTAGAGCATAATCTCACCTTCGCGTCGATATAAAGAACGTCGAAAACGGAGTTCGTATGCGAAAGTTATGAATTTCTGAAGTTCGGGGCGCGAAACCCCAAAACTGTCAGAGACCAGGACGTGGCAAGCATTGCCACAACGTGGAAAATATCCTAACAGCTCTGGGAGTCCCCCAGATGCAGCTTGGGATGACGCATGCAGTGACGATCAAGCCCACGACGTGGCAAAAGGATCCCACGACGTGGCAAGGGCCAAATTTTCCCTATAAATAGATTTGAAGGGCTAGCCGACTATGGTTGCTCCATCCCTTCTCTCCCACTCCCGATACACCCTCTAAGCCCTATTTTAACCCCCGAAGCCACGGTATCAACCCCGAGACCCGAAGCAAGTCCCGAAGCATGAAGATCCCGAGAAGAAAAGAGTTTCCGAGCCGAAGCTCTGCCCGCGAGAAACTAGGTGTATGAAGTGATCCCGGTTTCACCGAAGAATACTACTTCTACAAGTCGTAGTGCTGTCCGATCATCTTCTGATCAAGTGAGTGTATACTACCTTTCATAAACACGATAATAATACAAGTAAGGTTTGAGTGTATTAAGTTTATTGTTGTTTATATGTGTGAGTGTGTAGTTACTTTCTGCTAACGCATAATTATGAAGTATTTTATACGAAATACATGTTATGTGTATATATATTGTGGTTTATATGTGTGAGTGTGCGGTTACTCTCTTCTAAACTCATAAATATAAAGCATTAGCTATGAAATACGTGGTATGTGTTATATATTAATTGTCTATACGGGATGGGCTTGGAATTGATGTTTTTATATGGGTGTTAAATGATTTAAACTATATATGTAATTTATATCTACAAATATGTTGGGTAGAACATGGGTAGATGAAATAGTTGATGTGTGTTGAACGAATGTGATAAGAGAAAGGTGAGGATATAATGGTGATGATAATTAGGTGATGAGAAACAGGTGATGATGATTAGGTGATGAGAAATAGGTGATGATAGAAAGGTGATGATAATTAGGTAATGATAAATAGGTGATGTGAGATGAGAGGAGATACCATAACCTTGACCGGCGATGTGGAAATTTGGCGATGTAGTCATCTACCAGAGTAAAGATGGCGACCACGGACTATTCTAGATGACCCCGTGGAAACACCAGCACGCTCATAACCTGTAGGTGATGAATTACGAGTCCAGGCGATGTTGTGGCTACGTATTCATGCGATGATACTTTAACCCTTACAATGAATTACGAGTCCAGGCGATGTTGTGGGTATAAATTCATGCGATGATAGTCTAACCCTTATTATGACTTACTAGTCCAGGCGATGTTGTGACTACGTATTCATGCGATGATCCTTAGGAAAAAGTCCTTAGGAACAATCATACGAGGAAATGTGATGTAAAGAGATGAGAGGTAAATATGATGTAGGAGATGACCCTTAGGATAATTCCTTAGGGAAGGTACTTAAGAAATAAATGGAGATAACGGGGATGGGTAATTGGGTTGATTGTTTGATGATTGAATATAATAATTATATTATTGTGGGTTGAAAACCCTATATGCTCACCTGGCTCCCAAGCCTGACCCACTCAGTTTAATTGTATCACAGGTATCGATACGAAGCTGCTTTGCACTGAGAGATTAAAGGAGATGTAAATCATTAGTGTAATTGAATGTAAGTTCTGTTTATGCTTATATGTCTGTATCGGAACATGACATCCCGAGGTTTTATTATTAAATGAAAATACATTCTCTTTGAGAAATGTTTTGATATGTTATTATCATATCTTGTTTTGGGAACAAATTCCGCAACTCTTTTAATCAAAAGATTACTCTGATTTTGTAAAACATAGAATATAAAAATCGGTCTTTTCTGGCCGTGAAATTGGGGATGTCAGAGTTGGTATCAGAGCATTAGTTTAAGCGAACTAGGAATTTGTAGGATTTCTAGACTTAAACTTAGAATGCTAAGCGATGATTGTGAGATGAGTGTCTACCATATTTTAGGCACGAGCACTAGTATATTTTAGGAAAGATGTCTAAAATGCTTTTATGTGCTAAATGTTATATGTTTGTTATATATGAAATTGTTTGTTTGGATCTATGGTTTGTTGCCAACCGGATCTGGAAAACTTATGTGTTTAGGATTCTAACCGTATGATTACGATATTAGGACTAGCATGTAAAAGTTTCGGAGTGATAAGGAGATTTATACATCTATCGTAATTAAAGCTTTCTTATCTTAAATTCTTGCCCGGTGCACCGAAGGTCTGCTTGGATGTACAAAACGTTATGGTGAAGACTCGTAGAGAATTAAGTAAATGTAGGAAATGAAAGGCTTATGATAGTGAATGACACCTATTGGAAGATATCGTAAGAGTGGTGTCTTGCCTTTAGTATATGTCTGGTAAAATAACGAAACGTTTAGAGGGGTACGATACGTTTGAAGTACACCTTCGATTGGCAGGATGATGGAACGATTGGCGAAATTCTTGAAGTTGTCTCATCGTATGGAATTTCCATCACCAATCGAGTTGAAGTAGAGTTGATGATTGAAGATACGCATGGAACAAGTCCTAGTAGAGTCTAGGAGAATTTTTATGATTAATTAGACATATTAGTATGTGTTAAATTGTTTGGTGATTTTAGGACTTGGGGACTACGAGACAATACTTGGGACGAGTATGAGTAGGTGTGAATGGTAGTAGAGATCTATACTACTGGAAGCATAGGACTCACGCTTGGATCATGGGAAGTCGCAAGGTTACCAAGAAGCTAGTAATTGATTCCATTTTATTCAAGCATGTCATTACCATTGTTTCGGTAATGACTAGTAAGACTGTAACATCCCGAAATATCAAGAGTAGAGTTGAAGGGCTAAAAGAGTAAATTGGGAAAGAGTGACTCGGCGAGTCCATGTGCGGACTCGGCGAGTAGAGTCGCGACTTGGTCGCGTGTTAAGTGGCCGACTCGGCGAGTCAGTGTAATGGACTCGGCGAGTAGGCGCTGAGTGGAGAAAACCCTAATTCTCGGGGTTGAGCCTTATATAAAGATCATTATGTTTCCCTCCCAGCCTCTTTATCACCCCTTGAGCCCCAGAAAACCATAAATCACGAAGAAGCACCATTGTTGAATGGATTGGAGCTTGGAGAATGTATTTGTGAAGGAATTTTGGGAGATTGAAGGCTTGGAGCAAGGGGCTTTGTTTGGATTCGAGTCTCATTTCAGTTGGGGCATTCCTTTGAGGTAATATCTCGTTTTTTTGAGCTGTTATTTCTTAGATGCATCATTTTGGGGGTGTTGGAGATCATATCTTTGGATGTATTGGAGTTTAGAGGTTAGATCTGAGGTTGCTACCTCAGATCTGGAAGGGAGAAGGTCTAGAGTGCATGAAAGTCCCTGTTTGTGAGTGGTTGATGGAGCCATCTTGTCCCAAATCCTAGCCCAATGTGCAAACGGCTTAGATCTCTTTGGATTCACGTAATGTTTGCCACTTTACGTGATGGATGGGTTGTAGGAGGCTAGATCTATGTTTTGGATCAATTGCATGGCCTGGAGTGCTTCTGAATGGATTCAGAACGGTGGTACTCGGCGAGTCACATGGGTGGACTCGACGAGTTGCTTGAAGATGGCCTGGAACTCGACGAGTTGGAAGAACAACTCGGCAAGTAGGTTGAAGATAGACTTGGACTCGACGAGTCCTTTTGGACTCGGCGAGTCTTGTCGAAGAGTCCCAAATATTCTCTGGTTGAGTCGAGAATCGGTGAGTCGAGGGATGACTCGGTGAGTCGTGTGCGAGTGGACTTAGATTTGTTGGACTCGGTGAGTCTAGGGGTGACTCGGCGAGTTAGGTCGCAGATTGAGTGAAGTTCTGATTATGGGAACCCGACGAGTCACAGGGTTGACTCAGCGAGTAGGGTCAGTCAGGGGTTGACTTAGACTGAGGACTTTGATTTCGACCAAGGGTTGGTCGTTGACTTTTAGGGTTTGGTCAGCGATGTGGCCTTTGGGCCAAGAGAGAGGTAAAATAGTCTTTTACCCATAAGAGGGTGTTATGAGAGGATTTATTCTAGTCTCGAGAGTTATATTCATGAGAGTATTTGCCTTACGTGTTAGGCGGTGGCGAGTTCGAGATTCAAGTGTTGGGATATCTGCTTTCTGCTTGCCAGGTGAGTCTTCTCACTATACTTTACCTTGAGTAGGTAACCAGAGTTATGTGATCAGAGTATTTGTATGCTATATGTACGTGATGTGTTGTACTGCATTATTTCTATGTGATTTATGATGTGCATGTTTATAGAGTTGGAACCGGAAGGTTCCCAGAGTTAGAACCTGAGGGTTCACAAAGTTTGGGTGCACCGACCCATAGAGTTATAGCCTCGAGTGGCTAATATGTGTTATGTGTGGTATTTGGGGCAACTCACTAAGCTTCGTGCTTACAATGTTTTGTGTGATGTTTTTCAGGTTTCTTTCAGTATCACGGGACGGCACCGGCTTGATTGTACACACTAGAGAAAGAGTCATATTTTGGAGGATCCTGGTTTTCTATGCAAGTGAAAATGGAGTTATGTTTTGTAAATCGACTATGAATGAGATTTTAAACAAGTGTTTCTAAGAATAAAATGATTATTTTAAATGAAAAATTTGTCTTGAAATTTACAATGTTACAAGTTGGTATCAGAGCCTTGGTTTGAGGGATTCGGATGCGCCTTCGGGTAAATCTGGACTCAAACTGAGGAAGTAAGAAAAGTTTTAAGGAAATAATTTTCTAAAAATGAATAAAAGTTCAAAGAGAAAGCAAGAAGGAGCAGTGTGTACAATCAGCCAGAGCCCGAACGGTGATTTCCCAAAATACCCTTATTTTTGTGTTATGAGATATGTATGATGCACTTTATGAGATATTATTGCATGCTAGAGATAGGCTAGGTATTTCATATGTTAGGACTAGAGTGGCCTGATTTGTGATGCCTTAGCCTAGGACTCGTTGTTATATGTGTTATGCTTTTGAGTATGTGATGAGTGAGAGTATCCAGTTAGAACCCATGAGTGGTAGAGTTACAGAGTTCGGTGGTACTTTCGAGGATGAGCTGAGAAGGTGGAGTTATCACAGAGAGGGAGTCCTATGTATTCTTTGATGCTCGAATGCTGCTTGCTTTGTGCTTTGTGGAACTCTCGATGATGGGAATCAGCTACCAAGTGAATATGACGATATTCAGGAGGTAGATGGCTGGCATCATTAGGAGCTCTTCAGCAGTTAATGGCAAAGAAGGGGGAGGACAACGGAAGAGCCTAGGGAGTAACCCTAGCCAGATGAGTGCGCTTGCAGAGTAGAGAATTTCACTGGGGTGCGAGCACGCGCAATGGGATTAGTGAAAGGGCAAGTCGAGCAGCTACTCAGAAGCTCTGGGATGGTCCGTGTGGAAAGTATGGGTAGATGTGGCAGGTAGTATGGGCCCGTACTACTGAAAGCAGAGGACCCATACTTGATACAGGGAGTATTCTGAAGGTTCTAAGGAGCAGATTGAGGAGTGATGTTATGGTTCGGGTACCATACATCAGAGCAGATTGAGGAGTGATGTTATGGTCCGAGTACCATACATCAGAGCAGATTGAGGAGTGATGTTATGGTTCGAGTACCATACATCAGAGCAAATTGAGGAGTGATGTTATGGTTTAGGTACCATACATCAGAGCAGATTGAGGAGTGATGTTATGGTTCGGGTACCATACATCAGAGCAGATTGAGGAGTGATGTTATGGTTCGAGTACCATACATTAGAGCAGATTGAGGAGTGATGTTATGGTTCGGGTACCATACATCAGAGAAGATTGAGGAGTGATGTTATGGTTCGGGTACCATACATCAAAGCAGATTGAGGAGTGATGTTATGGTTCGAGTACCATACATAAGAGCAGATTGAGGAGTGATGTTATGGTTCGGGTACCATACATCAAAGCAGATTGAGGAGTGATGTTATGGTTCGAGTACCATACATCGGAGCGGATTGAGGAGTGATGTTATGGTTAGGGTACCATACACTGGGGCATATTGAGAAGAGATGTCATGGAATGAGTACCATGGTTTGTAGTGAATGATGTTTGTGGTTCTCCGGTTATTCGGTCACGAGTAAGTTCGAAGAGGCATCCCTTGAGAGGGAGATCGAGAGCCCCTCAGAGTATTCTAGTAAGGAGTCAGTGGAAGGGAGAATTTCGATCTGAGTTGAGCGATCAGTCGATAAAGGAGATGTCACCTCCTATGATCGGGGAGGTACTGATTATGTACGTGTGAAAATATGAGAAGCATGATGTTTTAGTTTTGGGTTTAGGGGTAAACCCTGCAGGTCGTCATTGATGATGATTTCCCACCAGAGTATCAGGTAGCGTGTTTGCCGCGAGGCAGTGATTTATCATGAGCAGATAGTCAGTTGGGACTAAGATATTTGAGGACCACACTACACCTATTTGAGCATAGTAGGAGGTATTGTAGTGGTATCAGTGGGGAGTTCAGTCGAGTTCAGCGGTGCAGAGAGTTTTCTATCCATGGGGTGTTGAATTTGGGAGTGAGTACCTGTTCTTGGGATGATCACGGTGTTAGAGCGTTGGTTGATGAGTTGAGGTGAGGGGTACGATGATTTTATGGTTCAGTCTATGAGCCAGAGATGTTATTGAGCAGTTGAGTTGTTTGGTACTAGATTAGTACGAGATTTGGAACGACTAGAGGCAGACGTGACGAGAAGTTCTTGAGGAGTTCATCAGAGGTTCAGAGTACATGAGGTCGATTCATTTCCTTAAGGGGGATTATCGGGCGTTGTGTAGCACTTTCCGGGGGCAGGTGCGATTTTGCTGGAGAATATAGTTATGGGATAGTTGTGTGCTATTTGGTGATGGTTCGAACCCTAAGTGGGGGAGAACCGGGTGCCGTATGTAAGAAAGCAGAGATTTGTCAAGAGCAGTTATAAGTGGAGTATAGAGATATGCGGTAAGAAATCATGAGACCAGAGATGTCGGTGATCGAGGAAAGGGCTCAGAGTGAGTTAATGTGGGAAGTACTTGTTTGAGAAGGATGAATGTCTCCACGACAGGTGTTTATTAGTCAGGAATCTGGTATTGGTCAGTGTTGGGGCAAGTAGATAAAGAATGATTGGGCAGCCAACTCCCGGGTCGGTATGTGTATCCTTGTTTGGATTTTGAGCGGCGGGAAAAAGGGTTTCGGCGAATTATCAGCGTATTTCGTAGCGTTAGCGTTTCTTCGTATTGCAATTGAGAAATTGAATACACCGAAGTTTCAACTTGGGAAAAATGAAGATCTAGTTATGGGGTTCAGAGGGAATGTATTATTGCATCTATATGGTGCTTGGGGCAGGAGATTTGTGGTTGTGGCAGGATCTTGTGATGTTCGGTGGGGGGTGTTCCGAGGTATCCGGGTATTGATATCTTTATTTCGAAGTTATTCGTGAATCTTGAGTTGAGACGACTTGTGGTATATCAGGTATCTATGGATCTAGTGAGAGCCCTTCGAGTATGGACATCCAGGGAGATTACTTGGGAGAGTGGATCTTCGCAAGGGTGGGCATCTGTTATGACGATTGCCTCCAGAGTCTGTGATGAATATTCAAGACGAGTATGGGTAGCCGCCTATGATAGTCTGTGGAGCACGAGCTAGTGGAGTCAGAGGGTGTTGTGATACTGCGGGGAGCCGTAGTACTCACTAGTCAGAGGGTGTTGTGATACTGCGGGGAGCCGTAGTACTCACTAGTCAGAGGGTGTTGTGATACCGCAGGGAGCCGTAGTGCTCACTAGATGGCAAGAGAGTGTGATGATCGAATGTTCTCCGATCAGTGTATGATGTGGAAGAGTTTTGGGCTTGAGTAGCCCTAGTATTGAGTTTTCGGAGCCTGGATGTTGGACGGGCGGCGAGACTGGGGTCCCCGTCTCTGTCGGGGAATGTGGTGAGATGCACAAGGGATATGCGCAGCAGAAACCAGAGATCAGAGTGGAGACGATCCTCGGTTGGATTGTACTTTCTTGCATAAAGAAAAAAGAATTTCATGACTTGCGTGTCACAGGGCTGGGATAGTGGTCACGGGGAGGAAGTTAGTGGGATATTTGGATCATGATTTAGGTGACCTTTGGAGGCTCAGCTGTGGAGTCAAAAGTTGACCTGGTGCCCAGTCTCGAAGAGGGATATGAGATGAGCTAGAGCTTATCATGATGATGTCTGAGGACACCTCATAGGGAGCGAACGATTCAGACCCTCAAAGACATGCTTCGGGCATGTGTATTAGATTTCGGAGGGAGTTGCGGCACGTATTTATCCTTGGTTGAGTTATCCAATTCAACAGCCATCATTAGTGCATTGGTATGCCACCCTTTGTGCCGTTGTATGGGAAGAAGTGTCGGACCCTCATTTGCTGAGGAAAGTGTCGATTCGCGGAAGTGGAAGTTGTAGTGAGAATGGATGATTTGGAGTATGGTGGTCGAACACTGTGTCTGTGATAGTGGTATGGAATGACATCATGATGGGATGTCTGCTGAGGACGCGGAAGGATTCCGTGGGTGTAGAGCCAAGAGTCTCAGGATGGATGCAGGGATGGAGTCTGGGACTCCCAGCTTGATTCTGATCGAGGGCTGTGTGCGTAGTGGTGGTTTGTCTTGGGGATGTTAGAGATCTCATCAGTGTGATGGGTTTTCCTAACCCGAGAGTGCGAAGGTTGGTGTGGCATGGGTGTGTGATTGCAAAAAGATGACTCATGGGAGTTGCTCTGGGATTTAAGAGTGGGTCTTTCCATCGTCACGGATTGGATAGAGTGGGATTCGGATCGGGGATCCGATGGTTCATGTCTTCTAACCCTTATGGGTCGAGTGATTGTTGAGATTTAGGGAAGTGATGCTTCATGGGTAATTCTCGGATCATTGTGTGTGGTCATCAGAGGGTACATCCGGTGCCCAGTTCGAGATAGTGGTCAGGACACCGTAAGGAAAGGGAAAGTGTGTTCGAGTTTTGATGGGTATGCCTTGTGAGATCTGGTCCGATTAAGGCCAGGTGGCACGTTTTGGGAGTATTTCTGGAGTTGAGTTGCTGTAAGCTTCGAGGGCGAAGCCTAATTTAAGTGGGGGAGAATTGTAACATCCCGAAATATCAAGAGTAGAGTTGAAGGGCTAAAAGAATAAATTGGGAAATAGTGACTCGGCGAGTACATGTGCGGACTCGGCGAGTAGAGTCGCGACTTGGTCGCGTGTTAAGTGGCCGACTCGGTGAGTCAGTGTAATGGACTCGGTGAGTAGGCGCTGAGTGGAGAAAACCCTAATTCTCAGGGTTGAGCCTTATATAAAGATCATTATGTTTCCCTCCCAGCCTCTTTATCACCCCTTGAGCCCCATAAAACCCTAAATCACGAAGAAGCACCATTGTTGAATGGATTGGAACTTGGAGAATGTATTTGTGAAGGAATTTTGGGAGATTGAAGGCTTGGAGCAAGGGGCTTTGTTTGGATTCGAGTCTCATTTCAGTTGGGGCATTCCTTTGAGGTAATATCTCGTTTTTTTGAGCTGTTATTTCTTAGATGCATCATTTTGGGGGTGTTGGAGATCATATCTTTGGATGTATTGGAGTTTAGAGGTTAGATCTGAGGTTGCTACCTCAGATCTGGAAGGGAGAAGGTCTAGAGTGCATGAAAGTCCCTGTTTGTGAGTGGTTGATGGAGCCATCTTGTCCCAAATCCTAGCCCAATGTGCAAACGGCTTAGATCTCTTTGGATTCACGTAAAGTTTGCCACTTTACGTGATGGATGGGTTGTAGGAGGCTAGATCTATGTTTTGGATCAATTTCATGGCCTGGAGTGCTTCTGAATGGATTCAGAACGGTGGTACTCGGCGAGTCACATGGGTGGACTCGACGAGTTGCTTGAAGATGGCCTGGAACTCGACGAGTTGGAAGAACAACTCGGTGAGTAGGTTGAAGATAGCCTTGGACTCGACGAGTCCATTTGGACTCGGCGAGTCTTGTCGAAGAGTCCCAAATATTCTCTGGTTGAGTCGAGAATCGGTGAGTCGAGGGATGACTCAGTGAGTCGTGTGCGAGTGGACTCAGAGTTGTTGGACTCGGCGAGTCTCGGGGTAACTCGGTGAGTTAGGTCGCAGATTGAGTGAAGTTCTGATTATGGGAACTCGACGAGTCACAGGGTTGACTCGGCGAGTAGGGTCAGTCAAGGGTTGACTTAGACTGAGGACTTTGATTTCGACCAAGGGTTGACCGTTGACTTTTAGGGTTTGGTCAGCGATGTGGCCTTTGGGCCAAGAGAGAGGTAAAATAGTCGTTTACCCATAAGAGGGTGTTATGAGAGGATTTATTCTAGTCTCGAGAGTTATATTCATGAGAGTATTTGCCTTACGTGTTAGGCGGTGGCGAGTTCGAGATTCAAGTGTGGGGATATCTACTTTCTGCTTGCCAGGTGAGTCTTCTCACTATACTTTACCTTGAGTAGGTAACCAGAGTTATGTGATCAGAGTATTTGTATGCTATATGTATGTGATGTGTTGTATTGCATTATTTCTATGTGATTTATGTTGTGCATGTTTATAGAGTTGGAACGGGAAGGTTCCCAGAGTTAGAACCTGAGGGTTCACAGAGTTTGGGTGCACCGACCCATACAGTTATAGCCTCGAGTGGCTAATATGTGTTATGTGTGGTATTTTGGGGAACTCACTAAGCTTCGTGCTTATAGTGTTTTGTGTGATGTTTTTCAGGTTTCTTTCAGTATCACGGGACGGCACCGGCTTGATTGTACACACCAGAGAAAGAGTCATATTTTGGAGGATCCTGGTTTTCTATGCAAGTGAAAATGGAGTTATGTTTTGTAAAGCGACTATGAATGCGATTTTAAACAAGTGTTTCTAAGAATAAAATGATTATTTTAAATGAAAAATTTGTCTTGAAATTTACAGTGTTACAAAGACGGTTGTTATTCCGACCCTAGTGGTCATATCAATTGAGTCCGACTACGATAAGAGGTCGTTAGGACACGACCCATCGGTTTGTTACAATACATAAATGAAAGTATTTATCCTGAGAAGAAGAAGGAGTCCACAATAAGGACTTATTTTGTAACTTGGAAGTTATGATTGAAAGTACAACATAGTACGATAAGCAGATGCAAGATTGGGCATCATTTGTGGTCAAGAAAGCCATAGAGTTAAATACTCTATCAAGGAAACATTGAAGTTATGGTTATTACCTAGGATGAAGAAATAGCTTATGGAGTCAGTATACAAATCCTATTTCGTTGATGATTCTGGGACGTAATCATCCTAAGGGGGAGATAATTGTAACGCCCGTAGATCCGGGCTAGTCAATTTAGAGAAGATAAGCATCAAAAATGAATTTTTGATGGAAGATTATTTAGGAGTATTAATCTTCACCAAGTTTTAGTATATGTCACAAGGTTTCCGTGCATATAAAGAACGCCAAAATCCGAGTTATAACGAAGAAGTTATGACCTGTCGAAGTTTCGCGATAGAACCGACACGACCTAGCGTGACCCAGCGCGACGTAAATAGTGAATTTAAGGTAGATAGATATCTATCCTTAGTGATCTAAACAAGATTTTAAGATTTATTCGATAGTAGTCCAACGATAAAAAGACAGACGGAAACGGAGTTCAGATGAAGGAGTTATGAATTTCGAACGGAGTTTTCCTGTCCCGGCCTACTATAGATAATATATAAGTAATATACTTATAATATATTAAAAATAAATTCAAAATTAGCCAATGGAGTCTAAACGAGAGTTGTAGAGCATAATCTCACCTTCGCGTCGATATAAAGAACATCGAAAACAGAGTTCGTATGCGAAAGTTATGAATTTCTGAAGTTCGGGGCGCGAAACCCCAAAACTGTCAGAGACCACGACGTGGCAAGCAGTGCCACGACGTGGCAAATCTCCTGATAGCTCCGGGAGTCCCCCAGATGCAGCTTGGGATGACGCATGCAGTGACGATCAAGCCCACGACGTGGCAAAAGGATCCCACGACGTGGGAAGGGCCAAATTTTCCCTATAAATAGATTTGAAGGGCCAGCCGACTATGGTTGCTCCATCCCTTCCCTCCCACTCCCGATACACCCTCTAAGCCCTATTTTAACCCCCCGAAGCCATGGTATCAACCCCGAGACCCGAAGCAAGTCCCGAAACACGAAGATCCCGAGAAGAAAAGAGTTTCCGAGCCGAAGCTCTGCCCGCGAGAAACTAGGTGTATGAAGTGATCCCGGTTTCACCGAAGAATACTACTTCTACAAGTCGTAGTGCTGTCCGATCATCTTCTGATCAAGTGAGTGTATACTACCTTTCATAAACACGATAATAATACAAGTAAGGTTTGAGTGTATTAAGTTTATTGTTGTTTATATGTGTGAGTGTGTAGTTACTTTCTGCTAACGCATAATTATGAAGTATTTTATACGAAATACGTGTTATGTGTATATATATTGTGGTTTATATGTGTGAGTGTGCGGTTACTCTCTTCTAAACACATAAATATAAAGCATTAGCTATGAAATACGTGGTATGTGTTATATATTAATTGTCTATACGGGATGGGCTTGGAATTGATGTTTTTATATGGGTGTTAAATGATTTAAACTATATATGTAATTTATATCTACAAATATGTTGGGTAGAACATGGGTAGATGAAATAGTTGATGTGTGTTGAACGAATGTGATAAGAGAAAGGTGAGGATATAATGGTGATGATAATTAGGTGATGAGAAACAGGTGATGATGATTAGGTGATGAGAAATAGGTGATGATAGAAAGGTGATGATAATTAGGTAATGATAAATAGGTGATGTGAGATGAGAGGAGATACCATAACCTTGACCGGCGATGTGGAAATTTGGCGATGTAGTCATCTACCAGAGTAAAGATGGCGACCACGGACTATTCTAGATGACCCCGTGGAAACACCAGCACGCTCATAACCTGTAGGTGATGAATTACGAGTCCAGGCGATGTTGTGGCTACGTATTCATGCGATGATACTTTAACCCTTACAATGAATTACGAGTCCAGGCGATGTTGTGGGTATAAATTCATGCGATGATAGTCTAACCCTTATTATGACTTACTAGTCCAGGTGATGTTGTGACTACGTATTCATGCGATGATCCTTAGGAAAAAGTCCTTAGGAACAATCATACAAGGTAATGTGATGTAAGGAGATGAGAGGTAAATATGATGTAGGAGATGACCCTTAGGATAATTCCTTAGGGAAGGTACTTAAGAAATAAATGGAGATAACGGGGATGGGTAATTAGGTTGATTGTTTGATGATTGAATATAATAATTATATTATTGTGGGTTGAAAACCCTATATGCTCACCAGGCTCCCAAGCCTGACCCACTCAGTTTAATTGTATCACATGTATCGATACGAAGCTGCTTTGCGCTGAGAGATTAAAGGAGATGTAAATCATTAGTGTAATTGAATGTAAGTTCTGTTTATGCTTATATGTCTGTATCGGAACATGACATCCCGAGGTTTTATTATTAAATGAAAATACATTCTCTTTGAGAAATATTTTGATAAGTTATTATCATATCTTGTTTTGGGAACAAATTCCGCAACTCTTTTAATCAAAAGATTACTCTGATTTTATAAAACAAAGCATAAACAAATCGGTCTTTTCTGGCCGTGAAATTGGGGATGTCACAAAGATGAAGTCTCACATTGACAAATTGGGAATGTTGGGTGTCATTTTACCAAAGGATCTAGCTATTGACTTGGTTCTTCAGTCACTTCCCGAGTTATATAGTCAGTTCGTTAAGGATTACTATATGACAGATCACGACGTGACCCTCATAGATCTAACATATTTGCTAATTGTTGCTGAAGAAGCAATGCTTTGGTGTACTGGTTAAGAAAATTTGTTTGGAAGATCTACCTCACAAAGTTCCATGGACGTTGGTGATGGCAATGGTGATAGTCTAGAAATGGTTTCGACTCCTAAAAGAGGGAAAGAAACCAACGTTAAAAAGTTTGACCGCAAGGGAAAGGCCATTTATAAGATAGTTTCACGTATCACTCCGGAAGAGTCCATTTTTCTATATTGCCGATTGAAGGGGCATTGGAGACGAAGCTGCCCAGACTACCAGAGAGATCTTATAAATAGTAAAGTCTAATTGTATGACTCTACTTCAGGTACATCCAGTATCTAACTCTATTAAGTTCTTGTTTATAGATACTTATTACATGATGTGTTAATCACATTTTCTTGTTTTGTAGGATCTAAGAAAATAAAGGAAGATTAAGAGGAAGTAAAGGCTGATTCTTATCTAAAGAAATTGACTTCAATCACATGGTTCAAAAGATCGGAATTTGGAGCTACTACTTAGGATTTATGATAGACTGCTTAGGAATATTTAGAAACATAGTTTTTATATGTATTTGCATTGTAAAGACAAGTTTTCCGCATTTTATCCACAAAATAAAATTTTTATTTTATCTTATTTTACATTTAATTGCAATGGCATTTATGAAAATTTGTGTTTATATTTCTATTATTAGCAATGTCGAAAAATGGATTTGATTCTTAGTTATATCGCTTGTGGTAGTGTCATAATTTACCAAATAAGGAACGATTCTCATCATGCATGTTTTAATTGGATAGAAACTTAGAATCATGCGATTTGAATTAAGTGATGTATTAGAATCTTGATCTTTGGGAAATTAAGACTAATTCCTTGTTCATATGTATATGTGAGTCAAGTTAAATACTGAAGGATCTAGTGCATATTGATGTGGATAGGTCAGATCTACCACCAAGGGCGATAAATTCTATTCCTCTTGATTTTCTGTTGATTCAGTAATTATGGTTATGCTTACAAGATTAAGTGTAATTCTGATACCTTGAAAAGTTTCAAAGTATAGCAGAACGAATAAGAAAAATCCGTTGGGAAGAAAGAAAAAAGTTTCTCTAATATGAAAGGAAAGGAGAGTACTTTAGTATCATGTTATTATGATCATCCTAATGATTATGGAACTGTGTCACAATTGATCCTCTAAGGACACCTTAGTGCATTTATACGACAAAGAAGAGCAATCAGGAATTGTTGAAATGGTTAAATCAAGAAGATGAATCAAAATAATGTATTAGATTTATACTCTAGTTACGCCAAGTTGTACCTTGAGTAACAATTTCTAGGTAGGTTTATAACACCTCATGAAATGTGGAGTAAAATTGTTTTCTTACTCTTGCACATTTCAAATTGGTAGTTGTGATGTTTTGGATAAAACAAAGATAAACTAAGACTAGTTATATGAAGTGTTATGTTGATAAGAGTCCGCACTAACTCTTGAATATTTTTTTGTAAAGGAATGATCCTTGACAGAGAATCTTATATGTTAAGAGGTCAGCAGGAGTCTTGTTGATCTTGAAAAGTTTCAGGATAACAATCGAGAATAAACCTGTTAGTGATCACTAGCACACGACCTAAGTTTAATAACCTATCGTGTTGACATATTCATGTTTCTGTGCCTATTTTAGTTAAGCTGAATATACATGTGAGTTCTATGAGTTCTCATTTGATTGCATAAGGCAAAGAACCTTGATCAGTGAAAGTTCATTGATCTGTATGGGTGAGATACTCAATAACTTGGAAACAATGGTAGGCTGTTGAGCTACCGAATAGCAAGAAATTAAGATTAAGCAAGTTTAGTCTGTATGAGTTTGAATTTGTCATAAACCTTGTCTTATGATAGTGGTTGGAAATGAAAATTTAACATGGATAGGAAAACATACACTATAAAATCTAAGTGGAAAGAGGTTTCTCTACTTCATGAAAATGATTGTGAGGAAACGCTTTCGCTGGTAGATTTTAAAGGATTGATTAATATCATTAGAGAAAGCAGTTGTGATAACTGCGTTCTCAAATTCGAGTATGATTACGGCATCCATTTTCATAGTTCAAATTGTGAGAAATGGCAAGAAATAGTTTGAACATTCGAGACTTATTGTTATAAGTTCTGAAAGGGTTTAACACACACATAAGTTGTCTAGTGAAAGGTGTATAAGATTGAGAAGTCTAGATAAAGACTTATCGAAGCACTACGTATCAGAAATCTAAAGTTTGGTAAGAAAGTCAATAGGTATTGATTTCTAGAAGTCCAACTGATTTCTGGGTACATATCAATGCTAGTGGGAGCATAATTGTTATGCTAGTAAGAACAAAATTTTTATGCTAGTGGGAGCATAATTATTGTGTTGAGTATTGCAAGTTAGCAATACTATTTATAAGAAACAAAGCTTCAAATTTGCAAAGTTACAGAATTTAGAAATTGTTTCGCTATAGGAAGTCTTAAGGGAGAGGGCATTTATACTTCATTTCGAATCCAAAAGTTTAGATAGAAATTTTAATAGAACTTAGTCATGAACATATATGAATATCATGTTGAAATGTTTCAACATAAGAAATTCTATATATGGAAATATTTTAGCAAGAGACTAGTCAAGTGTCATGTGTTTATGTAAGACATAATGAATGGTATCCCATATGCTTCAGGTATAAGGTCGATTGCATATGCTATAATATTCTTTTGTTCTGATTTTTCCAAATGCCTAGCGCAATAAGAAGGAAAAAGGACTAGAACTGGATATGACTAAAGTTATTAACAACTGTCAAGGACATTCTGAGGTTTTCCAAAGATTGGCTACTTGTGGATAGTTAGAAGTACAATATTAATTTTGACGGACCATATTGACATGTTCTGAATAGAGGTAACCCTTGTTCAGAAATGATAGTCATATGGAAATATGGAAATGTTTCCATTATGGGAGTTGGATATTAAGATATATGTATGAGTTAGAAACTTTAATGTAAGAAGGATGTTCAAAGAATGATCTTTGAATGCGAGACTTCATTTCTACGGAATTGTTTTGTAACAAATCTCCAATGAAATGTTTTGTAATATCATAGGCCAAGTCTCTGTGACTTTGGTGCCTAGACATTACAAAAGGATCATTGCATGTAAGTTTAGACTCTAACAGATTCTAGTATTAGCAATAATTTGGAATTGTGAAATGAGCATCTTTGGAAATGTGTTCAATTTATCTATTTCACAAAGAAAGCACCATAGATAAACATAGTATGCATGTTCGGAGCATTCCATGACTATTGTTTTAATTCAAGTATTAATTTGATTGTTCGAAACATTATAGAGTGAATAAGGTCTAATTAATATGGTGATTTAATAATAATTGTTTTATTTATATTCAAAAGTTTTGAGAGCCTATTGGATTAGATTATTCTTGTGTTTCACTTCGCGTGTTTTACTTCCCAAATAATAAGATTATTTAAACATCCACAGTCAATCATACTTTTGGAAGTAAGTAATGAATTAAGACTATCATGAATCCAACTGTAGGTTGTCTAAGTGCTTAGACATAGCAAATTTTTGCTGCAGTGTTCATGAGTACTCCTGAAATAGGAATATGAGTATTGGATTAACCCACGCTCAAGAATTACTTCATGGATTTTATCACGAGAAATTTTGAGACAATAATATCTTATATTCTTAAAATGGAGACATATGAGTTGTTATTTACAAGTCGGTTGTGCGTTGATAATACGTAAACGCATCAGTAACTTGATGTTATAAAATGTATTATTGTGTGTGATTTGATGAGTAATTGTGCAAGCATATGGGTCGAATATTATCCGTTCCTTTTACCCTAAATGGGATAAAAGTGATATCTATGGTCGCCTCGATGATTTAGTGATGACACCCTAAGCACTCGGCGAAGCCTGGACTGATTTGATTTGTTCTATTAGTCAATCATCATAAATCAGAAATCGGGAAACAAACCTTGAACATAGATAATGATTATAATCCATGTCTTATGTCCATATGATATCTTATAGGACAGTGTGATATTTGATCACTTATCTAAAGGATGTGTCATTTATTAGATCAAAGTTCAGCAGCGGCTTTTGAAAGCTACGATTATTGGTCAAATTTTGAAGTCATACTTGCAATAATCGTTATTAGACTTATCTAAGTGGGAAACTGTTGGATTAGATGTCTAAGCCCATAACTATAATTGGTATGTAATTAATTTGATATGTAGCATGGTCCTTTTGGGTTGCCTTCACTCATGCAACTTGAAAGGATGATTAGTGGATAGAGAGTAGAATTTATTATTTGAAATAATAAATTGAACACAAAATGATTTTATTAATATATTATAAGATTAATATATTATTTGGAAATCATATTATTAATTGGTATTTAATCATCAATTAATTAGATATTAATTTTGGTGATTAAAGGATCTGATTAATAATGGATGGGTTGTTTTGCAAATCATTGATAGTTGTGAAATTGGACTTAGGACTCCTTGTAAATGGAGTGGACGAAATTTATGGGTAAGTCCATAAGATTTCATCCAAGGGCCCATTAAGGAGGTCCATGGGTTGCTTTGGGCTTAAGGTAAGAATTAGGGTTTCCTAATTGAAGTCCAACTTCAAGACCAAGCAACCTAGCCATATATCAAACCTCTAAACCCTAGGAATTTCAGCTCCAGGCATATGATACTAACCCTAGCCAATTTCCTTGTCTATCTAACTCATCCTTTGCGTTGAGTGTTTGTGACTCCATTAGAGGTGCAACACTTGGGGCAATAAGCTTTCAAGAGTCAAGGATATTCAATGATTGTCTTGTTATTACTATATAACAAGTGAGGTAATATTCTAACCCTATTTTCATGTGAATTTCAAATTTGTGTGCTAGTTTCTAGGGATATTGCTTTGGTGTTCAGTTTGCATGTTCAATAGAGAAAAACTTAGATCTAAATCAATTAAGGTTGCATGATCACATAGGAATGTAGATATGCTCATAGCCCATCAATTTTGACCTTTGGGAGTCTTCGTTCGGGTTTGGCGGTAGGCGCCTGGGTTTAGAAATCAATGTGATTTGTAGTTTTGGTTCCATTCATTCAGAGTGACATTGGTTCGTGTAAGAAGTAAATAGACATGGAAGATCCCACAAGGGGATTCAGAAGGTGTTTTAATAATAATTTATAAGGAAAGATTTCGAGGACGAAATCTAATTTAATGGGATCAAAGATGGGTTTTTTAGGGAAAAACATGTGCCACAATGTAGGAGATGGGTTACCACAATGTGACAATAGGTGCACATGCACGCATCAGTCTTGTGTGCCACGACGTAACAAGATTATGGTCATGACATAGTGGCCACCTGAAGGCTTAACCCTTATTCCAGGGCTAGTGTTTGTACGCTCTCGGCCTCCATCACATCCCTTTTCACTCTCCACGAAAGCTTGGCCTTCGTTTTGACCTTTTGAGCTCTTTGTGGTGATTTTAGCCATTGAAGAAGGTTTTCTTGCTAGTTTAAAGAGTGTATAACTCTAGATCTTGCATCTCCTATAACTTGTAGAGATTAAGAAGGTATAAAGCTTCCAAATTTTTGCTTCTCTCTTCATAGATCTAGGATTTATTGCATTTATTGGCTCATCTTCGAGTTTGTGTTGGTTATATGATATAATGCTTGCAACTTTATGGCTCTAATTAGTCCTATGATATTTATATCTCTTGGATCTAATTTTTATTGTGTATTAAGTTCCATGTATGAGATTTTGGTCTTATTTCACCGTTTTGACCTAGTTTGAGTGTTACACTTGCATTGGAAATGTATGTTTGAAAACCATCGATATTTATGTTGTATTTGTCATTGTGAAGCTTTATGGAGTGTATGAATGGGTGGCTTAATGGAGTGGGAGCTTAATCCATTAGGTTGTGAAAACCTAGTTTCCGTGACATGCCAGTCTGCTCACCACGACGTGGCGACTAGTAGTTGCCCGAGTGTTTTGTCGAGAAGCTACGATGATGTGACTAATAGGTGGCCACGATGTGGCTATCGACTGAGGTTGACTTTGACTATTGACTTTTCACCAGTTTGACTTTTCGTCAAACTATAAGACGTGTTAGGTTGTAGTCTAAGGTTTAGCATGTGTTTGGTTTAGGAGGTTCATGTAACTGATTCTATGGGAATTTGAGTAGTAGATTTCAGATGTTCATTCAAGTGAGTCTTCTCACTGTATTACTTATGCCATACTGTGTGCACGCTGACCAGTTGGGTCTAATTTATGTTTTGGTGTTATGTCTTATTGAGTTGCCGATAGATCTAGGGCGTGATATTAGCACATTGAGATTGGTGATAGTCCTCATGGTTTTTGATAACCCACATGACATGTTGTTAGCCCACTGGAACTGCTGATAGTCCTCAGGGTTACTTGATAACCTACATGGCGTGATGTTAGCCCACAGGGCGTGCTGTTAGCACATTGAGGTTGTCCCCGGGGTTGTTGATAACCCATAACTCTTTATTGATGATGTGTTGTATGTAATATTTTAAGGAACTCACTAAGATTTGTGCTTACAGATGTGGATTAAATATTTTTTATGTACTTATTGGATTGTGAATGCGGGACTGTACACACATCAATATTTATGATTCGATATTTCTGCATTGTCTTCTTATAACTCTAAGTTTTGAATTATGGTTAATGAACTATTAGTTGAATTGAATGTAACTTTAATAAATGTGTGTTTATTCTACTTTAAGAATAAAAAATTATTTTTGAATTTGAGACGTTACACTATCGTCGGCCTGGATAATCCTACTTTGTCCAAATTTGAATATATAACCTTTTTTAATTGTTAGCCATTTCAATGATGTAGATTGTGAGTTTCTTTAAATTTAAGAACAATTTATGTTTATTATTTGACAGGGTATATTTATGTCGTAACAAAAGTTTAGTGACCACTATATTTTAGTTGGTATTTAGTTACCATTTATAGATTTTGGGTTACTAATCAAATTAGTGACAGACATAGTGATGAAAATGGACCACCATTTTATTGGTCACTAAATCATTTTAGTGACTATTTTTCTACCGTTAGGACATCCACAATGCATTAAATTTATTACAGTTTAATGGATTGACACATTATTATTTTATTTACTATACAATTTTATATTAATTTTCTTACAATGCATTGAACTTAGTAGAGTTCAATGATATATATATATATATATATATATATATATATATATATATATATATATATATATATATATATATATATATATATATATATATATATAGGAGTAGGATCAAATGAGAACACCTAAAAGGTTGAGAACGCGAAAACAAATCTGAGCCATCTAATTCTTAAGATATGTGACTATAATTAATTGTTATTTTTCTAATTATTAATACATTTAAATTTTAAATTTTAAAAAAATTATAAAGGCTATTAAGGTAAATAAGCATTACCCTAATTTTATAAACTCCTATAATTACTCTATTTCACTCAATTTTGTTGACCATACAATCGACATCTGCATCATCTCACCGCCTAATCTCATACATCATATTAGAAGCTGACCCAGACCATAGAGCAGGAGGAGGCCATAGAATCAGCGAAAGAGCACTCTACAAGTCGATGTTAGTTCATCGGTTTTAATTGGAGATTCTAAACCAGTAATCGATTTCAAGTTGGAAGGTATGGTCTCGATTTTGCTTGAATGTTGCTGTGAAGATAAAGGCTGATGATGGAGGCTATGTCGATGGTGGTTTCCTAGTTACGAAGGGTAAAGGGTATGATTAGGGCTTCCTTTATCTTTAATTTATTCAGAATCGATTCATTGATATATCACCTTTATTCGATGTTTTGAGTTGCAACTCCATCTCTTTCACTTTAAATCCATCTCTTTCACGTTCAATTTTGTGTTTTTCCGATTTTGGGGTTTTCTATCAAGAACATGAAATGATGAAGTATGAAATAGTTTCAGGGGCGAAGAAAGAAGAATAGGGAGCACCTCCACCGATTTGGTGGTTCATTGTAGTAGTGGAGTGGCTGGGGTTATTCTGGCAACCTCTTCACCACTTTGTTTTCTTGTTCCCGTTACTGTCGATGAAAGGGGAGGAAGGCAGAAAGAAGACGACAACAAGGGGTGTTTGGGTTGCTTGGTGTGTCGTAAAACAGTGGGAGAAAACGGAGGGGGCTGCTGCCCTTGGCTCGCCGGAAACCACCAGCAAACACCTCTGGTGGGGGTTGTTTTTGTTGCACCTCGAAGATTGGAGACAAAGAAGGGAGTGTGAGAGGAAATGGAAGAATGAAAAATTGTATTTATCTATGAATAGCAATTATTCATTTGTGGATAGCACTACATTCATGTGTGGATGACAGTTAATGAATAGCAGTGCATTTATGTGTGAATAGCAGTATATTCATTTGTGAATAACAGTGAATTAATGTATTTATTTATGATTAGAGGTATTCATTTATTAAATTCTGAATAACAGGGTACTCATTTGTTAATAGCAGTGTATTTATTTGTGAATAACATTGCAAGCATATATTAATGAGTATATTTATTTATTATTAGAGGTATTCTTTTTATGAAGAAATGATAATTTTTACACTCTTTTTTATTTTCAATTGATTAAAAAAAGTAATTAGATTACTTGTAAATTGATGTATATTTATTTGTGATTGGAGTAGTATCACGGTTTTTGAAAAAAAAAATCATTTATGAATACAAATATACTAATTTGGTGTTCAAAAAAATTGATTTTTTAAGAATTTTTTTTTTTTTTCAGTTTTAAAATAAATTTTGGTAAAAATGTTTTTTATATTTCATTAATAAGAAAAATAAAAAATTGAATATTTATTTCTTTTTTAGTAACTGGTCCTAAATTTAAGGGAATTTGATTGAATTTTATTTTATTTTAATTTAATGAAAATATAAAATTATTACTATGGCCTTATATATTAATTGGTCCAGAATTGTTCTCGCGTTCTCAACGTTTTAGGTGTTCTCATTTGATCATCTCAATATATATATATATATATATATATATATATATATATATATATATATATATATATATATATATATATATATATATATAAAAGGTTTTATATTCATTGAATGTCAATAGAGTTTAATCTATTAAATATCAATTAAACATACCATATTATTCAACGCTCCCATTAAACCATAGTAAGGATGCTTTTAGTGACTATAACATTTTCATCAATAATTAGCTATTTTTCTTTAAGTGGATATTACTTAGATTGTCAAATGTAATCATTGAACGAAACGTACAACTCCCGCACTTCATTACAAAATAGCAATGTTTTCATCGAAACGATTTACGTTTTCTTTTTTTTGGTTAGCTGTGAATGAAACCAATCCCATACATCACTAAAAAAAATATTAAATATTAGTAAAAAAATGTTGCTTCAAGTTACCATGTTCCAAGATAAGTTTTAAAAACATTTATTTGCCAATTGGTCAGTAATCTTTATCTCAAAAGTAAATGTATCCATAAAGCATAACAAGACACCAAGCTTTCCTCTTTTCGTTCCCTCACTTTCTCACCTTTTTCAATGTTCAAGAAATAAAAATAAATATATAATATATAATTTTATAACTTCAATTTGGTTTTATATCATTTACAAATGTTACGAATAAATAGTGTGTATGTTAATTATAATATCCAAAACTATTTGGATCATGTTTTGCTTATAGATCTTATGAATTTATTTGATCGATATATCCCAATATTCCAAAATCCCAAAACTTTCGTCCTTCAAACTTTGTCAATAAATTAATAACTGTTCGTTGTGTCAGATAAAACAACTTGAAGCATTTGATAAGAAGGCCACAAAGATTGCAGAGGGGCATAATGATCAAAGTAATTAAAAGGTTGGAAAGACCACAACTTAAGGGGAATCTTAACCGTCATCAATGTAGTTTAGCGCTGATCACTTGAGAATCAAACATTTTAAAGAGAGTTACACCAAGTTCGAATCTCTCATATTATAATTTTGGAGTGGCATGTTGTATAGAAAAGGTATATAAAAGAAAATTATTAACCGTAATTAGACCGCCTGGTTTGGCATGAGTCCCGACAAATAGATGCGTTTTTAGATGAAAAACGGGTAACGATGCTAGACAGTCCAAGTGTGCGATTTGTGGCTCGTGCGTTGAATTGAATGGTAGGATTTGACTATAAAGAAAAATTGTTCTCTAGTTGTACAACATGAGAAGGTTATTTATTGAGATATCAATCAAGGAAACTCAGTGGCTCAACCAACGTGGGTTTTTGGTTTATCAGATGGTGGATTGCATGGGTTGACATTAAGAGTCTGTTTATGGTTTGGGGCATTCACCAAATTAAGCATCGTTACAAAGGGTTTCTACACGGTGGTGGACTTATGTTGTGCCTCGGGGTCTGGGCCACTACTCCAATTTCAGTTATTAGGGAGCAAGGAGTCGTTCCCTTCCAACCCACTGAACCCAATGAACCCACTGACACATTAACTTTTCTTTTTGATGTTTCATCATCTTTCCCAAGCCACAACATACGGAAATCCTATCCTTCTCAACCCACTAAACCCACTCAATTAAAAAAAAACACAAAATAATCAAGGTAAAATGTTAATTAGCAATAGAGTTATCGTTGGTACCACTCGTTTTTTAGCCGGTTGTTTAATTGGTTTCACGAACCCACTTCAGTATCTCTTTACTTTCTCTCTTTCTCTCTCTCTCTCATTTTCTCTTGTACTGTGTGTTTTAAGATTTGTATTTAGTATTTTTTTTAATTGAGCAGGTTGAATGGGTTGAAAAATATAGGATTTTCATATGTTGTAAGGTGGGAAAGATAAAGAAAAATGAAAAAGAAAACTGATGTGACATTAAGTTCAGTGGGTTCAGGAGGAACGACTCCCTCCTCCTTTAGGGTAACTTTTTTTTTTTTTTTTCTTTTTCTATTAGGTGCAATGCATTGAAATATGCGTGTCAATGCTATTTTAGATTTATTCAGAATTTTTTTGGGATGCCACCACTGCTCAAACTTTCAGTGTCCGCTACTCTTTGTACACCGCTACTATTTGTACAGGTCCAATAGATCAAAGCATGGGTACAAAAGATAAGGATACAGTGTTGCAAGAGGTTTGGTAGAGAACAAAGTGTTTGGTTTGATGGCTCCAAAGGCTTGGTTGGTCGATCGGTCTTGTATATATCCAAGGTCATGGCTTCAAGGTTGGTAAGGAAGTTTGGACTTTTATTTTTGGTTGTATTGAAAATAAAGGTTGGACTTAGTTTGTAAGCAAAGGTGGAGATTGTAATGTAAATGGCTTAAAACAACTGTTCAGGGGTTGTCTTTGACAAACATACAAAGTAAAGGGACTTAAAATGTATCATTGGAGAAAGTCTTTTGACTGGAACATGCCCATCGAATAAATAAATAAGCCATTCTTGATTTCTTGTTTTTCTTTCTATCCAATTTCTTCTAAATTATTTTCTACTTCCACATTTGACAGAACAATGAGATGTATGCAAGTTCTTAGAGCAGACGTTATGGGTATTGTGGCGTGCTCGTTGTGCTGAGGTGGCATCCTTAACAACGTTATGACGGAGGAGAACACCGCCCCCCTTCTTGTTGTATCTTATTGTGGTGCTTCTTGTTGTCTACATAACAAGAAGAAACGAGTTCTTCTATTGACTGTCAAATTATCTTTCTCTTCTTAATATGGTTATAACACCATGAATAGGGATGAGCGTAGACGGGTACCCGCCTCATTTGGCGAGAACCGGAACCGGCGGTTCCTAGAAAGTTAGAACCGGAACCGGAACCGGTCTAGGCAGTTCTTCAATTTTTGGAACCAGTCCCGGAACCAGCGGTTCCGGTTCCGGGAGCGGGTAACCCGGTTACATCAACTTTATTAAAAAATTTCAATAAAACTATAATTTATTTCGGTCGGAATCGAATAAATTCGGAACAAAAACGGACAAAATCGGATCAATATTTTCTAAATCGGTCAAAATAGCGCACACATATATTCATACTAGATACCAATATATATATATATATATATATATATATATATATATATATATATATATATATATATATATATATATATATATATATATATATATATATATATATATACAATAGCCGTTACCCGCGCACAGCAGCGGGGACAAATAGCTTCTTTCAACGATATTTTTTTAAAGAAAAATATTATGTTCCAAAAGAAAGTTCATGCCGTGGGTGAGAGGAATGACGGTAGTCGTGATAGTGGTTGGTTGAAGGCGGAAGTAGGCAGAGCGGCTGTGGTGGTGGTGGTTATACTGTCTTGGTTACTGGTTAGGGTTCTTCGAGAAAGTGTGCGTATATTTCTTACTTTGAAGGGATTACGAAGATAAATATTATGAGAGGGCTTGTTACCAATGTGAGAAAAAAGATCCTCTATAAATTGTTGACATTGACCGCTTCAAATGGCTGAAGTGTTGAGATTGACGGGTTCAATTTGCAAATTAATTTTTCTATTAATTTGATACGAGATTTTTATGGGATAAAGGATAAGGTTAAAGTTTTAATATTATTATATTATAAATGGGTTGTACTTCAAGCTTAATAGTTTGGACGTCTTAAAAAATAATATTATTATATTCAATCTATTTATAGAAATAGTTAGATTTCTTTTATAAGTAGTAAAGATATATATATATATATATATATATATATATATATATATATATATATATATATATATATATACCGGTTCCGGCGGGTACCCAGCGGGTAGCGGTTCCTAAAAAATGAGAACCGGAACCGGAACCACTTAAGGCGGTTCCGTAACTTTAGGAACCGGAACCGGAACCGCTTAAGGCGGTTCCAGTTTCGGAACCGGCAGTTCCAAGGCGGTTCCGGTTCCGAAAGCAGGTACCCGGTTCCGATGCTCATCCCTAACCATGAACACCACCTCATTTTCTTGTTGCTTCTTGTTATAACACCACTGCAAGGGATCCATACCTGATAGTCTTAAGACTTGAGAATACGTTAAAGAGTAGGATTATATTCTAGAATATAGGAGAAATGAAAGTAGAATGCGGAGAGGCAAAAAGGTAAAGCATACTATTATACGATAATTCACGAAAGTTGAAAGTCAACCATGTAGATGATTCTACGTCATCGGTGCCTTGTATCAACAAATTTTACGCTCAACTTATAAGTTATAATGCGCTAAACACAAAACTGTTCATATACAAGATCCACAAAACGTAAATTAAAAAAGAAAAAGAAAAAAAAGACGAAGAATACTAAGATCCACAAATTCTCACTTTAGCACGTTAATATCCAAAATATCAATCATCAAAATAAATCTATCTGGTCTCTCCCAAAACAGCATATAATCTTGAAATTGCATATAAATCCCACATTTCTATGATAGAGTCATATAGGGTTTTCCATTTTTGATCATTCTTGATTATTTATAAACCCTCTCTTCTTCCACTACCTTCACTTTCTACTTTTCAGATTTCATCATGTGGGATTCAGACATAGGTGCAAGAAACTACGATAATCGACTTGTTAGTGGCGTCCAGACTGACAAGTTCGAACAAAGAGGTCAATCTTGGTATGGATCGCATAATCTTACTTTCATCGATCTCTTTTAGTCAAATTTACACTTCAACTTTTATGGTCGATCAAATTATCATATCTTATTGTTCTTGTTATCAACACAGGTATGCCATCACTGATATCCCAAGCGATTTGTTGATTCAAATTGGTGAAATTAGCTTCCATTTGCACAAGGTAGTGGCTTTACAAATCTCAAAACCATCTGAATTCTCAAGAATTTGAATATATTTATTTGTGTTCAACGGATAATTAACTCTACTACTTGTTTCTGTGCGTGATTCCTTCAAATTCCCAAGTGTCAGCTGCTTTCAAAAAGTGGAAGAATGAACAGGATCATACATGAATCAAGAGAAGTCGACATAAAGAAGGTGATTCTAGATGAGTTACCCGGTGGAACAGAGGCTTTTGAGTTAGTAGCAAAGTTCTGTTATGGATCCGTCGTTAAACTAACCGCCACCATCATCACCGGCCTCCGGTGTGCTGCTGAATACCTTGAGATGACGGAGGATCTAGAAGAAGGAAACCTGATTTTAAAAACTGAAGCTTTTATCAACTATGTTGTGTTGTCTTCATGGAAAGATTCAATCTCCGTGCTTAAAATTTGCGAAGAATTCTCTCCATGGGCGGAAAACCTCCAGATTGTAAGAAGGTGTAGCGAATCGGTAGCTTGGAAAACCTCCTCCGATCCTAAATACGTCCGGTGGCAATACACCGGAAAGCAAAATAACGATTCGAGCCCAAATAGGGACCAGGTTCTTTCTGATTGGTGGTGTGAAGATGTTTCGGTTCTTAGAATCGATCATTTTGTTCGTGTGATCACTGCGATTAAAGTAAAAGGAATGAAAGACGAATTGGTTGGATCTGCGATCATGCATTACGCCATGAAATGGCTTCCGGGGATGATCAAAGAGGGTTCATCTGGTTCAGTCGAAGAAGGCACTGGTAGCAGCAATGGCGTCGCAGCAGGTAACAGAGGCGGGCTGCATATGATCATAGCAATGAACAAAGGCGATCACTCATCGAGCCCAGAAGGAAAACGTCAACGAACGATCATCGAGAGCCTGATTAGCATAATCCCACCAGAAAACGATAGCGTCTCGTGTAGCTTTCTTCTTCGTTTATTAAGAATCGCGACCATGGTTAACGTGGCACCGGCTTTGGTTACAGAACTGGAGAAACGAATTGGGATGCAGCTCGAAGAGGCTACAATGGCGGATCTTCTGATTCCTTCTTATAACAGAAGTGAGACTATGTACGATGTCGATCTTGTTCAGCGAATTTTGGAGAACTTTTTGATTCAAGAACAGATCGAAATCTCGACCCCTGGAAGGGAACCGATGATGAAGAAAAGTTATGACATGAATGCGAAGATGAGAGTTGCTAAGCTCGTTGATGGTTATCTTTCGGAGGTTTCGAGGGATAAAAACCTATCGTTAACCAAGTTTCATGTTCTGGCTGAGGCTTTACCGGAATCAGCTAGAATTTGCGACGATGGCATATATCGTGCGATTGATTCGTATCTGAAGGTACTCTCTCGTCTTTTTCATTTTGGTAGGAAATTTCCAGACAGGAAATTCCAAATCAAAATTACCTACTTTTGATAATAATACACATATTCTAATTATTTATTAATCTATAAAATTCTATTTTGGTCTTTTGATTTTTTCTTAAATCCAAATATACTTTTTTTTTTTTGTATAAATTATTTGGTAAATATTTTTATAAAAGCTACAGTTGGTTATCAAACGTTTTGTTTACGTTTTCATGTAGAGTGTGTATGGGTTCTTTTTTGTTACATTTTTTAAATATATAGTATGATAAAAAGTAAAAACATCTTAGAGTTTGATAAATTTTCAGGCTCATCCCATGCTCTCAGAACACGAACGAAGAAGGCTATGTCGAGTCATGGACTTTCAAAAGCTCTCGAAGGACGCATGCATGCACGCTGCTCAAAACGAGAGGCTTCCACTCCGAGTTGCAGTCCAAGTCATATTCTCGGAGCAGATGAGAATTAGCAACACATTAGCAAGAGATACTCATGAGCTACACTACCAACCAATCGTTCAAAACCGAAAAACTTTACTTGATGAAACACCACAGTCGTTTCAAGATGGATGGGCAATGGCTAAGAAGGATATTGACACGCTCAAATTCGATCTAGAAACCGTGAAAACAAAGTATGTAGAGCTTCAACACGAGATGAAGAGTCTAGAAAACCGATATGATAAGGTAGCGAAGTTGAAACATCAATCGACATGGTTGAATGGATGGAAGAAATTGAGCAAAATTGCTAAAATTTCGACCTTTGAGAACATGGGAAGTGGGTCTCAGCGCAACAGTGAACAACTTGTGAAGACACCAAGAAGACGAAGGTATTCGATTTCCTGAAGTTAAACACGATCTCTTCTTTTGTGACCCACTAATCCTATCACAAATGATTTTTAAGATATCATATATTTATTTGCCAAGCAAGGCATGTTATTACGATTTAGAAAATTTTGCAATGTATTGGATATGATTGTACTTATTGGATTTGTCTGAGAAATCTGAAGACACAAATAATTACACTTTTCAATTAGTTTGATTTATAGTTTAACATTATATCAAAAAGGTGTCAATTGAAAAAATATACAATATGTTATAACACCAATTAATTTTCATGTCATTATTTCTTTTTTATTTCTTTTTGATTTATTATTTTTTGATTTATTTCTTTTCTATAATTTTTTTTATTTGTTACTTTTTTTCTGTTTTGGATCTTTTAATATTTATAAATACAAATATAAATAAATAAAACAAGTTATTTACGGTACTAAAAAATTGAAGGAATACCTACACGCTATTACGTGGGTAATTAGTTGGAAACAGGATTTACCAACACAGGTTCAACGAAATTGGTTTGTTGGAAAAGGGGTTGTGGAAACATGGTACTGACAAAATTCGGACGAAAAATACAAACCTAATACATTACACTTATATTAATACAAGTTCAATACAATAAACTATAAAAATACAAATCTAATAAGTTTACATATTCTAAATAAAATCCAATATATTTACCTATAAAAAAATCCAGTAGCCCATTACTGGCATGGAATTGAAGAAAAAGTTACCTCCACTATTATATCTACGCAAACAAATAGGTGTTTTAGATTAAAATTTGGATTTTCACATGAATTGAAGACTTAGACTTTATTTTCAATCTTGCACTTAATCCAATAGAATTAAAAAGGTAGACTGACTACAATTTCACCAAGTAATGTTAACACTTAATTTGTATTCGGTTATCATAGATGTAACATCCGACTTCTAGAAGCTTTCTATTTCTGGAATTACAGACATTAATGGACTGAATGAGGGCCCTAGGCTTCAAAGGGTTTGGGTTTTAGACCTAATTGGGTGTACATTAAGTTGGTTGTGTGATTCTAGCTTTCGGTTTGTGTTTTGGGGTCCAAGGGTATAATGGTAAAAGTGATGTTTCAAACCATTTCTTGATTTAAAGATTTTAGTTCGGAAGGTTTTAAGTCAAAGGAAAGTCGATAGAATTGATGGGATTTTTATTACCTATCTGAGCATGTAAAGAACGCCGAAAGCGGCGTTGGGACGAATAAGTTATGGCCTTTGGAAATTAGAATGGGAATGAGTTTCGACCAATACATTGGGTGTACATGTAAGCTGATTGCGATGTTTCTCTCTAGTACATTGGGTGTACTTATAGTACGTTGGGCGTACTTAGAGTACGCTAGGCCTACGCAAATCAGGGTCAAACCCTAATTTTTGGGTCTCGAACCAAATTTAAAGACCTTAACTTATTAGAAACCCTTCTTATCTTTAGCCTCCATCCACTAAATCAATTCTCTCGAAACCCTAGCCCCATTTTTGAGATCTTGAGCATTTGAGTGATTTGGAGTGTTGTTGGTGCATCTTGGACAAGAAGGAGGTCAATGGAGAAGTGTTGGTTGTCTTGAAGCTTGTAAATTCAGACCTTATTCACTTTGATCTTTCTTTCAGAGGTATAAAACTTCAATCTTGATGGTTCTTTAATTTGGATCTAGTTTTAGGTTATGTAATGAGCTTATTTGGTTCCCATGGTTTGGATATTGTGAGTAGAAGCTACTCCAGAACCTTTGAGTCTCGTTTCTATTCATTTTTTAGGTCATTAAGTTATAAAAATCGAATGTTTTGGTAACGTTTTGAAACCAAGGCTATGGTTTGGACTCCATTAAGCTATGCAAAGTCAAAAAGTGAGGAACTTCATGACTAAAGAGGTCCCTTAGAGTTAGACCTATGAATTGGATGGTTTTGTCTTTAAGCATTAAGAGCTTAAAGTTGAGTTCGGGCAGCTGAGTACTACACCGGGGTACCCTTCCTGGTACGTTGCACATAGCAGGTTTCAATTCGTTACCTTCTCTTCAATCAAGCAATACGATGGGCGTATTGAGTTGGTACATGGGGTGTATTCACTATAAGTCAATATGGGCCATTTTGGGGCCTTGGGTCTCTTGGGTTTTGTTCGATGAACTGTTAGGTCAACTATGGGAAGGGTAAAATGGTCTTTTCCCCTTAGTACGATAAAAGAAGAAGAGGACCTTTGGTAATGGGTTATCACCTTAATTTTTTTATTAGTAATAATTTTTGATATGTTTAGTGTCAAAAGCCCTTGTAGTAGCCGTGTGTGTAAGATTCGATTATCTTTATTTCGAGCCGAGTCTTCTCACATTTTTTAGCGGATCGAAGGCACAAATGTTGACCTATTGATTACGTTTATAGGATGCTAGTTTTCTATGTGATACTTGCATATGTTGTATGTATATCGGGCTGGGCCTAATGAATATTGGGCGGGGTACGATGGATACCGGGCGAGGCCAAGGAAGTTGTGAGGGGCCCGATATATGTATGGTATGTGGTATTTTAAGAAACTCACTAAGCTTCATGCTTACGGTTTATGTATAAAATGTTTCAGATACTTCTGGTTCCAAAGGATAGAGCTCGACGTTATTGCATCGCATCCACCGACATTTTGCATTTTATGACTCGATATGTACTTTGATAACTATTAATACCATTTTATACTTGATGGCTTTTGGAAATGAATCAATGAAGGGTTGCTTTTTTTGGTTTAAAAATAACGATTTTTACTTAGAATTTTGGGACGTTACAAGTTGGTATCATAACATTGTTTTTCTAAAAGAGTTTTATAAAGAAAAAGGGGGCAATGTGTGAAATCAGTTGATCTCAAGTAAGTGATTCCCATAATACCCATTCACGATGTTATGCTATATGTTATGAGAATTTCATGCTAGATTAGAGCTAAGGATCTGCCCAGGATTGCATGATAGAATGCTAATAGAGATGCATTTAGATGCCAATTAGTTGAGCTTTTAGAAACACATGGTAGAATGGATTTATGATGTTAGATATATTGTCCTGATATGTGATGCCTTGTGGTCTAAGAGGAATTGGATGTTATGTTAGATTTGGAATCAATACTAGTAGCAAGCGAACTTGAGATGTCCTCTGATTGGTTTGTGGCATGGAGTGTTAGTGCACAAATGTTGCTTGCTTTGTGCTTTGTGCGACTCTTGATGATATGGATTAACTATTAAGTGAATATGTTAACTCACATGCAGCATAGGTTAAATAATCTCAAAGTGCTTGATTTGGCCCAACTACGCAACTCTCATCTCAGTCTAACTGTTGTACAGATAAGTATTGTAGTCAAAGGATTATCTAAGCTTTGTGGCATTCGATTGTGTTCATGAAGTACTTAGCTGACATTAGTGGGAGTTCTTTAGAAACTGATGGTTAGGTGAGGTTGAGAACCTATAAGAGCCTAGGAAGTAATCTAGCGGGTTTGGATGCGCTGTGTAGTGTGTACTTGGGGTACCGGTTTGAGAAGGTGACTTAGAAGATTCAAGTTAATTTTTGAGGAAAGTACGGATATGTGTGGAAGGTAGTATTGGGCCCGTACTACTGAAAGCACAGGATCCATACTCGAATCAAGGAAGGTCATGAAAGTTCTAGGAAGCCCGTAGGATGAGGATTCTTTGGGTAAGTTCTGATTATTGCTTGGTTACTCTTAAAAATGGTGATGAGAACTCTTTGAGGAGAATTTGGTTCAAGCTCAGGTGTTGGCACTAAACCGATTGATGAGCAGATGCAGGAGTTCATCTCGTTAGAGATTACCTGCAGTATTTTGGAGCAGACTCCTATGATGATTGGTACCATCAAGGAATGGATCATGGAGACTATGGATGAGTATCTTGGGGCTTTTCGTGCCAAGATTGCAGCGGGACACTTGGGGTCTCAAACACTCTCTCATTAGGAGTTTCATGTTTGTGGAATCCCAGATTTATTTGGCGAAGAGGATCCTATTGCTAGTTCTTGATCCAAGAGTCAAAAGTGAGATATGTATCATGTATTCAGGGGGATCGATTCTCTTATTCGATTGTCACACAAGTTTCACGAACCTTAAAAGAGGAATTTCCTAACATTATTGGTCACATCAATGACAGGTTGGTCGCCAAGTTTGAGGATTAGGTTTTAGTTGTTCAGATAACTTTTGGGATAGTCATGGTGACTCGGGAGCGAGACCTTGGTTCAGAGAGGCAACTAGGAAAGAGGAAGCGGATTCATGATGTAACGCCCCGATTCTCATATATTATTATTATGGCTTTAATTTTTAAGTTTCAAGGTTTACTCGAAGAGTTGGATGCCTGACTCGTCGAGTAGCAGCGGGATTGGGCCATATGTTTAAGTGACCAACTCACCGAGTCGGAAGAGTGACTCGACGAGTTGGAATTGAAGGGTGAAACCCTAATTTCCGGGGTTTTGCACCCTATTTAAGGATTCATTAGCCTCCTCTTAGTCCCTTACAACCTCCAGAGAGTCCAACAAGCTTCATTCATGTGAGAACTTCATTCGAGTGTGGTTGAACCTTGAAAGGTAGAAGTTGTGAAGGAACTTGAAGGTCAAGTAGCTAGCAACAAAAAAACTCATGTGGATCTACAACGCCTGCCTCAGTTAGCTTCATTTGAGGTATCAATTCATGATCTTGGCCTTATTTCCTTCTAGATCTCATGTGGGTAAAGTTAGGGTTTTGCCTAATAGAGTTACTATGGTATATGAGCTAGATCTGAAGTTGCAACTTCAGATTTGAACCCTCCTTGGGATCTAGGTTCATAAAGTCTCTAGCTTGGGCATGTATGAACCCCCCTCCTTTTTAATTAAAACCCATTTCAAGTTTGGATTTTTCATTAGGAACATTTAGAGCCTTACATGCACATAAAGTTTGCAACTTTATGTGCTAAGTAAGCCCTAGGAGCTTAGATCTGCAATATGGAGTCTTTGCATGGCTTAAAAGGCACCTGTATGGATGAAGGCCCGTGTGGACTCGGCGAGTTGCATGGTCGACTCGGCGAGTCCTATGAAGATGGCCTTCAGCTCGACGAGTCACATGAGAAACTCGGCGAGTGTGATGAAGATTTTCATAACTCGACAAGTCAAATGTTTGACTCGGCGAGTTTGACGAAGATTGCATTGGGCTCGACGTGTCAGATAAGTGGCGCGGAGAGTTGGCAAGTTATACAAGGAACTTGGCGAGTAGCTGAGGGTACTCGACGAGTTGAGGTCAATATGGACTGTTGACCTTGACAGTTGACTTTGACTTTGACCAAAGGTTGACCAGTTGACTTCTGAGGGTGTTTAGATAAAGTGGATAATTATAGTAAAGGTCATTGGTGGATATAGGTGTTGGAGTTGGAGCTAAAATTGGAGGAGTTTGAGATTACTTCTGATCTATTTGCGAGGTGAGTTATCCTCACTATACCGACAGGGTCTAAGGCACCAAGGCCAACCCTTTATGGATTTTATTCAGATTATTACATGTTATGCTTACTGATTTGCATCCTGGCAGTTAGGATGGTGATGTTCTATGTTTTAATGACCCGGTTGGGTCGGTATCCTGGTATATAGGATGATGCTATATTAGTGACCTGTTAGGCTGGTATCCTGGTTATAGGATTATTGTTATACTCTATGATTTATTGATCGGTTTGACTGTTATGTATGCTAGCGTATGATATTTATCGGCACATGATTATTTGTTTGGGGATTAAGTTGAGGCGGTCCTTCTTTGTGCTGAAGGCCAACATATTCAGGGTGGTCCGGATAGACTACAGGCCCAAAAGGGACGTTAGTCAGATCGAAGGCCTGTCGAGCGGTCCGGATAGGCTGAAGGCCCTGCGAGATGGTCCAAACGTGCCAAAGGCTCAGAGAGCGGTCTAGATAGACTGAAGGCTTGCGAGGCAGTCCAGTCAGGTTGAAGGCTCATTATGCATGTTGTTATGTATTTGTTGTTATAATATGACTATAATTTTATGAGGATGATATTTTGGGGGTAGATCACTAAGCTTTAGGGCTTACAGTTTTAGTTTGCTATTTCAGGTACTTCTAGAGATCATGGCAAGGCAAATGGATGATCGTACCACTTCTCCTGTTGTTATGATTTTTATAATTTGATTCTGGGGAAAAACTCTGACATTGGACTATTTGAAAACATATTTTTAATGATTGTTGCTTTTTTTAATGTTTTGAAAAGTTTAAATTGGATTGAATTTTTGGGATGTTACACATGCTCTGACTTTGCTAACCACATCTAATCAGCTTGATGTTTCCATGCCTAATGATGGAGGCCAGAGGGGACACAACATCTTCATTAAGGGTGGAGGTAAGGATGAGCATTTGTACCAGTGGACCGGATCGGACCAGACCGTTTTTTCTGACCCCCGGGCCGGTTCTCGGTTCTAAGATTTCTATCCGGTTCGATCCGGTTTTTTTCCCGACTCAGTCCGGTTTTTACCGAGTTTAGAACCGGTTGGACATGTAATCTGTGATGTTTTTTAAACACCCATAACTCATTCGTTTTAAGTCGGATTGAGCTCCGGTTTTTTCCAACATTTAGTTTACAGTTTGTAGATGAATTTAGGCTATATTTTTGTTTATTTTGATATTATATTCACTGAGTTACAAACCTTCAAAGTAGAGCTATCAAAGCAGAAAAAATTTAGTTTTTCAGCAAGATTTTATAATCTTTAACAAATTTTAAACACCCATAATTCATTCGTTTTAAGTCGGATTGACCTCTGGTTTTTTCTAAAATTTAGTTTAAAGTTTATAGATGAATTTAGACTATAATTTTGTTTATTTTGGTATTGTATTCACTGAGTTAGAATCCTTCAAAGTAGAGCTATCAAAGCTGAAAAAATTCAGCTTTTCAGCAAGATTTTGTAATTTGTGACGTTTTTTAAACACCCATAACTCATTTGTTTTAAATTGGATTGACCTCCTGTTTTTTCCAACATTTAGTTTACAGTTTGTAGATGAGTTTAGAATATAATTTTGTTTATTTTGGTATTATATTCACTAAGTTACAATCCTTCAAAGTAGAGCTATCAAAGTTGAAAAAATTCAGCTTTTCAGCAAGATTTTGTAATATGTGACATTTTTTAAACACCCATAACTCATTCGTTTTAAGTCGGATTGACCTCCAGTTTTTACCAAAATTTAGTTTATTGTTTGTAGATGAATTTAGACTATAATTTTGTTTATTTTGCTATTATATTCTCTGAGTTACAATCTTTCAAAATAGAGCTATCAAAGCTGAAAAAATTCAACTTTTGAGTGGAAGATTAGATTAAGAGTTTATGAAGTTTGTTAGTTTGATTGATTTTAAAGTTTAAACTATGATTTTTGTTGTTACAGTAATACTTTTGTTTGTTTGTCTTAAAATTGTATAACTTTTTTTGGTGAACTTGATTTATATGTTAGTTGCTTTTATTTGGAAAATTAACTTTTGCAAATTATAATATTATACATCAATATAGATTAGTTATGCATGAAACGGAAACGTATTAATTTTGCAAGTTATAATATTATACATCAATGTAGATTACTTATACTCTATGCAATTAAACTTATACCGGTCCAAACGGGTCCAAAAACCGGAAAACCAAGACCTGGACCCGGACACGGGCACGACTCATCCGTTCCGGTCCATGGTCCACAAAATTCTCCATAACCGGTTCGATCCGAGAGCCGGTTCGGTCTGGTCCCGTCCAAATGCTCACCCCTATGTGGAGGGAACTACGAGCTTGTGCGTTGTAAGTTCAAATGTTGCAGGTGTGTTCGGAGGTCGTGTTTTCCAAGATTTCACCTTATTTTTAGGCAATTTGCTATCGTTTGCCAATTGGGGAAGCCCAAACCCCATCATCCGTGTCTTTCAGGAGGCAGACACAATACTTCAAGACCTCGTGGGTATGTATGACTTCACACATTTAAATTTCTATTGCTTATGTGAGTATGTGTTGAGACGTTATGTTTGGTTTTAGTTGAGTTCCCACCTAAGCATTGTATTTTATTTATGATTGTCTAGTTATTATTATCGAAAGATCGTCATGTGCAATTTTGCATATTGAAACTCCCGTAGACCCGAGCTCGTCAATTTAGAGATAATAGGGGTCGAAAAGGACTTTTCAATAAAAGATTACTTAGAAAAAACAATCTTAACCAAGTTGTATAATATGTCTCGAGGGTTGCATACATATAAAGAACACCGAAATTCGAGTTATAATGAAGAAGTTATGGCCCGTCGAAGTTTTACGGCAAAACCGACACGACACCGAGAGACGTAAATAGTGAATTTACGATGGAAGACTTTTTAGACTTAGTGATCTAAATAAAAATTTTAGTATACGTTAAACAGAAAACATACAAAAAAAGAACGCCCAAATCTGACTTCGTATGAAGAAGTTATGAATTTTCTAAGATTTGGCATAGTAGTGCACGACCCGAAACTCGAATTTTAGTTTGAGCGGTTTTTGGCCTACACGACCTAAATGAGAGTTGATGACCTCATTACTAGGATCTCAACGGTAAAAAGACAGATGAAAAAAGAGTCCGTATGTAGAAGTTATGAATTTTACGTCGACATTTAATAGTATAATATGCTCGTATTGTTAAATTTAAGATCGGTCAAGAACTAGCCGACGAAGTCAAAATGAAAGTTGTAGATCCTATTTTTACTTATGCATGGATATAAATAACGTCAAAAACGGAGCTCGTATGTGAAAATTATGGATTTTAAAAGTCGGAAGTGTTGTGCGAAAATGGGTGACGTGGCACAATCTTGGTCATTGCTTTCTCCCCAAGTCTTGCCACCAGATGGTGACATGTGGCACCAAGTTCAGCCATATTTCACCCTATAAATAGAACCTCTCCCACCCTCATTTTCTTCACACATTTCCTATTCTTTCTTCTCTTTACTCTCTCTCTCTCTCTCTCTAGAACCTCTCTTTAGCCCCCGGAACCCCCTGAAAAGCCTAGGAAACATCCCTTGCACGAGGCGGAAGCCCCGTAGTGCTCGACGTCTCCAAGAAGAAGAGATTTTTGGTTCGGGACCGCTACACTAAGCAAAGCCCGGTTTTCTATAAAACCCGCTATAAGTGAGCTACGCTTACACTATTTTTAATATAGTTTTTATTTAATTATAGTAACGTTACTAGGAACTTATAATAAGTACTTGGGCTATTATTATGGGTTATATAAGTATTATTTAATGCTTATATAATAGTAATAATAGCTAAACTATTAATTAGTCTCGGCGAACAATAGACTAAACTCTAGTGGTAATAATATTAGGTTTCGAAAAAAGATTATTTAGAATAAATATTCTTAATCAAGTTTTAGAATACGTCTCGAGGTTTCCGTACATATAAAGAACGCTGAAATCCGAGTTATAACGAAGAAGTTATGGCTCGTCGACGTTTTACGGCAAAATCGGCACGACACCGGGAGACGTAAATAGTGAATCTATGATGGAAGACTTTTTATCCTTAGTGATGTAAACAAAAGTTGTAGTATACGTTAAATCGAGAACATACAAAAAAAAACAACGCCCAAATCTAACTTCGTATGAGGATGTTATGAATTGTCTAACATTTGGCATAAAAGTGCACGACCCGAAACTCGAATTTTAGTTTGAGCGGTTTTTGGCCTACGCGACCGAAATGAGAGTTGAAGACCTCATTACTAGGAACTCAACGGTAAAAAGACAGACGAAAACAGAGTCCGTATGTAGAAGTTATGAATTTTACGCGGACATTTAACAGTATCATCTCCTCTTACTGTTAAATTTAAGATCGGTCGAGAACTAGCCTACGGAGTCAAAATGAAATTTGTAGATATTATTTTACCTACGCGTGGATATAAATAACGTCAAAAACGGAGATCGTATGTGAAAGTTACGGATTTTAGCAGTCGGAAGTGTGTTGTGCAAAAATGGGTGACGTGGGACAATCTTAGCCATTGCTTTCTCCCTAAGTCTTGCCACCAGATGGTGACATGTGGCACCAAGTTCAACCATATTTCACCCTATAAATAAAACCTCTCCCACCCTCATTTTCTTCACAACTTTCCCATTCTTTCTTCACTTTACTCTCTCTCTCTCTAGAACCTCTCTCTAGCCCTAAAACCCCCTGAAAAGCCTAGTGAACCTCCCTAGCACGAGGCGGAAGCCCCATAGTGCTCGAAGGCTCTGAGAAGAAGAGATTTGCAACTCGGGAACGCTGCTCCAAGCAAATCCCAATTTTCTATAAAACCCGTTGTAAGTGAGCTACACCTACGCTATTTTTAATATATATTTTATTTAATTATAGTAACGTTATTAGGAACTTATAATAAGTACTCGGGCTATTATTATGGGTTATATAAGTATTGTTTAACACTTATATAATAGTAATTATAGCTAGACTATTAATTAGTCTCGGCGAATAATAGACTAAACACTAGTGGTAATAATACTAGGTTTTGTCGAAGGAAATTATTTTTAAGAAGTGAAGGGTTGTTTGAGTTCAGAATCACCACCTTTTCAAGTGAGTGCATAGTTACTTTCATCTTACACATAGATATGAAGTATTTTATATAAACTATGTGCTACGTGTGCATATTATCTGTATACTTTCTATCCATGCTGGATGAACGATTTTATACATGTTTTAAATGATTTAAATTGTATATATATTTTATATCTACAAATATGTTGGGTATGACATGGGTAGATGAATAATGAGAGATAAAAGATGATGTGAGTAAACATTGGTAGCTATAGACTTATTGCTTAATAAATAACATCGGCAGCTATGGACTTAGTGCCTATTGGACAAGCACTCGTAGCTATGGACTTAGTACCTATTAGGTAAACACGGGTGGATATGGAATTAGTACTAGTTAGGTGTTGGTATCTATGGACTTAGTATCTGGTAGCTATGGACTTAGTGCTTGTGAGATAGACATTGTTAGCTATGGACTTAGTACCTACACTGGTAGCTATTGATTTAGTACCTGATAAATTAACTTTAGCAGCTATGGATTTAGTGCATTGGCAGCTATGGAATTAGTGCTTGTCTTATAAACCTTGGAAGCAAGGGACTTCGAAATGAACGAATGCAGGATAGATGAATCTTAGGGTAGACCCTTAAGAATAAGGAAGATAATGGGGATGGGTAATTGGGTTGATTGTTTGATGTTTAAACATAATAATTGTATTATTGTGGGTTGAAAACCCTATGTACTTGCCAGGTTTCCCAACATGACCCACTCAGTTTATTTATATTACAAGTGTTTATATGAAGTCACATTACACTGAGAGATTAAGAAGATATAAATCACTAGTGATAATGAATGTAAGTTCTGTGTATGCTTATGTTTTTGTATTGACGATGACATCCCAAATGTTTTGAAATGAATAAAAATAATTTTCTTCGAAAATACTTTGATAACGTATTTATCATGTTTTACTAGGAACAAATTCCACAACATTTTTATTAAAAGAGATAATTTGATTTTTATAAAGCATAAATAAAATCGGTCTTTTCTGGCAGTGAAAATGGGGATGTCACATATATCGCGAGTCATGATTGGAGTGTATCTGGATGAGTGAGTCTTAGGGCGTCAAACATTGTTAGTACGAGTCTTGGGTGGAAGCAAACTAAGTGTAGTTTGTAGAGAATTCCCAGTCGGATTAATGTGTTAGATTCAACATAGTGGTCCAAATGGATTTTCTTTCTACCTTCATTATATTTAAGATGGTTGAGATCTTTCATGGTCGAGAAGTGTAAGGTGTGGTGAGAACACGACATTAGCGTGAGTTACTGCCAGTTTCATATTTTTAAGAATGTAAGTCTGGTCCTCATATTAGAAGCTTTTAGGAAAATGTCTCTTGGTAGTTGGGTGTCCCTTATAGGACAACAAATTAAGGGTGCAGGGAACTTATTCCGCTCAGGTTGGTTATTAGTTGATGGTTGATTAGTTCATTGAGCCGATCATCACCATTAGTGGGGTAAGAATAGTGATGACTATTGCTCTTAGGGTGAGCGATGCATTGTTCGCATGTAGTTGTTCAACTGCTTGAAATTGATAATGGGATTTGAATTGTATCTATCGGTGAGGTTTTGAGTCCATCAGTTGTGCGACAAGTGTTAGATCGATGATCCATTCGTTTCAGTTAAGTATTTTATAGTTCGATGTCATTAGTTAGGGTGGTTTAAATATTTGAGATTGTATCATGGGAAGGTGTCTTTGCTGGTATGGGGTGTGGGTACCCTAGCTTACAAGGTTATGGGATCCTAGTTCTTGGAGGATCATGAGAATAGTAGCAGAGTAGTGAGGTTGCGAAATGGTTTGAAAATCCACCGATTGCATGGTAGTTAGAGCACAATTGAATACAAGTGGGTGAGAAACATTTTGATTCATGAGAATAGTGCCATGTACGGAACAAGGAGGAGTTCTATACCCTAGTGAAATGTAGATCCAGTTCTAGTATGGTTTAGATTGAGTTTGCACAAGTAATGAGAACTCATGACATTTCACATAAATGTGTTACGCATCAGTAGTGGCGCAAGGTAGATGTGTCATTAGGTTCAGGTTGAGGGTTATGTTAGACCCTTTCTTCCTGTTCTTGTCTAATGAAGGATTTAAGGTTCGAAGCATAACCTAAAAACCTGATTGGGGAATACTCGGATGCGGTTTCGACCCATGGTTGGTTATGGGCTGGTATGGAGATGATGGGCAAGATCATATGTAACATTCCGACTCCCAGGTATAAATTTGCAGCTTTAATATTGTAACACCGTAAATTTCAAAGAAAAATTTTCAAATTTTATAAAACATAATTCATTTAATATTCATAAAGCAACCATATTTGATCATTCAATTCAGTTAATACATAAATCCCAAGATCTCAAAATCATAAATCCCATGCGTGTGTACGGATCAAGTCGGCGCCTTCCCACGGTCGTCACTAGTACCTGAAACAAATAACACCAAACACTGTAAGCACAAAGCTTAGTGAGTTCCCCAAAATACCACATATAACACATATTAGCCACTCGAGGCTATAACTCTGTGGGTCCATGCACCCAAACTCTGTGAGCCCTCAGGTTCTGACTCTGGTAAACATGCACAGCATAGATCACGAAGAATAATGCAGCGCAACACATAACATATAAATATAGCATACAAACATTGTATCACATAACTCTATTTACCTACTCAAGGTAAAGTATAGTGAGAAGACTCACCTCGCGTGTCTCGGTAATTCGTAAATCCCTGAAATCACTAGTGCTCGATCTCTCGAGACATGGTCCTCCTATAACACAATACATCTCTAGTTAACACTTTCCCAACTAAGGTTGACTATCCCTAAACAAGTCAACATAGGTCAACACTGGCTAATGGCCAATGGTTAACTTTGACCGGACTCGGCGAGTGCACTATAACGACTCGGTGAGTCTAAGCGCATACACTGATTTCCCTGAAATCCTCACCTGACACGTCGAGTATTCTCCTAACTCGACGAGTTTCACCTGGTATGAGTTTTGGGGCCTCCATGACTCAACTCGCCGAGTCTCAAGAACAACTCGGCGAGTCCCAGCTTGACTCAGTCCACCTGTGAACCCACTCTGACTCTCCCTGACTCACTGAGTCAATCCCTCAACTCAACAAGACCACTCGCTGAGTGGTGCTGGGAAATTTTCATGCTACTCGCCGAGTCTGTTCTTCGGACTCGGCGAGTCCATGCCATGCAATGACTCAAACTCACTCCTAAAGTCAGATATGTTCCACTAACTCATAGATCCAGTCCTTCCAAGCTTATTTATCACGTAAAGTCGCTATCTTGATGTACATGCAACCTCTATATGACCATATATGAAGAATTAGCCACAAATACCACAACTCAAGGTCATAACCTCCATTGTTCTTCATAAAGCTTGATGAATGAGGCTCTCTGGACCTTTATGGATCCAGATCCAAAGCCTCATCACTAGCAAGGGACTATTTGGCCATCAAATCAACCCAACAAAGGCCACAAGAAACCCTATATCCAATTATACTTCACAAAACAGAAGATGAGTCGATATCATACCTCTAGTTATATGATCTAAGCTTCAAATCCATAGTATAGCAACCTCCTTTGCTTCCCCTTGGCTAGAACCTCCTTCTTCTTTGCTAAACAACACACAAAGGTCAAGAAATGCTTCCTCTCTCTCTCAAAACGTTCAAGCACTCTAGGGTTTCTCTCTATGGACTGGTGAGCACAAATGGCGGCCATAAGGCCCTTTAAATAGGTCTCAAACATTGGGAATTAGGGTTTCATTACACAGCGTGGACTCGCCGAGTCCAGACGCGAACCCGCATCCAAAATCGCGATCCTACTCGGCGAGTTCGAGCTCCAACTCGCCGAGTCCACTCACAATTCTAAAAAATGCACCAAAAATAAATACCTGGAAATCCCAGGCTGTTACAAATATTCATATTTTCAGACCTACTCGACGACTTGGCTGCCCCAACTCATCGTGTAGAAACTGATCTGACCACGAAGATTATGAAACCTACTCGACGAGTTGGAGGACCCAACTCGACTAGTTGAGGCTGCACATGAAACCCCTAATTTTCAAGGTTTGCACCCTATTAAAGGACCTTAAGTCCTCTCTCCAACCTCCCTTGCCACCCTATCATCCAAAGAAATCCCTAAACGAGCTAACCTTCCATTTTTTTAGTGTGTACAAGGCTAAAGAGTGTGTGTTTGGTGCATTTTTTGGAGAAACTTGAAGGTTTAGGAGCCTGGAACGAAAATGAGCTTATAGATCCGGCATCTACATAGTTGTAGCAATCTTTTGAAGGTAGAAGGTCGTTACCTTGATCATTTTCTTATTACATCTCTCCAGTCAAGAGCTTAGGGCCTTTTTAGCCCACTTTGGATACATTTTTGGAAGTTGAGCATGATTTGAAGTTGTAACTTCATATTTGTACTCCTCTAGGTCCCATATTCATAAAGTTACAGGATTTATATAGTCTTTGATGGGTTTTGAGCATTCTAACACTTCCTAAGTGTTCATGCAACCCTAATAACCTTGGATCTATGTTTGTCTAATTATCATGCAAAGTTGAATTCCAAGGTTATATTCCTATCTAGAATACATTAGGAACAATTTTTAACTTGAATGAAAGATAGAATAACATACCTTGTTGTTGTTTATGATCCTTGAAACCTTGTGAACCTAACACCCCAAGTGTGATGCCTCAAATGCTTCACACAACACCAAATGCTTTTAGAATGACTTTAAAGAGAATACACACTTCTAAAATTGGCCTAACCCTCTTTTTTCTTATGTGTAGCCGATTTTGGTGGAGAATATGTTCTTTATATAGTGTTGAAACATCTAGGGTTACACCATGTAAACCCTAATGTGTCATGGCTTTTCATTTCCATGTCCCATGGGTTTGTAACTCCCATGGAGCATCCTATGGGTGGAACCCAACTTGATAATCCATGGGGACTATTAGCCCACTATACAAGTTATGGATGATTTACATAATCAACCCATATATTTAATTAGTTATCTTTTGATCACTTAATTAATTTTAAATTAATTCTTGATCAAACTAATTAAATAATACTATTAATATATTAGAACTTATAATATATTAATAAACCACAAGTGTTATTTCTCTCATTTAGTCTATCCAATTGCATGGTGCCATGCAACCCAAATGGACCATGTCGGGTCGGGTCAAGTACATACCAAAAATAGTTATGGACTTAGACACCTTATCCAACAGTCTCCCACTTGGATAAGTCTAATAACTATAACTGTAATACTTCAGGAACCGAACGTCAATCATAGCTCTTTCAAGGTCTCTCGGAACTGAGAAGATGATGATACGCCATTTAAGATAATTGATCATATAATCCTTTGTTCGAGATATCAGCTGAACAAATACATGGAACAATGTCTTACTTATTATCCAGCACTTTGTTTCCCGATTTCCGATTTGTTCGACAAAGAACTTAATTGAACACATCTACTTAGTTCTTATTGGGCCCGGTACATAGTTCAAAACAAAATCATCGAGGGGACCAGATATCAGCTTCTAATCCAAGAAGGAACAGATAAACTTCGACCCATATGTTTGTTCTACCACTCATTGAATTATACACAAGAGCACGTTTTATAACATCGAGTTACCAATGTGTTTTCATATAATCAATGCGTAACCAACTCATAAGTAACAAATCATATCTCTAGGTTTGAAGACTTATATGATATTACCGCCTCACGGTTAATCGAGATAAATTCCATGAAGTGATTCCAGGGAGTGTGGGTTGACTCCAATGCTCAAAACTTATGAGCACTCATGATTGTTGTAGCCATGTCCAACACATTAGACCTCTGCAACCAATCATGACAGTCTTGATTCATACCTACTTCCGACCTATGACCGACTGTGGAGGTTCCAATAGTATGATATACCAAACATAATTATTCTAGAAGTCAAAACATGCAAAAGAAATATAGTAAACGATCGACACAAGATAGCAACACTTTACTCATAAATAAAACACCTATTCATCATCTAATGTCAATTACACTTTACAAATTTCAAGGTTATCTAACTACTAAATCTAATATCATCCTTCAGCCCTATGCTCCGAGCATGCTGGAGATGCTTAACCCGAGTCAATCCCTTCGTGGGGGGATCTGTTGGATTCTCATCCGATGATACCCTCTTTGCCACAAGGAGTCCTTCTATTCGATGTCTGATGAAATGGTATTTTCTGTCGATGTGTCTGGATCTCCCGTGATCCCTTGGTTCCTTGGCTAAGGCAACATCACTTTCACTATCACAGAAAATTTCCATTGGCTCTTTCATAGCTGCTATAACTCCAAGGTCTCCAATGAAGTTCTTCAGCCATATCACCTCCTTTTGCTGCCTCACTAGATTTTATATACTCTGATTCGCAAGTTGAATCAGCCACTGTCTCTTGCTTGGAACTCTTCCAAGAAATTGCTCTTCTATTTAGGGTAAAGACCCAGCCTGACTGAGAGTGGAAATTATCCCTATCAGTCTAAAAGTTAGCATCACTATACCCTACAACTCTTAAGTTTCCACTCCCACCGAGGGTAAGGACCCAGTCCTTAGTCCTCCGTAGGTACTTGAGGATATTCTTTACATCAATCCACTGTGCCTTGTCAGGGTTCCCCTGATACCTGCTAACCATGCTCAAGGCAAAGGCTACATCAGGTAGAGTACACGTCATAGCATACATGATCGATCCCACAGCCGAAACATAAGGTATTCGACTCATTTCTGCTATCTCAGTCTCAGTACTAGGGCTTTGTGTCTTACTTAATCTGGCGTTACTCTGGATGGGTAACTCTCCTTTCTTGGAGTCCTGTATGTTGAATCTCTTCAGTACCTTACCCAAGTAGGTACTTTGACTAAGTCCAATTAGTCGTTTACTTTGGTCTCTCAAGATCCTTATCCCTAGAATATAGGCAGCTTGTCCTAGGTCCTTCATAGAGAAACACTCCCAAGCCAGGACTTAACTTCTTGCAGAGTTGGGATATCATTTCCTATTAGTAGTATGTCATCCGCATACAATACCAAAAAGATAAATATACTCCCACTAGCCTTGACATATACACAAGATTCATCCTCACTCCTAGAAAAGCCAAACTCTTTTAATTTCTCATCAAAGCAAAGATTCCATCTGCGAGGTGCTTGCTTTAATCCATAAATGGATTTCTCAAGCTTACACACTCTATTAGGGTACTCTGTATTGACAAAACCCTCTAGCTGACTCATGTAAACATCCTCAGCCAACTTTCCATTAAGGAAAGCAGTTTTGACATCCATTTGCCAAATTTCGTAGTCATGAAATGCAGCTATAGCTAACAGAACCCTAATAGACTTAATCTTGGCCACTGGAGAAAAGGTCTCATCATAATCAACTCCCGGAGTTTGTGAGAAACCCTTTGCAACCAATCATGCCTTATAAGTGTGTACATTACCATCCATGTCAGTCTTCTTCTTGATAATCCATTTGCACCCTACAGTCTTACGACCTGGTACATTCTCAACCAAGTTCCAAACTTGATTGTCATACATGGATTGTATCTTGTTGTCCATTGCCTCTTTCCATTTGGCTGACTCAGGGCCTGCCATGGCTTCCGCGAAACTATTAGGTTCATCCAGACCTATCAGTGTCTCATCACTGATAACTGTATCACCTTCCGCAGTAATATGGAATCCATAGTAATTCTCAGGTGCATTCCTAACCCTTGTGGAACGCCTCAGAGGTATAGACTTGTCAATTGGCTCAACAGGATTTTCCTCCTCAAGTTGAGTGCTAGGGTTTGAAGTTCCTTCACTGCTTGACTCTTAAATTTATTCAAGGTCAACTTGCCTCCCACTGTTTCCTTGGCATATGAACTCTCTCTCTCTCGAAAGAACGCCCCCTAGCTACAAATACCAATTTTTCACTAGGTATGTAGTTGTAGGTAGCCGATGAAAATACACCTCTCGCTTCGAGGTTCGAGCATATCATGAGTCTCGCGTCTCACGAAAGCCTCGCAACCCCAAATCTTGATGTGGTCTAGTTTGGGTACTTGCCAGTCCACATCTCATGAGGAGTTTTGGCAACTTTCTTTGTAGGGACCAGATTAAGGATATGGGTGGCAGTCTCTAAGGCATACCCCCAAAATGAGATTGGTAGCGAAGCTCGAATCATCATGGAACGAATCATGTCCAACTAGGTCCGATTACTCCTCTCAGCTACACCATTCAACTGCGGTGTCCTGGGAGGTGTCAATTGTGAGACAATCCCACATTCCCTAAGATAGTCGAGGAACTCTGAACTAAGATACTCACTACCTCGATCGGATCGAAGCATCTTAATGTTCCTGCCCAATTGATTCTCAACTTCTTGTTTAAACTCTTTAAACCTTTCAAAAGTCTCTGACTTATGCTTGATTAAGTAGAAATATCCATATCTACTATAATCATCAGTAAAAGTCAAATAATAACGATTAGCATCCCTTGTGGCATGTTTGAAGGGCCCACACACATCCGTGTGTACAAGATCCAACAAACCTTCACCCCTCTCACAAGAACCTATGAAGGGTGACTTTGTCAATTTTCCAAGTAAGCATGATTCGGAAATATCATCTAACTTTAGGTCAAATGACTCCAGGACTCCATCCTTTTTGAGTTGGCCTATGCGTTTCTTGCTTATATGTCCAGGATGAAAATGCCATAATGATGCTTTATCTAAGTTATTATCGTTAATAAAATCAATACACAAAACACTATTTCCTATGTTATCAACCACAGATACAGTTTCATACACACCATCACAAGGTAATGCTTTAAAATACATAACATTATTAAAGAAAGCATTAATCCAACCAACTTCATTATTAAATGAAAAGGTGAAACCTTGTTTATATAATGAATGAAAGGAAATAATATTTCTTGCCATTTCTGGCGAATAACAACATTTATTCAATTCTAAATTGAACCCACTACTTAGCGATAAATTATAAACTCCAATCTTGGTGACAGGTAAAGCTTTCCTATTCCCCATGATTAAGTTTGTTCTTCCTTGCTCCACATTCTCACTTCTTCTTAGTCCCTGCAAATCAGAACAGATATGAATACCACAATCGGTATCAAGGACCCAAGAGTTAGAATGGGGTGAGTTATTAGATAAGATAGTGTAAATACCTGCATGGTTGGGTTTAATTTTCCCACCCTTCACATCTTGCTGGTACTTTGGGCAGTTCCGCTTCCAATGTGATTTTTCATGGCAATAGAAGCATTCAGCCTCTTTTGGGTCAGAAGAAGGAGTGACGAAACCTTTCTTGGTTCCACATGAAGAGGAGCCATCAAGGTTCCTAGCCTTGGTACCCTTAGAAGAGCTCTTCCTCTTTTTCCCTCGACTTTTCCCGATTGCCAAAACCGGCGCGGAGTTTTGAGTAGGAGTGTTAACAACTGACTTCCCCTTAAGACCTGTTTCTGTGGTCTTGAGAAGTCCCTGAAGTTTGTTGAGTGTGACCTCTTCCTTATTCATGTGATATGTCATGCGGAATTGATCATAGCACGATGGTAAGGAGTGCAAAATGATATATATTACAAGTTCCTCTGGGAAGTTCACATTAAGCTTCAACAATCAATCCACATATCTTTGCATTTTCTGCATGTGGCTCGTGACGGACTCTCCGTCCTTCATCAAGGTTGTTATCATGGAGCAGATGATTTCATACCTCTCTTTTCGTGCACTTTGATGGTATCTTTCCATCAGATCTTGGTGCATTTCAAAAGGGTAAAGGTCCTCATAGGACTTTTGGAGTTTCGCTGTCATGGTGGCCATCATGATGCATGCAAATTTGGTAGCATCCCTTTCATGTGCCTGGACGTCAGCAATCTCCTGAGGAGTTGCAGTGGTCTCATCAATATCATTAAGCTCCTTATCAAGGACATATTATTTGTCCTCGTAGCGGGTATTCATCCTGATGTTTCTGATCCATTCATTGAAGTTGGATCCATCAAAAGTAACTTTCCCACACAAGTTCATAAGGGTAAAGGAGTTATTAGGACTCGAGCCAGAAGCAGCGTTGTTTGAAGACATCTGAATGAAGAGAACAAGATTAATTTAGATATTAAGAGAGTCCTTAATAAAACACCCAAATGTAATATTAAGGCTAGGATCCAATCACAATATATTATAACTTAGAAGAGGTATACCATAATCCAAGCCATAACATATTTGAAAGGTAGGTGAATGACGATTCACCAATTTCCACCATGAAAAACGAAATATTGATATTAGGTTTTTAATTGGTTATTAGAAATTCCAAGATTCTTTGAGATTCATTGAACTTTTCAATGGCATGTTTCAATCTCGAGTGTGCCATCCAGGTTTCATGACTGGGATACTGAGGATCACAAAACGTGGTGTGAAGTAACCATGCAAATCACTTGGTACCCTTAAAGTTTATCACTCAATCGATGTGTCGGTAAACCACACACGCTCCACCGATACTATGATAAAACTTAAATCACCCTTTACCTACCTTGTTAAGTCCAAGTTAGTGTGTCGGTTAACCACACACGCTCCACCAATGACTTAAACAAAGTGTAAAGTGTAATTTTATGGATTAGCACCTTATTCACATTTTTCCTAAAGTAACTAAGATTGGGAATTTAATAAAAAATTTAGTTACTTTATAATATTCATCATACTTTTAATGAGAATTTATAAGTCCTTGTCTTACCCGTTCGGCTAACGACCCTCCACCAATCAAGGAAGTGGTGGGTGAGAGTGGACACCCATTAAGTTGTCATTTTATTGGCAACAACCTTATATCCCCCTTATAGACCGGCTTCGTGAATGAGGCGTATTAGCAGTAAGACGACTTGATCTTATACATATATATTATTAACTTATAATATTATAAAGTATAAGGGTTGAATTTTAACTTTTTAAAATTCTAAGGGTTGGAACTAAAGTTTTAATTAAGACTTAACTTGTTCCAAAACTTGAGGGCAAGTTTTGTAAACTTTCAAAACTTTTCAGTTCTTATAACTTATGAATTAATTGAATCATAAAAATGAAGACTCTTCATTTTTTATAACTCTTGTGTTCTTTTAATGGCTTTAATAAAAGTGCGACTTTTGGTCTTCCATAACTTGAGGACAAGTTATGGACTCCATTAAAACACATTATGATCATGAATTAAACTACCATGAAGGTTACAAGCAATTCCTATGGTCATCTAATCTTCATAAGTTCAAGAACATGAATATGAACGTTTCAAGAATCAAAAATTACACTTAAAAACTTGTAATTTTGATAATTGCCATTGCAAATGGATTAGCATAAACATTACACCATCTAAAACAAGTTTTCAAGTACCAAAACAGTTTAGGGTAATGTTTCTAGTCCATTTCCAACAACAAAAGTCGAAAATCTGCATTCAAAGGCTCCTACTCGTCGAGTGCACGAACCTACTCGGCGAGTAGGATGAACTTACACATGAACTCGGCGAGTCCCCCCATGGACTCGGCAAGTTCAGCAGCCAGATAGCACAAAATTGACTTTTTTTCAACAATTTTGCACAAATAACAAACAAACAAGCCTAGGATCTGAAACCACTAATGGGTTTTGAGCATTCTAACACTTCCTAAGTGTACATGCAACCTTAATAACCTTGGATCTATGTTTGTCTAATTATCATGCAAAGTTGAATTCCAAGGTTATATTCCTATCTATCATACATGGGGAACAATTTTTAACTTGAATGAAAGATAGAATAGCATACCTTGTTGTTGCTTATGATCCTTGAAACCTTGTGAGCCTAGCACCCCAAGTGTGATGCCTCAAATGCTTCACACAACACCAAATGCTTTTGGAATGAATTTAGAGAGAATACACACTTCTAAAATCAGCCTAGCCCTCTTGTTTCTTATGTGTAGCCGATTTTGGTGGAGAATATGTTCTTTATATAGTGTTGCCACATCTAGGGTTACACCATGTAAACCCTAATGTGTCATGGCTTTTCATTTCCATGACCTATGGGTTTGTAACTCCCATGGAGCATCCTATAGGTGGAACCCAACTTGATAATCCATGGGGCCTATTAGCCCACTATACAAGTTATGGATGATTTACATAATCAACCCATATATTTAATTAGTTATCTTTTGATCACTTAATTAATTCTAAATTAATTCTTGATCAAACTAATTAAATAATACTATTAATATATTAGAACTTATAATATATTAATAAACCACAAGTGTTATTTCTCTCATTTAGTCTATCCAATTGCATGGTGCCATGCAACCCAAATGGACCATGTCGGGTCGGGTCAAGTACATACCAGAAATAGTTATGGACTTAAACACCTTATCCAATAGTCTTGTCCTTTCTCCATGCCCTAAACCTCTTCCTAAGACTAGTTTTGGGGGTTTTAGCCTCTTGACGCCTTGCATGCACGTAAAGTTGGAAACTTTACATGGTAACAACACCCTAGGAGGTTAGATCTACAGTTTGGAGCCTTGGTTTCACTTAAAAGTGTTTGTATGAGAAAAAGGATGAAAGAACTCGACGAGTTGCATAACCAACTCGACGAGTTGGATAGGGTTTACCCGCCTTCTAGATTCTGAGTGAACTTGGGGAGTGGGTAAGATGAATCGGCAAGTTGATTAGGGTTTTCCCGGTCTTCTTGACACTGAAAAACTCGACGAGTTACTCAGGTAACTCAGTGAGTTGACTCGAGTTTTCCGTTTCCGAGTTCTGAAGGAACTCGACGAGTCAATATATGAACTTGACGAGTTGGGTCAACATGGACTGTTGACCTTAACCGTTGACTTTGACTTTGACCAATGATTCACCAAGTTTGACTTCTGAGGGTATTTTGTTAATTTGGGGTCCTAATGGAATCAGTCATATGGTTGTTACAGGCAGTTGAGTTGGAGCTGAGAGTTGGGGTTTGATCTTCTTGATTTAACACTACTTGTAAGGTGAGTTTTCCTCACTCTACTTAGAGGTCGAAGGAACAAAAGCCATCCTATTGGATCTGATATCCTAGTAGTTGATGATATGTTGAGAATGAGTTTGTTATGCATGCTAGTTTGTTATGCCAGTCTGGTAGATCTGTACGACTACTTGTGATATTATCTGATTATTGGTATGTGCATTTAGATGTTAGATGTCGACATGTTGTGTAGGTAGGGTTGAGGTCGTACTGCTTCGTACATTGTCCAACAAACCCTGGAGTATGCCAGATATGAGATGAGGGTCGGGAAAGCATTCTAGACTCATACTGAGGGCTCCTAAGCATTCCAGATGCAAGCTGAAGGCCAGGGGAGCATCCCAGGCTCGTACTTGTTGGATTAGTGTCTAAATAGTTAATCGTTATATATGTAGTAATAACCACTTGTGTTTGTGTTAAATAGTAAATCGTTAAGTATATTATACATATTAATCACCGAGTTGATTGCGTTTTACAACACTACTCAGTTTAGTAAGAGGTCGATCGGGAGTACTCGAGATTTTGTAACTCGCCTCAGTGAGGGGCCAAGTAGCGAGTACTCGGAGGAGTAATCGGTCAACTTGGCAAGTTTAACAGCACTGGTCATGTTTTGATTAGTTTTCTATTAATTGAAATTATATTCATTTATTTCCTTTTTTTTTGCTTGGGCCAAGAATGGCCAAATGAAATGAAGGGAATTGATTTTTGGGCCCAATTCTTGGATTTGATCGAATCTCCATAGTCCCAATATTAGTTTTCGGCCCATTGGGCTTTTAAGGGTCTTCACGGCCCAAATTTAGCATAAAGGAATGGATTTGAGCTCATTAAGCTATTCAGATTTGTTATGGCCCAATAAGGCCCATTAAAGATAAACTAGTCCATTTTAGGCTTATAAGGCCCAAAAAGTTAAGTCTAATGAAAGTGGGTCCAATTATAGCCCATTTAAGATTTCTAAGCCCAAAATAGTCAAATTGGAAGTTTATTGGTCCATTAGGCACAATAATGAAATCCTAGTCAATATTGGACTTAAACCGGGATTTCTAGGGTTTCCAATCTTTCGTTGAATATTTGAGTGTTTGATGAAATTTTGTTGTCATTGAATAAGCATCATACATGCTTTCAAGTTTTAGTTACAATGTTATCCTTGTTTAATGTTTACAAAGCATTAGAATTCCTAGTTATGACACTAACCGTATTGTTAATCTCTTTTTTATGAGTTATTATAACCATACTATAACTAGATGGCCTAAAACAATGCTTTGAAGGCGTCAAAACTATTGATAATAATTGTCACTCGTAGGCGTGTATGCCCGACTGTAGCTAGCAATCTGAGTGCGGGGTTATCAATCGCAATATAGATCTATACACATTTGTTTCGATCCCCGACTGGAGATTTTGTGTAACGACCTAAAATACGACCCAAAATTTTTTTGTTTTAATATTACTAAAAATCACATCATCGAATTTCATATATAATAAGAACCATGGAATGAGCAACTTAAAAGCCATAGTAACTGTGTCAAAACAAAACCGTATCAAACATATCAAAATATCTGAATAAACTCCCAGGATAAAACTAAAGCTGTGTGGTGTGTGATGTCATCAACACGAGCTCTTCCCTTTGCTAGCGGAAGTACCTGAAACCAAAACTAAAACTGTAAGCACAAAGCTTAGTGAGCTCCCCCAAATTACCACATACCATACAATAACATATAAACAACTATTGTGCCTTTCCCACTGCATCGGACCGAAGTCCGGAACTAACCAGGGCCTTCCCTCTGCATCGGACTGAAGTATGGAAACTGCATTGGACTGAAGTCTAGAACTGACTGGGACCCCGTACCCTGCATCAGACCGATGTCCAAAACTAACTGCATCGGACCGAAGTTCGTAACTGACTGGGACCTTGTCCTTTGCTCAGACCGAAGTCCAAAAAATGACTGAACATAGCATAGCATAAACATATCAACTATTATGAACAATTATACTGCATACTGCATCGGACCGAAGTCCGGAACACGTAACACAAGACATCAAGCACACTGAACTACTGCATTGGACCGAAGTTCGGTACTACTGCTAACTAAACGGGTCGGCATTGTGGTCATAGACCCGTTCCTACTGGAAGGAAAACTTACCTCGTAATGCTGGCTGCTGAGATACTGGCTCAAAAACTAGCTGACTGCTGCTGCAGAACTCACCGGCTACAAATCCCAAAAACACTTGATCAGGTACTGATAACTGTCATCAGGGTAAAATGACTATTTTACCCCTGGTCAAAGTTAACTTCCTGGTCAAAGTCAACTTTCAATTGACTGGACTCGCCGATTCAGGGCGTAGACTCACCAAGTCTCTCCATCACTATATCTGAACTCTAACTCACCGAGTCCCTTCCCACTCACTGATTCACCCTAAACTCTCAAATCGGGGAAAAATCAAGGAAAAACCGGGGACTCGCAACTAGACTCGCCGAGTCTGAAGAACAACTCGCCGAGTCTCAAGCATGCCATTACTATACAGTCGATTTTTATCGATTCCAATGCATTCAATTCATAGATTTGGGTTCCTAGGTCTGATTTCACACGTAAAGTTTCTAAATTTACGTTCATGCATGCTCATGAGAAGCTAAAATGCCCACTAAGGAGCTAAAAGAGGAGATCTGGGTTTGGAATGGATGTAGCTCAATAAAGGTGGCAACCTTGAGCTTAAGGAGTCCTGAAATTCTTAGATCTGAAACCCATTCATATTAACTACCCTTAAATCAACCTTAAAGTCTAGAAAAGGCTCAAAAACAACACTAGCAAGATTTTAAGGAGATTTACATGGTGACAAGCAAAGATTCAAGCTTTATACCTTAATGGAAGCTGGAATGACACAATAAACTCAGATCTTCTTTGCTCCTCTGGAAAACCCCTCTTCTCTCTTCTTCTTCTAACTTCAAAATGCACCAAAATCCTCCACAAAATGAGAAATACTCCAAGAATGCTTAAAGGGAGGCTAGGGTTTAGTAAGGGGCGTTCTGAGGGTGATGGAGGCTGGTTTGGGGCGCATGATGTTGCTTAAATAGGGTACAAACCCTTGAAATTAGGGTTTCATCCAGACTGGCAGACTCGCCGAGTCCAAGAATATGGACTTGTCGAGTAGCCATCTTAAAACGCGTGCAAAACCCGTCTCTACTCGACGAGTTGGGCTACAGACTCGTCGAGTACCCCTCAAGAATTGAAAATTACTTTATTTAAATCACATACCAGAAATGGGGCGTTACATTCTGGTTATAATATGAGGACTTTAACAGTGTTGTTTAAATGAATGAACAACCTGAACATATTGTCTCATAAAAATCATATAAACGTTACGTGTATAATAGTAATGAAAACCCAATCATTCTAAAATAAATGACTGATAGCATGCTCCTTGTTTAGTATACTTGAAATGTACTTGTAAGTTTTGAATCAAAACCTTGTTCTTGTAAAATAGTGCAAACCCATGTTCTTTTGAAATAGCGTACTCTAGTATACTTGACTCGTGAGTTAGTGTTCCTGAATCATAAATTATACCTATTATAATTTATATGTGCTTTCGTGAATGCAACCCCTTGCTCAACATGTTACAAAGGGTATTGAAACTCGATGAAATAACCTTTATATTTATATACATATACATACATATATATATAACTAAAATTTAAACGACATTCGGACAAATAATCGATACCCTAAGTCCACATCCAAATAAGGAAAAGGAAATAAAGTGAGTTATTCGTCCTAAGCCTTTTAAATCTTATATATATATATATATATATATATATATATATATATATATATATATATATATATATATGATTTTGGGGGAAAATATCAGTTTATAAAATATTTTAAAGTGTTTAATATTTTGAAATACTTTTGATGACTTGATGTCATTTTAACATAATTTGAAACCATTTGATTTGAAGATAATTGAAATCCATTTTGTGAGATAATTTGAAACCATTTGTTGATAACACAAAATCCTTGTGTTAGACTTGTATCCCCCTCCCCCCCCCCCCCCCCCCCCCGCGCCCTTAAAACTCTAAAAACTATGAAAATAAAAGGGTATGAACTCATTTTTTGTGAGTAATTCGATTCATGATTTGATATAGGACGTTTATTTCCACAAGTGAAATCACGTGGCACAAATGAGTCATATATAACACCTTGTATAGTACATATGCAACCAATTAGCGAATATAATCATAGGAATGATTGGAAATTAGACTAATTTATAAGTATAACTTACAAATAGGAGTGTTAGAAACTAAAATGGAGGTTGTAATGAGTTCACGGCCAGGAGGGGATGTTCACGGTCCAAGAACACTTGATGTTCTTGAGTTCACGGCCCAATGATCTTGAAGATCTTGCATATTTGAAGGTGAAACAAGCGTATAAGGGATAGAAATCGCTAGAATGAAGATGAAATGATGAAATACCTTGAAGATTCAAGCAACAATCTAAGAAGATTTGATGGTTTGGAAGATGATGCTTGAGAGAGAATGAGTGTGTTTGTGGTTAAGGTGTGTGAAACGAGAGAAATATCAACCATTTTGTATATATACCTATGAGTCTTCGGTAGTAAACATATCCAGAGGAGATAAGATCCTTAGGTTCAGGGCCGAGAAGAGGTGTTCACAGTCGAAGCTGATCACGGCCCGAAGGCGGTTTGCGACCGAGAATGAGATCCAAAGTGATAAGGCTTCTTGTCCCAAGGTGATAGAATCAGAAGTTTTTGCAGCCCGAGAAGGTTCACGGTCCGAGGGTTTGTGGCCCTTGTATGCGGTCTGAAGGGAAAAGAAGAAAAAGAGATACAGAGTTTCTCTATTCTAATTAATTCCCTTATTGAACACATAATACTTTGAATACAAGGTGTAAACACTTCTAAAACAGTATTCTAACCTATTTAAGATAGAATAAGATTTAAGTTGACCTTAGTTGACCAAATTTACTTTTTACAATGATGAAAATAACGGGATGTTACAATATGGGTAGATCTACTTAATCAAAAACAAGTCAGAAACTTTTGAAAAGTTCAAAGAGTTTAAGTAAGAAATGGAGAATCAGCTGGGCATGAAGATAAAGATGCTCTGATCCGATCGAGGTGGTGAGTATCTTAGTATCCAGTTCCTCGACTATCTTAAGGAATGTGGAATTGTTTCACAATTGACACCACCTAGGACACCGCAGTTGAATGGTGTGGCTGAGAGGCGCAATCGAACCTTGCTAGACATGGTTCATTCCATGATGAATTAAGCTTCTTTACCTATCTTATTTTGGGGGTATACCTTAGAGACTACCACCCATATCCTTAATCTAGTTCCAGCTAAGAAGGTTGCCAAAACACCTCATGAGATACGGATGGGGAAGGTTCCCTCATTAGCACATATCAAGGGTTGGGGTTGCATGGATTTCGTAATACGAGAGACTCAAGACGAACTCGAACCTTGTAGTGAGCGATGTATTTTCATCGGCTACCCACAAAAGTCGTTTGGATATCTCTTCTATAGACCGAGTGACAATGTTGTCTTCGTTGCGAGGAGAGGGGTTTTCCAAGAGAGAGAACTCATATGCCAAGAGGATAGTGGGAAGCAAATTGATCTTGAAGAGCTTCAAGAATCAAGCGGTGAAGGAACCTCTAACACTGGCGGCTCAACCCGAGGGGGGAAACACCTTTTGAACCAACTGACGAGTCCTTACGTCTTAGATGTTCCAGTAGAGTTAATGTTCCACCTGTATTATATGGTTTCCATATAACTACTGAGGGTGATATGTTTATTAATGATAGTACACTAATAAATATGGATGAACCTAACAACTATAAGGAAGCCATGGCAGGCCCGAAGTCTACAAAATGGAAATAGGCTATGGACAACGACATTCACTCCATGTATGAATATCAAGTTTGGAACTTGGTTGACAATGTGCCAGGTTGTAAGAAGGTCGGTGCAAATGGATCTCCAAGAAGAAGACCGACATGGATGGGAAAGTACACACATATAAGTCATGATTGGTTACAAAGGGCTTTACTTAAACTCCTGGAGTTGACTATGATGAGACCTTCTCACTAGTAGAAAATATTAAATATATAAGGGTTATGCTAGCCATAGCTGCGTTTCATGATTATGAAATATGGCAGATGGATGTCAAAATCGCTTTCCTAAATGGGAATTTGGCTGAAGATGTTTACATGAGTCAGTCAGAGGGTTTTATCGATGTGAATCACCCTATTTGAGTGTGTAAGCTTTAGAAATCCATCTATGGATTAAAACAAGCATCTCATAGATGGAATCTTTGTTTCGATGAGAAAGTCAAAGAGTTTGGTTTTTTGAGAAGCGAGGATAAGTCTTGTGTATATGTCAAAGCCAGTGGGAGTATAGTTAGCATTCTCGTTTTGTATGTGGATGACATACTACTCATAGGAAATGACGTTCCAACCTTGAAGAAGGTTAAGTCCTGGCTTGGGAAGTGCTTCGCTATGAAGGACCTCGGAGAGGCTGCTTATATTCTAGGGATAAGGATATTGAGAAATAGGAGTAAACGACAAATAGGACGTAGTCAAAGTACCTATGTGGATAAGGTGTTGAAACATTTCAGCATGGAGAATACCAAGAAAGGGGAGTTACCGATCAAAAGCAATACCAAACTAAGTAAGACTCAGAGCCCGAGTATCGATGTTAAGATAGCAGAAATGAGTCGAGCACCTTATGCTTCCTCCGTTGGCTCGATCATGTATGATATGACGTGTACTCTCCCTGATGTGGCCTTCTGTCACACCCCCAAACCAGACGGCTGAAACATTCGGGGGTGGGGGACTTCACTTGTAGTATCACAACACATGCATCATAGTTATCAAAGTACAAACAACCATTGAATTTAAAAGGTAAAAATATTTACATGTGTTCAATCTCTGTATATTGACACCAAAATAGTTATAGCAAAATACAAAAATATGACTCAAAATGGCTATATCTTCTCAAAAGCTCGGGGAGTACCTGTTTATTGTTTCCCTGAGAATACAAGTAATTTGAAAAGAGAGTATCAACATAAATTTGAGTGAGTATATCAGTATTTATGTTTAAAAGTATGTTTTCTGTTCCTTGAATATGTAAACTATTCTAGAAAATTCTATATTTTCTGTTGTATATGAAAAGTAGTTTTAATCTCATAAAACTATTTTATTTGTAAACCATTGTTCTGTGTTTGTATCATTTTTGTAAAACCTATAAAAGTGAATTTGTCTGGCACCACCATCTATTATTGTAAACTATAATGTGATACTATAAACTATATCTCTGTAAACTAGTACTTTTAAAATATACTCATGTTTAGTTAATTATACACTAATATATTGTTCATATCTTTTTAATGAGTTATTATAACCATACTATGACTAGATGGCCTGAAACAAACGCTTTGAATGCGTTTAAACTATTGATAACAATTGTCACTCATAGGCGTGTATGCCCGACTGTAGCTAGCAGCCCGAGTGCGAGGTTGTCAATCCCAATATAGATCTATATACACTTGTTTTGATCCCCTTGATGGAGATTCTAGTTATAATATCAGGACTTTAACTATGTTGTTTAAATCAATAAACAACCTGAACATATTGTCTCATAAAAAGCATATAAATGTTACTTGTATAATGAAAACCCATTCATTCTGAAATAAATGATTGATAGTATGTTCCTTGTTTAGTATACTTGAAATGTAATAGTAGTGTACCCTTGTTTTGATTTTGAATCAAACTCTTGTTTTTGTACAATAGTGTAAATCCATGTTCTTGGAAAACAGTGTACTCTAGTATGCTTGACTCATGAGTTAGTGTTCTTGAATCATAAATTATACCTATTATAATTTATATGTACTTTCTGTATTGATACTAGTTGTTCATGAATGCAACCCCTTGCTCGACATGTTACAAAGGGTATTTGAAAGTGAATGAAATAACCTTTATACCCTAAATCCACATCCAAACAAGGAAAAGGAAATAATGTGAGTTATCAGTCCTATTTCTTTTAAATCTTTTATATATATATATATATATATATATATATATATATATATATATATATATATATGACTTTTGGGGGAAAATATAAGTTTTATGAAAGAGTTTAACATTTTGAAATACTTTTGATGACTTGATGTCATTTTATCACAATTTAAAATCATTTTTTTGTAACACAAAATCTTTGTGTTAGTCTTGTATCCCCCCCCCCCTTAAAATAGTAAATTCTATGAAAATACGGGGGTATGAACTCACATGATAGGTGGTGATTTAGGCAACGTTTCATTTCTTAGAAATGAGTTTCTTGATGTAACTTAGAGTTTTTGATGAAAAACTGGCTTTACTCAGGCAGAGTTTCAGCAACAAGATTGAGAACAACGGGGCTTCTGGGCTTGCTTCGGGTCTTAGATATGTCACCGGCGCTTCGGGATAGCTTAGAGAGGCTAGAATGTATGTAGAAAGGAGAGAGGTTTTGAAAAAAGTGAATAAAACTCGGAGTTCTCGCATCCTATTTATAGGAGGGCTTATGGCCTCAGTATGTTGGGCTTAATATTCACGTACACAGGGCATACTAGTCAAATCATTAGTTTGTTGGGCATACTTCGTGTATGCGGGGCGTACTAGTCGGATCCTTATCCGAACTTCGGAGGTGGCAAGTCTACGAGGCACCCGTCAAAGCTAGTATCATTACGCTGAGCGTAATCCTCTCGTACGCTAGGCGTAATGGCCACCTAGCTTCGTACATGTTGTTTGTGCAAGATACGTGTCATCTTGCAAAGAAGAAAGGCTACATGGACAATCTGAGGCCTAGTCTTTGAGTACGTTGGGCGTACTCTATGTACTCGGGGCGTACTTTTCTTTTTCAAAATTCAAAAATGCATATCTTTCGCATACGAACTTTTCTCTTTGACGTCCTTGATATCCACGCATAGGTGAGACCATGCTATACAACTTTCATTTAGACTCCGTCGGCTAATTTTGACTTTATATTTAAAGTTATATTTTTAACAGGCCGGGACAGGAAAATCCGTTAAAATTTCATAACTTCTTCATCCGACGTCCTTTTTCGTCTATCCTTTTTCCGTTGGATTTCTTTTGATAAGATCTCCGATTCTCGTTTAGGTTGTTTTGGCCAAATGTTGATCAAACTAAATTTCGAGTTTTGTGCTAAGCATTGCTGTGTCGAAATTTAGAAAAATCATAACTTCTTCATACAATGTTAGATTTAGATGTTCTTTTTATGGATGTTCTCGGTTTAATGAATTCTACGAATTTCATTTTGATTGTTAAGGCTAGAAGGCATTGGATTGTAAACTCACTTTTTATGACACACATTATCATGTTGGTTTTGTCGCGGATGTTCGATTGGTCATTACTTCTTCGTTATAACTCCGATTTGGGAGTTATTTATATTTTTAAAATCCTTGACACAATTTCTACCACCATATTTAACCCAATTAATTTTATTTAACATTTCATTTTTAAGGTTCAATTATGTAAATGTACATAGTATACAAAATTTTCTCTTTATTAAAAAGAACTACAAATTGATCTATACTATTACATAGATTTGAAATAACGGGTTGTTACATTATCCCCCTGTTAGAGAGAATTTCGTCCCGAAATTAGGACTATAGAGTTACAGAAAGACTAAGGAAAAAGATGTGGATATTTCTATTGCGTTTGATCCTCCCGCTCCCAAGTGAATTCAGGTCCCCGCTTTGCATTCCAGCAAACCTACATTATCGGGATACAACTTTGTTTGGTTTTCTTAGAATCCCTATCTAGAATCTCTTTGGGTTCTTCCACAAAGTTGAGGCTCTTGTTTAACTCGATTTCCTCGAGTGGGATCACAAGAGTCTCGTCGGGTAGATACTATTTTAGATTAGAAACGTGGAAGGTAGGATGAATGTTACTTATTTCTTGGGGTAGTCAAAGTTTCTAAGCTACATGACCGATTCTTGCAAGAATCTTGAATGGTCCTATGTACCTTAGATTCAGTTTTTCATGCTTTCTAAAGTGTATCATGCCATTCCATGGAGAGGCTTCAACAAGATGCGGTTACCAACCTGGAACTCCAACGGTTTTCTCCTTTTGTCAACGTAGCTTTCTGTCTATCTCTGGAAGCTTTAAGTCGCTCCTGAATTTGTACAATTTTCTCCATACTTTCTCGAATAATTTCTGGATCAGTAAGAGTAATGTTTGGAACTTGACCTCTAGCTAACTGTGTATCACCCACTTCAGCACAACATAGATGTGATCTACACTTGCGGCCATAGAGTGCTTCGAATGGAGGAGCCTTTATGCTAGTGTGATAACTGTTATTGTACGAGAACTTGAAAAGGGGTAAATGAGTATTCCACGCCTTCCCAAAGTCTATCACGCAGGCTAGCAACATATCTTCTAGAGTTTGAATCGTCCTCACTTTGCCCGTCTGTTTGTGGATGGTAGGCTGCACTCATGTCCAGCCTAGTTCCCAGAGAGTTTTGTAAAGTTTTCCAGAAACGAGAAGTGAATCTACTATCTCGGTCATAAATAATAGATATTAGCACACCATGCAGTCTAACTATTTCCCTTTAGCTTCTCCATCTTGTCGGTTTCTTTTATTACTAATAATTGTGCGGATTTGGTTAATCTATCAATGATTACCCAAATAGTATCATAACCACTCGTTGTCTTGGCTAACTTAGTTATGAAATCCATCATAATCCGCTCCCACTTCTATTCAGGGATTTCAGGTTATTGCAATAGACCTGAATGTTTTTGGTACTCTACCTTGACTTTGACACAAGTAAAGCACTTGCCCACAAAGTTAGCAATCTCGGCCTTCATGTTAGGCCACCAGTACAGTTTCTTAAGGTCCATATACATTTTGTATGAACCTGGATGAATGGAGTATCGGGTTTTGTGTGCTTCATTCATAACCACATCTCTGTAACCACCGAACTTTGGTGTCAGGATCTGATTTATGAAACAATAGACTCCATCACTTCTGACTTCAAATTTTTTATCCATTCCTCTAAGTGTTTCACCTGCAACGTTTTCGGGTTTTAAGGCCTCGAGTTGAGCCTCTTTGATCTTTGTGGACAGATGTGAATGGATCATCATGGTCAACGAATTTACTCGGCGTCCTGAGTATTCTTTTCTGCTAAGGGCATCAACTGCTATATTGACTTTACTAGGGTGATAATGAATTTCACATTCGTAATCGTTCAGCAGCTCCACCCACCATCATTGCCTCATGTTTAGCTCCTTCTGGTCGAAGATATGCTGAAGACTTTTATGGTCCGTGCATATGGTGCATTTCATGCCATATAAGTAAAGTCTCCATATCTTCAGAGCAAAAACCACGACTCCTAATTTGTAACGCCCGTAGATCCGGGCTAGTCTACTTAGAGATAATAGGGGTCAAAAATGACTTTTCAACAAAAGATTATTTAGAATAAATAATCTTAACCAATTTGTAGAATATATCTCAAGGGTTCCGTACATATAAAGAGCGTCGAAATCCGAATTATAACGAAGAAGTTATGACCCGTCGAAGTTTCACAACGGAATTGGCACGACACCGGGAAGACGTAAATAGTGAATATACGATAGAGAGACTTTTAACCTTAGTGATCTAACTGAAATTCGTAGAATATGTTAACCTGAGAGCGTCCATAAAAAGAACGCCCAAATCTGACTTCGTATGAGGAACTTATGATTATTCTAAGATTTGGCTTAGTAGTGCATGACCCAAAACTCGAATTGTTGTTCGAGCGGTTTTTGGCCTACACGACCTAAATGAGAGTTGAAGATCTCATTAATAGGAACTCAACAATAAAAATAAAGACGAAAACGGAGTCTGTATGAAGGAGTTACGAATTCTTTGCTGTCATTTAACAGTCTAATCTCCTCCTACTGTTAAATTTAAGATCGGACAAGAGTTAGCCGATGGAGTCAAAGTGAAAGTTGTAGATCTTATTTTTACCTACTCGTGGATATAAAAAAACGTCGAAAACGGAGCTCGTATGCGAAAGTTATGAATTTTTGAAAATCGGCTGATTTCCACCTTGTGTGATGCTATGTGTCAGCACCAAGCGAAACCTTGGAGCCTACGCAACACAACGATGTAGTGAGAGGCACCATGACGTCTTGATGCCCCAGGTAGCCTATAAATAGAGGTGTCGGGTGAAGCTTACTCATCACTTCTTCGATCCCTTCTTTCTTTCTCTAAATCCTCTTTCTAACCCCCCCCCCCCCACCCCCCCAAAAAAACCCTAGGGAATCCCCTAGCACGAGGCGGAAGGCCTAGAGCACCCGAAGGCTTCGAAAAGAAGAGCCTTCAGCTCAGAAAATCTGCTTCGGCGGAGCCCAATTTTAAGAAAAACCCGCTGTAAGTGAGCTACGTCTATCATATCCTTAGTATAGTTTATGTTTTGATATAGTAACATTATTAGGACCTTAAAATAATTATTTGGGAAATTATTATGAGTTAATTAATAATAGTTAGACTATTAATTAGTCGCGGTTAACGTTAGATTAAACCCTAGTGGTATTGATACTAGGTTTTGTCAATAGAAAATTGTTTTGAGATAACGAAGTGTTGTCCGAGTACCGAGTCACCACCTTTTCAAGTGAGTGCATAGTTACTTTCATCTTACACATAGATGTGAAGTATTTAATATAAATTACGTGCTATGTGTGCATATTGTCTGAATACTTGTTGTCTATGTTGGGTGAGAGATTTTTATACATGTTATAAATGTTCTAAACTGTATATGTATTTTTATATCTACAAAATATGTTGGGTAAAACATGGGTAGATGAAGGACGAGGGGTGAAAGCTGAAATAAAGGAATATTAGTGGTATGACCTAGTGCCCTATAGGTGAACATTGGCAGTAATGGACCTAGTACCCTATAGATGAGACCTGGCAACTGCGCCAAAACCTGTAGATGTTTTTGATCTATGATAAACATCCTAGCAGCTGCGCTCTAAGGATAGTATCGGCAGCTGCGCCCAATAGAGAACCCCATAACCCCCGACAGATGCGCCTTATAGAGAATGTCACAATTCTGGCAGTTGCGCCTAAGTGATAGAACTAGCAAATGTGCTTGACAACCGTGTCATAGGCAACGATGGACTTCATGCCTATTCCTTAGGACAATCCTTATAAATGAATGAATGAAGAATAGCGGACTCTTAGGGTAGATCCATAAGAATAAAGAAGATAATGGGGATGGGTAATTGGGTTAATTGTTTGATGATTAAACATAATAATTATATTATTATGGGTTGAAAACCCTATGTACTCACCAGGTTTCCCAACCTGACCCACTCAGTTTATTTGAATCACAGGTGTCTATATGAAGTTACATTACACTGAGAGATTAAGGAGATATAAATCACTAGTGATAATGAATGTAAGTTCTGTTTATGCTTATGTTTCTGTATTGACGATGACATCCCAAATATTTTAAAATGAATAAAAATACTTTTCTTCAGAAATGATTTGATAACGTATTTATCAAGTTTTACTGGGAACAAATTCCGCAACATTTGTATTGAAAGAGGTACTCTGATTTTTATAAAGCATAAACAAAATCGGTCTTTTATGGCCGATAAAATGGGGATGTCACATAATTCAAGGTCATGTGTTGTATAGTTGACCTCATGTGTCTTGAGCTGTCTCAAGACGTAGGATATAACCTTTCCTAATTGCATAAGAACACATCCGAGCCCTTGATTAGAAGCATCATAGTACACTATAAAATCCTCTGTCCCCTCGGAAAGAGACAAGATCGGTGCACTGCATAGGGCTCGCTTCAACGTTTGGAACTTTGTTTCTTATTTCTCTCCTGAACTAAAAGTTACACCCATTTGTGTCAGGGTGGTAAGCGGTTTAGCAATTCGGGAGAAGTTCTGGATAAATCTGCGATAGTAGCCAGCAAAACCTAAGAATTGTCGGATTTCTGTTTGTGTTTTGGGTGCTGAACAGTTCTCAATTACCTTAATTTTGGATATGTCCATGTGAATTCCCTCTTGCCTGACCACGTGACCCATGAAATCTACTTTCCTAATCAAAATTTCACATTTTGAGAACTTCGCATACAGTTTCTGTGTTCTCAGAGTTTGTAATACTTGACGAAGATGTTGGCCATGCTCCTCTTCGCTTCTTGAGTAGATAAGGATGCCGTCAATGAATACTATGATGAATTAGTCCAGGTATGGACGACACACTCTGTTCATTAAGTCCATGAACACAACAGGTGCATTCTTCAATCCGAACGGCATCACTACAAACTCGTAATGACCATAACGAGTTCTAAACGCTGTTTTAGGAACATCTTCCTCCAAAATACGTAACTGATGATACCCGGATCTCAAGTTTATTTTTGAGAATTAGCTCTCACCTTGAAGTTGGTCGAACTGATTGTCAATGCGAGGTAGAGGATAACGATTCTTAACGGTAAGTTTGTTCAGCTCGCGATAGTCTATGTATATGCGGAATGTTCCATCCTTTTTCTTCACGAACAAAACTAGTGCTCCCCATGTTGAGAAAATTGGTTTTATGAAGCCTTTGCTAAGGAGTTCGTTCAGCTGGCTGGACAATTCCTGGATTTCTGATGGTGCGAGACGATAGGGGGATTTGGTGAAAGGGGTAGCCCCAGGGATTAAGTCAATTCTGAATTTGACTTGTCGTTCAGGTGGCACTCCTGGGAGATCGTTGGGAAGTATGTCAGGAAAGTTGCAGACCTCAGGACTGATCGTGATGTCTTTCACTTCTTGCTTTTTGTCTACCACATGAGCTAAGAAAGCACAGTACTCCTTGCAAATATACTTTTGTGCCTTGATACAAGAAATGATCTAGAGGTTCGATTCGGTTTTGTCGTTGTAGATGATAAGAGTTTCATTATTCAGAAAGTTCAGGCGTACGACTCTTTCGTAACATAGGATGTCAGCATGGTTAGAACACAACTAATCCATACCAATAATGACGTCGAAACTTTTGATAGACACTGCCATAAGGTTTATTGGGAATGAAAAGTTATTCAAGGTAAGGGTACATCCTATGTTTATGTCATTAGAGTATTCAGGTTTCCCATTGGCCATTTCTACTGTGAAGGTTTCATTTAGTGGTTGGGAGTTTTGTTTTAGTAAATGCTTGAAATTATGGCTCACAAAGCTCTTCTCAGCACCACAATCAAATAGAATGCATGCATAAGTATTATTGAGAAGAAATGTACCTGTGACCACTGTAGGGTCTGCCACAGCTTCTTTGTGACCGATTGCCAATATTCTTCCAACTCCACCGGCATTTCTAGCTTTCGGACAATCTCTTTTGAAATGTCCAACTTCGCCGCAATTATAACATGCTTGACGTACTCCAGCGGCAGGTACTTGGTTAATCGTGTGGGGTGGTGATTATAGAATCGGGCAGTATGCCCTTTTCTGTTGCAGTTCAGACACTGCATTTCTTGGTAATTTCCGTTGTGGTGGAAATTACACTTGTTGCATTTAGGGAGTTTACAAGCATAAGGCTTAGCTGGTGTGGGGTTGGCAGGAATAGTAGAAGGTACAGTAGTAGCATAGACTCACACTAACTGTTGCTTTTTCGAGGGCTCTTGAGAAGATTGGCCCTTCCTTTTATTCCAATTTTTCTTCTTCTTGTTGTTTTTATTGTTTTTGTTTCCCTTGGGTTGTTCTAGAGCGGTAACCACAGAGTTTTGATGGGCTCCATGGTCAATAAGTGACTGTGCCAACTCTTTAGCACTGTCAAAAGTAACAGGCCTTGAAGCAATGACACTTCCCTAAATCTGAGGTGACAGTCCTTAGATATACCTTTCAATCTTTTTGCTCTCTAGAGAAACCATATCCGGACACAAGGTTGCCAGGTCACTGAACCTATTAGTGTAGGTTGTTATGTTTGAACCAACCATAGTAAGACCCCAAAGCTCTTGTTCGAGCTTCTGTATTTCACCTCGCGGATAGTATTCTCGCATCAGCATTGATTTGAGGTTCTCCCAACTTATGGAGTTAGCCACTACCAAAGTCAGTGACTTAACATGGCCGTTCCACCATGTCAGGGCTCTATCAGCAAAAGTACAAGTAGCGAATTTAACCTTGCTGCTTTCCGGACAGGAGCAGATTTCGAAGACTGCCACTATTTTCTCAATCCATTTCCTTAACGCCATAACTCCCCCAGTCCCATTAAAGGTCCTAGGTTTGGCGTTTGAATATTCCTTGTAGTTAGACTCCCGATGGTGCCCTTAATTTTCACTCTGATTGGATGGGTGTGCGCCATTCCCTTATCCATTTGCGCCAGTCGTGTTTATATGTGACATAGCAGCTGCCACAACTGCAGTGACCGCCGCCTGAAACGTGGTAATGTCAAATTGAGGAGGTGGTGTTGGCGCTTCATTAACATTGACATGTCTTGGGTTTCTCCGTGGAGGCATCTTTCACTATAAAAAGTTAAAAGATGAAAAAGATGGTATGATATCAAGAGTGATCATGAATATGATATTTATGAACTAAAATACTTAGTTCAATATGAATTTTGTAAGGAATTGGTAATAGAAGTCTATTACAAGTACAACTTGCAACAAGATAATATGAATTTGAGTGGTTATTTTTCAAAGAGTATGAAAATGCATGTCGATTGTATTGGTATATTAAGTACATATAGTCTGGAAAACTTGACCTTAAAGCAGGTTTACAATATACCACAATACTGGGAAAACATCGACATCCAACCGACCTACCGAAAATGAATTTTTCGCAGTCGTACTGAAAAACATGAAAAATAACACTAGAACATAGACTTAGACTATAACCAAAATTTATGAAATAAGATGTTCATGAAAATTATAATAACTCCTATTAAAGTAAAATGCTTATCATTTTATTGATATACGGTTTTGTATATATAGTAAAAAGTAGTATATACATTCAATATCTTAATTTACATTAAAATAGAAAATAGAAGTAGTGTAAACCCTACTTTCGACTAGTACAGCCCCTAGTACTGGGTCATGCCATATGGGATTCTGATTCCCTTAAACGCCTCTCCGGTGTAGTTTGACGCTCTTGAAGTGCTCTCATTTCAATTTGAGCAGCAATCATTTTCTACATGGAGCATGACTGCGTGGTGTCTGGTTTCATCGTGAAAACAAAAAACCTAAAATTATAAAAATACATAAAAAGAAAAAAAACTTAGATATCACAAACATTTTTTTTGATTTTATATTCTTAAAAATTGCAACTTTTGATATAATTAAGTTAAAACAAACTTTGAAAAAAAAAATCAAAAAAAAATTAAAAATAAATAAATATAAAAAAAATCGATTGTTTAATTTTTTCAACGAATTTATTAAAAAATGTAAAAGCAAATTTATCTTGCTTTTATAACTTAAAAAAAATATTATATATATATATATATATATATATATATATATATATATATATATATATATATATATATATATATATATATAGGGTTAGGTTCATGTGAGACGACCTAATTTTGTGAGACCGTGAGACGTATTTTTTTTTTTATTTTTTTTTTAAATTAATTTAAGTTCCGAAAATAATAATTAAAAAAAGAATTTTTGGATTTTTCCATTTATTTTGCGTTTTAAAATTATTTTTTAGAATATGTACAGTGTAATATTCTATTAGAATATTTCACGTATTTTTCAAAAAAAAAGGGGATTTTTTTAATTTTTTTAATTTTTTTTAGTTAATTCAAGTTCCGAAAATAATATTTAAAAAAATATTAGATTTTTCCATTTATTTTGCATTTTAAAATTATTTTTTAGAATATGTCAATGTAATATTCTATTAGAATATTTCACCGATTTTTCAAAAAAAAAAAAAAAAAAAAACGGGATTTTATTTTTTTTATTTTTATTTTTTTGAGTTAATTCAAGTTCCGAAAATAATATATAAAAAAAGAGTTTTTGGATTTTTTCCATTTATTTTGCATTTTAAAATTATTTTTAGATTTGGTCTAACAGTCTCACAAAATTAAAATGGTCTCAAATAAACCTGAATATATATATATATATATATATATATATATATATATATATATATATATATATATATATGTATATATATATATGTGTGTGTGTGTGTGTTGTGCAGTGTTTATGTGGTGTTGTACGGTGTTTATGGTGGATCGTATAAGATGGTGTGGTTAGGGCTGTAAACGAACTGAACGTTCGGCGAACCGTTCGTGAACTGTTCGGCGGGAAGTTCGTTTATGTTCGTTTATTTAATAAATGAACAAACATGAACAAAAATTATCGTTCGTTTAGTTAAACGAACGAACATGAACAATGGTCTCGTTCGTTCATTTATGTTCGTGAACGTTCGTTTATGATATTTGTTTACGTTCGTTTATGTTCGTTCGTTTAAGTTTATTTATATTCATCTATATTCAATTAATTTTCATTATATTGCTATATTATATGTTCGTTTATGTTCATATATGTTCAATTGTGTTTTTTTTTTATCTTTGTTCGTTTATGTTTGTTCGTTTATGTTCGTTTAGCATGTTCACGAACATAAATGAACGAACATGAACAAAGTAATTTGTTAAACGAACGAACATGAACAAGAAAATCATGTTCATTTATCCGTTCGTGTTCGTTTGTTGTTCGGCTAACTTAAACGAACGAACATGAACAAGACCTTGTTCGTGTTCGTAAACGAACAAGACCTTGTTCATGTTCGTTTGGTTCGTTTACAGCCCTAGGTGTGGTGGTTATATCGTGTTATGTTTCGTAACAGATCGAGAGGAAGGTGAAGCATTTAAAAATCATCGCCGCTACTACCTCTCAATTGTTACCCCAAGCAGCCCATTTCAATCTCTAGTCATACCGTGAGGTGTTTTTTCTAATCTTTGAGGTATTTTGATTTGTTTAAAAATTTTATACTTATAAGTGTTAGTAACCTGTTATATTTACTAAAGGGTGTAAAAACTTTAAAATGTTTAACCCCTTAAATTTCTCTAACTTTTTTCTTGATTAGTTAGTTTGTTATTTATTTTTTGAATTTTCTTTGCAATCTTGCTCTAATATGGTTTTAACCTATCAGTAATTTGTTATTACGAAGATTAAAATTACTTCGCTTAGCTTATAATCTTTATATAATTGTAGATTGAACGGACAAAAATGTAGATAAGAACCCATGACTTAAATGGAAATCATGGGTCGTAGTAGATGACTTAAATGGAAATCGTGTGGTGTATGTACATAATTGAGCAACAGCCAACAGGGTACCGATTACTTCATTTTTATGTGATCATCCATGATCTTTTTTAAATAAACCAACAATTTCATGATTAATCACTTCAAAAGAGAAACATCAACAACTATCAATATAGGAAGAAAACAACAACCTTTTCCCCTATTTAAAATATAATATGAAAAAAGAATTAAATAATATTGTGTTCGGCTCGATTGTCAACTTTTCTTGTGCTCGTTCAGATCCAAGAAGACCAACAACTGCAAATTCTTCATGAAGTCGGAGTTAGGGATGTCAACGGGATTAAACGGGAGCGGAAATAGTTGCCCCGCTCCCACCCCCGAAATTAGTTGGTGCCTCCGCTCCCGGTCCCGCCCCCAGCTCCCCCGTTTACATAGCCCCCGGTCCCTCCTCCGGTTACCTCCATCACTCCCAGTCCCTCCTCCGTTCCGCTAGTTTATAGGCTTAAAATTTGATTTTTTTTTTTCCGGAACAACTACTTTGGTTTAGGCTAAAAAGATTATTTTTAACTTTAAAAGCTTAAAACCTAATCTTTTAGAAACTAAAAAAATAAAAAATCCTACATTACAAATCCAACATTACAAAATGACAATTCTAACAATCTTATAAATATAAAATACGACAAATCCAATATTACAAATATAAAATACTTACATGTTCAAAATTATATGATCAAATAACTACCTGTTCAATATCCATTAATTGGAAGCGGGAAAGTAAAATCTAGCTAAACCTAAAATTAGAAAATATATTTTGTATATGTATTTTATATTAAATATATATTTTTTACATAACTGTACAACCGGGGCCCCCGCGGGTGTACGAGACGGAAATACAAACTCCTAACCCCGGTCCCGAAAATAAACGGAGTTTAATTTTGCTCACGCCCCCGCTCCCGCTCTTGCTCCCGATTTTTTAAAAATTTAGTCTCGTACGAGTTCGGGGCCCCACGGAGGGTTTTTGACATCCCTAATCGGAGTACGCCTTTTTTTTTAAGAATGTAAGCTAAAAGCCATTTTTTTAATCCCTACAAAAATCAAACGCCGTTGTATTTGTTGGAGTAGCAATAAATTGCTTGAAGTTAATCCAAGTATGGAAGGAAGGGAAAAGCATCCGGAAAGAGATGATGAGGTGTGAAGAAAATTTTGAAGAGAGAGAAAAAGAAGAAGAGGAGTAAAGAAAATGTTTTATCTTTTGCTTGTTAAAGGAAGTGAAAATACATTGTAAATCTGTGTGAAAATCTAGGTAACATAAAATTCATCATTTGTGTTTGTTTAAATGTATTTCTATTCATTTGATCTATTTTATTGTGTTTCAATTATTTTCATCCATTGGATCAAACAAATTTAAAAGTATATGTGGCAATATGTGTGTAATGAAAGTTGTCAATAAATTTTGAAGCTGGTTGTCAACTATTAAAGTAAAGATTTTTTACATCATGCTGGTAAGTAAGTTGTTTTTAAGATAACTTCTTAAGAGATATTTTATTTGATTGTAAATTAAGCTTTACAACTTATATTTAAGACTTCAAATATGTATGCTTTATAATATAGGATTTATATCAATAAAATCCCGTGTTTTGGCATTAAATTGGGAAAAGCCCTAAATTTAATTTTTCATTTACTATGACCATGATATTTTCATTGAATTATGGCAAAAGGGCACAGTGTCGGTTTCAGCAGGTTGCATAGCTTAGTCGAACGTTGGAGGTAGTTGTTAGCTAGGTTTTGGGTCGATTCTTCTCTCCAACGTCAAACCAAAAAGATGGTAAGCTCCTCCAACATCTACACACAGGGGTATAAAGAATGGGCCTTAAGGAATCATTGGTTTGAAGATTTGAGATGCGATTGTGATGAACCTGCGACATTCTCGATCTCCAAAATTGTCGATAATCCATGGAGGAAATTCAGGGGGTGTCCAAACTATCAGGTAATATTCGGTTTCCTACTTTTTATGGCGTTGTTGAACTAGTATGAAGAAGTTGTTTTTGTGTAATACTCCAAAAAAAATGCGAATTTTTTTTATAGCTTGACCCACCCCTACCAAACACTTACTACAAGGAAATTATGTGGAAGTTCCATATGGAATTAAAGGAGGCTAAGAACAATAAAGCATTTGGAATGGAGATTTTGAAGCTTTCGGAGGAGGCCAAGAACAACAAAGCAGTTCAAGTGGATATTTTAAAACTGTTGAAGGTGGAGCTAGTTATGATGGTCATGCTTTTGGTGGTGGTGATTGTGATGGGGTTTATGGCTCACAATGTTGTGGTTAAAGCACTATGAAGTTGTGGGCATTAGTTAAGTTTAGGTGGAATGACAGTAGTAATAGCTTAGGTGTAAGGGTATTATGGTCAAATTAGATAGTAAGTATATGCATGTGTTATGTATGGTAATATTTTGATTTTGTAAGAGATAACAATGACAACAACTTATTATGCCTTAATGATAACAATGTATTAAGTCCTTTAACACATACATATGTATAAAAATAACCAAATCACAGAAGGTAACAACAATTACAATTAAGTCCTTTAACACATACATATGTATTAACCTACTTACCAAGCTAACAAAAACATAGAAGGTAACAACAATTATAGTGATCAAGGCATATATATTGATAACTTAACAATCATACCATGCCGTTTACAAAGCTTCCCAAACATCAACGTCAGTTAACAGTCCAACAAGGGGAATATACGTTACAAAGCTTCCCACAAACCACTACCATACCATGTAACCTAATTAGAACCAAACTTCCAATTCTATCAAACATTATGGACAGAAATTGAAAGCTTGTTACCAAAAGACAAGTGTACCAAAATTAGAAGTTTACAAAAAGGGCAACCTATTTACTAATGTCCATTCTTAATCTAAAACCGAAGGGGTTTTGGAAGAACCACCACCATCAGCATCTTCAACCATTTTCCTGAGCTTCAGTTTCCTAATTCTTTAAGAGGGTTTCCTCTTTTTCTCCCAATGGAAATTGTAAGAACCATGACCCAAGGGTATCACTCTTGCTCCAACCTCTCTCTCTTCCACTCCTTCTTCCTCAACCACTCTGCCTTCAACTTCTTCTTCCTCAACCTCTCTACCTTGAACTTCTTCTTCTTCAACCTCTCTCTCTTCAACTTCTTCTGCCTCAGCCTCTCTTTCTTCAATATCTTGTTCCTTAACCTCTCTCTCTCTCTCTCTCTCTCTTCAACTTCTTCTTCCTCGGCCTCTCTTTCTTCAATCTATTTTTCCTCAACTTCTCCATAAACCTACAATATGGCAAACTAGTTAGTAATGCTACAATATGAAATCCAAAAATAGTGTAACAATATATACCTCTTTCATAGCAGTCACTGCATCAACATGTGTATATCTAGACAACAACAACTCCTTTAAAGTAAGTCTTTCATTCACCTTCACCTCATTGTCATTCTCTTGTTCCTAAACATCCTCTTTTGCTTGACTCATAGGTTTCTTACCATTAGGTGTATGGGTAAAAAGATCATCAAAATCCTCATCACAGGTTAGGGACACATCCTCATTTGCTTGACTCTTATGTTTCTTACCATTAGGTATTTTCTTTGGTGTTTTGTTCCTTGATCCAGACACTTTAGTTTTCCCTCCTCTCCTTGCAATCATCTTAGTCCGTTTCATAGGACTAACATCAGGACCACCTACTTGATTACCATATTCTAAAACTAGGGGGAGGAGTAGCATCCCTTCTTGGTATAGCAGGCCCAATTTGAGGGAACTGGTCAAAGATAGGTTGGCCTCCCCCATATTTCCTAGGTCTTCCAATCTTCCTTTTTGGGACATGAGGCTTAGGTACCTCATCATTTATGCATTAAATCTTATTATGCCCAATTTGTTGGCACTTTCCACACCTCACAATCCTAGGAACCTTTAACCTTTGTGAGGGGTATTTGGCATCTTATGATTCAGAAGTATGCTTCACTCTATTTACTTTAGGTCTTCCATACATCCTTCTAACTGGGGGTGGTAATGGTTTAATAAATTTAGTCACTACCTACAATTTTCTTCCACCTACAGGTTGTATGTTCTGACTATATGTTGCAACATATTTGTCCTTGTGGAACCTGTTGGATAAGGTGTCTAAGTCCATAACTATTTCTAGTATGTACTTAACCCGACCCAGCATGGTCCATTTGGGTTGCATGGCACCATGCAATTGGATAGACTAAATGAGAGAAATAACACTTGGAGATTATTAATATATTATAAGTTCTAATATATTAATAATATTATTTGATTAGTTTGATCAATAATTAATTTAGAATTAATTAAGTGGTCAAAAGAGAACTAATTAAATATATGGGTTGATTATGTAAATCATCCATATCTTGTATAGTGGGCTAAGAGGCTCCGTGGATTATCAAGTTGGGTTCTACCCATAGGATGCTCCATGGGAGTTACAAACCCATGGGTCATGGAAATGAAGAGTCATGACACATTAGGGTTTACATGGTGTAACCCTAGATGTGTCAACACTATATAAGAATCATATTCTCCACCAAAATCGGCTACACTAAGGAAACAAGAGGGCTTGGCCGATTTCAAGAAGTGTGTGTTCTCTCATAAGTTTTCCAAGAGCATTTGGTGTTGTGTGAAGCATTTGAGGCATCACACTTGGGGTGCTAGGCTCACAAGGTTTCAAGGAACACAAGCGACAACAAGGTAAGTTATTCTATCCTTCATTCAAGTTAAAATTGTTCCTCATGTATGCTAGATAGGAATATAGCCTTGGAATTCAACTTTGCATGATAATTAGACAAACATAGATCCAAGGTTATTAGGGTTGCATGTACACTTAGGAAGTGTTAGAATGCTCAAAACCCATCAGTGGTATCAGAGCCAGGTTTGTTTGCCTTTTATTTGTGCTTAAAAGTTGAAAAAAGTCGAAAATCTTGCTGTCTACGAATGGACTCGTCGAGTCCATAAGATGGACTCGTCGAGTTCACGTGTATCTTCAACCAACTCGGCGAGTAAGTTCATGCACTCGGCGAGTAGGGTCGACTGGTTGCAGAATTTCGACTTTAGTTGCTGGAAATGAATTAGAAACATTACCCTAAACTTTTTGGTACTTGGAAAACTTGTTTTAGATGGTGTAATGTCCTTGATAATTCATTTACAACAACTAGTTATCAAAATTACAAAGTTTTAAGTGTAATTTTTGATTTATGAATAAGTTCATATTCATGTTCTTGTTCTTATGATGTTTTAGATGATCATAGGAATTATTTGTAACCTATGTGGTAGATTAATTCTTGATCATAATGTGTTTTAATGGAGTCCATAACTTGTCCTCAAGTTATGGAAAACCAAGAGTCACACTTGAATTAAAACCATTAAAAACAAACACAAGAGTTAGAAAAATGAAGAGTCTTCATTTTATTACTCTATTAAACTCATAAGTTACAAGAAATGAAAAGTTTTGAAAGTTACAAAACTTGCCCTCAGGTTTTGGAATAAGTAAAGTTAAGTTAAAACTTTAGTTCCAACCCCTAGAATTTTAAAAGTTAAAATTCAACCCTTATACTTATATGATGATTTAATAATTATATATATATATATATATATATATATATATATATATATATATATATATATGTATAAGAACAAAGTCGTCTTACCGCTAGTACGCCTCATTCACGAAGCCGGTCTATAAGGTGGGTATAAGGTTGTTGCCTATAAAATGGTGACTTAATGGATGTCTACTCTCACCCACCGCTTGCTTGACTGGTGGAGGGTCGTTAGCCGAACGGGTAAGACAAGGACTTATAAATTCTCATTCAAAGTATGATGAATATAATAAAGTAACTAAATGTTTTATTAAATTCCCAATCTTAGTTACTTTAGGAAAATGTGAATAAGGTGCTAATCCATGAAATTACACTTTACACTTTGTCTAAGTCGTTGGTGGAGCGTGTGTGGTTAACCGGCACACTAACTTGGACTTAACAAGGTAGGTAAAGGGTGACTTAAGGTTTATTATAGTATCGGTGGAGTGTGTGTGGTTTACCGGCACATCGATTGAGTGATAAACTTTAAGGGTACCAAGTGATTTGCATGGTTACTTCACACCTCGTTTTGTGATCCTCGGTATCCTAGTCACAAAACTTGGAGGGCACACTCGAGATTGAAACATGCCTTTGAAAAGTTCATTGAATCTCAAAGGATCTAGGAATTTCTAAGAACCAATCATAAAACCTAATATCTAATATTTCGGTTTTCGTGGTGGAAATTGGTGAATCGTCATTCACCTACCTTTCAAATATGTTATAGCTTGGATTACGGCATACCTCTTCTAAGTTATAATATATTGTGATTGGATCCTAGCCTTAATATTACATTTGGGTGTTTTATTAAGGACTCTCATAGATCTATACTAAACTTGTTCTCTTCTTTCAGATGTCTTCAAACAATGCTGCTTCTGGCTCGAATCCTAATGGCTCCTTTATTCTTATGAGTTTGTGTGGGAAAGTTACCTTTGATGGATCCAACTTCAATGAGTAGATCAGAAACATCAGGATGATAACCCGCTACGAGGACAAAGAATATGTCCTTGACAAGGAGCTTAAGGAAATTGATGAGTCCACTGCAACTCCCCAGGAGATCGCTGACTTTCATACTCATGAAAGAGATGCGACCAAGGTGGCTTGCATCATGTTGGCCACAATGACAGCTGAACTCCAAAAGTCTTATGAAGATTTCTACCCTTATGAAATGCACCAAGATTTGATGGAAAGATACCATCAAAGTGCACGACAAGAGAGGTAAGAAATCATCTGCTCCATGATAACAACCATGATTGTAACGACCCAATTTTTACGTCCGAAAATTTCATTTTAAAATATTACTTTAGAAAACATTAATAAATAAAAACATTGTTTGATCACACCATAACACATCGTAACCATGTTCTAAAAGGTCAAACCATACATCCCATCAAAATATCAGAGTACAATCCCAGTAAATCTCGTAAATGCGGAAACCGAAGAGTGTGTGTATGACGTGCCGCTACCGCGCCGGCTCCTTCCCCTTCGATGCAGAGGTACCTGAAAACAAAACTGTAAACGTAAGCACAAAGCTTAATGAGTTCCCCCAACGTACCACATACCATACAAACACATATCATACGTACTGCCAGGCTATTCTGGGGTGCCTGACTACCCGGTACGGCCATTCTGGGGTGCCGACCTACCCATACGGCCATTCTGGGGTGCCGTCTTACCTGTGTCAAGCCATTATGGGGTGCTGACTACCCATGTCAAGCCATTCTGGGGTGCTGACTACCCATCGGTCCTAACAACCGATCCTCGGGGACTGGTCCCCTCCCGCTACCTCTATCGCATAACATAATAGACCAACATACAAGCATACCATCACATACAGTCAGATAATTCTGGGGTGTCTGACTACCCAACGGTCCTAACAACCGAACTCTACTACTATTGCATAGAACGTATCATGATAGCATGTAACATAACAGGTAATAGCAAACCTAGATGATATCACAAAGACACTCATCTATCATACATCTCCTACTGGTGGGCCGGCCATGTGGCCTTAGACCCACCACTACTGCAAGGTAACTCACCTCAAAGTAGCTGCTGAACTGATCGGGAACTAACTGACTGCTGCTGCTCCGGGAGTCCTCCGGCTGCAATTCCCACAACATACTCAATCAAACACTGCTAACTGTCCTTTAGGTAAAATGACCATTTTACCCCTGGTCTAGCTCTAAGCCAATGCTAGAGTCAACTTTCAGTTGACCCGACTCGCCGAGTGGATCACCACTCGCCGAGTCCCTAGCAAACCATTGTCCTGGGTCCCTGGTTCTACTCGTCGAGTCGGGCTATGACTCGACGAGTTTACCTTCTAACTGTCATTCAACTCCTTCATCCTACTCGCTGAGTTGTATGAACAACTCGTCGAGTTCATCTTCATCCGAAGAACACTTTATGCTAAGACTCGCCGAGTTGTATGAACAACTCGCCGAGTCTGTTCTTGATCTATGAAGATTGCCTTGGACTCGCCGAGTCAGGGCATTGACTCGCCGAGTCCTAACATGGGTGAGTTCAACTCCCAACTCACCGAGTCACCCCCTGTGACCACGGCTCAACTCGACACATCATGAAGGGACCAAATCGGTGACTCGCGACCAGACTCGCCGAGTCACCTATACGACTCGCCGAGTCGTCGCCATGCATCCACCAAATACACAGATTTACTCGATTTCAGTCCATGCCATTCATAGATCTGGACTTCTAGGACACAAATCACACGTAAAGTTTCCAACTTTACGTGTGGATATTCACTAATGTGGATTTTAGGGTGCAAAATGCCTCAAAAGGGTAGATCTAGGATGAACAAGCCACATGGGGCCATAAAGCTCACAGATCTGAGCTCTTGGAGCTCAATCTTGCCTAGATCTAAAGGTTAATCCACTTATTACGAAACATTAAGCACAAACAAGCTTGAAGAATTGCTCAAGAGTGTCCCAAATGAAATCCTAAGCATAGAAACTGGGGAAAAACGAGATATACCTCAAGGAAATGTTGAAATGACACAAAGATGGCTGATCTCCTTCTCCTCTTCTTGATTTACTCCTCTTTCTCCTCAAAACCTTCAAGAACACACCAAGAACACTTCAACCTCTCAAGGAAATAAGGGAAAACGATGTTGGGGGAGTTCTGGGGGTGAATGGGGACGAGTTGGGGCGGAATGAGGGTTTAAATAGGGTGCAAACCCTTAAAACTTAGGGTTTTATCCAGCAGCGGTGACTCACCGAGTCCAGGATATGGACTCGCCGAGTCGCCCACTTAAACGTGTCCTGAGTCTCGTCCCTACTTGGCGAGTCGGACCTTATGACTCGCCGAGTCCAAGGCTAGAATAGGGCAATGCCTAAATAAAATTCACATACCGGAAACCAGGTGCTACAAATCTCCCCCACTTATTTTAGACTTCGTCCTCGAAGTCTGCTGCCCGGTCCTGAAACAGCTCGGGGTAATGCTCCATCATCTCGTCCATCGGTTCCCAAGTCCATTCCGAACCCTTGCGGTGCTGCCATTGCACCTTTACTAGTTCTACCCTCTTGTTTCTCAACGTCTTGGTCTTTCTGTCAAGTATTGCGACTGGGCGCTCAATGTAATTCAAGCTGTCATCAACCTGAATATCCTCCAACGGTACTACTGCTGAATCGTCCACCAGGCACTTCCGCAACTGCGAAACATGGAAGGTGTTGTGGATCTGACTGAGCTCGACTGGCAGATCCAGCCTATACGCCACCTTGCCCACCCGGGCTGCAACCCTGAACGGCCCGATGAATCTTGGGCCCAACTTGCCCCGCTTCCTGAATCGAATGACACCTTTCCAAGGTGAGACTTTCAGGAGGACCATATCCCCGACTTGGAACTCCAAGTCGGATCGACGTCTATCGGCGTAGCTTTTCTGCCGACTCTGTGCAGTCTGAAGTCTGCTCCGAACCTGCCGGATCCTCTCGGTCGTCTCTAGCACCACCTCGGTGCTTCCCATGACTCTTGTGCCCATACAACATCTCGAACGGGGGTCGGTCAATACTCGCGTGATAGCTGTTGTTGTAGGAGAACTCAGCCAAAGGAAGATAGGTATCCCAGCTACCACCGAAATCCAGTACACACGCCCGCAACATGTCCTCCAAAGTCTGGATGGTCCGCTCACTCTGACCATCTGTCTGCGGGTGAAAGGCGGTGCTGAAATGCAGACGAGTGCCCAACTCGTCATGAAATTTCTTCCAGAATCTGGAAGTAAAACGCACATCCCTGTCCGAGATTACCGATACTGGCACCCCATGCCGTGCCACAATCTCCCTGATATAGATGTCGGCCAATTTTTCGGCCGATATGCTCTCCTGAATCGGAATAAAGTGAGCACTCTTGGTCAATCTATCCACGATGACCCAAATCGAATCCACTCCCCGTGCGGTCCTGGGAAGCTTTGTGATAAAATCCATCGTGATATCTTCCCATTTCCACAGTGGAATGTCCAACGGCTGCATCTTGCCATGCGGCCTCTGATGTTCGGCCTTGACCTTCCTGCAGGTCAAACACCGCTCGACGTACCATGCCACATCCCGCTTCATGCAAGGCCACCAATAATCCGGACGAAGATCCCTATACATCTTCGTCGCCCCGGGATGAATAGAAAATCGGGACTTGTGCGCCTCCTCCATCAAAGTCTGACGCACGCCACCGTGATACGGCACCCACACCCTACGGTGTAATGTCAAAAGTCCTCTGCCATCATAATCAAAGGAGGAAACCTGACCCACCACACGCTCGCTCTTCCGATGCTCCTACTTGATAGCCTCCTGTTGAGCCTCCCGAATATGCTCCAACAGGGGAGTCACCACAGTCATCCTCAAACAGACGTCCCTGATCGGCACCGTCTTGCGGCTAAGCGCATCGGCCACCACATTGGCCTTCCCCGGGTGGTAAAGGATCTCGCAATCATAATCCTTCACCACGTCCAACCACCGCCGCTGCCTCATATTCAGATTCGGCTGGTCCATGAGGTACCTCAAACTCTTGTGGTCCGTGTAGATGGTACACCGAACCCCGTAGAGGTAATGCCGCCAAATCTTGAGGGCAAAGACCACCGCCCCCAACTCCAAATCGTGCGTCGGGTAATTTGCCTCGTGAGGCTTGAGCTGCCGCGAAGCGTAGGCAATGACATGCCCCCTCTGCATCAGAACTGCGCCCAACCCTGAAATGGACGCATCGCAGTAAACCACAAAATCCTCTACGCCCTCAGGCAGGGCTAGGATCGGTGCCTCACACAATCTCTGTCTCAGCATCTCAAACGTAGCCTGCTGCTCGGGTCCCCACCGAAAGACCACGGCTTTCTTCGTCAGTCGTGTCAGGGGTACGGCTATCTTGGAGAAATCTTGGATAAATCTCCGATAGTAGCCTGCCAATCCCAGGAAGCTCCGAATCTCGGATGGAGACTTCGGGACCTCCCATCTCATCACGGCCTCGACCTTGGCTGGATCAACCAGAATCCCGTTCTGGTTGACGAGGTGTCCAAGAAATTGCACCTCGCGCAACCAAAACTCACACTTGGAGAACTTGGCATACAAGCTCTCCCTCCTCAGGGTCTCCAATACCTCCCTCAGATGCTCCTCGTGTTCCTCCCGAGTCTTGGAATAGACCAAGATATCATCGATAAAGACTATCACAGACCGATCCAGCATCGGTCTACACACGCGGTTCATGAGGTCCATGAACGCGGCAGGAGCATTGGTGAGCCCAAACGGCATCACCACGAACTCGTAATGACCATAGCGCGTCCGAAACGCAGTCTTCTGCATATCCTCCTCCCTGACCCTCATCTGATGATACCCCGAACGCAAGTCAATCTTGGAGAACCAAGATGCTCCCTGAAGCTGGTCAAATAGGTCGTCAATCCTTGGAAGCGGGTATCGGTTCTTCACCGTTACCTTGTTCAGCTCCCGATAATCTATACACATCCGATGCGACCCGTCCTTCTTTCTTACAAACAGAATCGGGGCTCCCCAGGGTGAACTGCTCGGCCGAATAAATCCTTTGTCCAGCAGCTCCTGCAGCTGCGTAGACAACTCCTGCATCTCGGGAGGAGCCAACCGATATGGTGCTTTGGCTATCGGAGCCGCACCGGGAATGAGGTCAATCCTGAACTCCACCTGCCGCTCCGGAGGTATCCCAGGTAGTTCCTCCGGGAAAACATCAGCAAAATCTCGAACCACCGGGACCTCGCTCACGGTCGCCTTACCCGCCTCCCGGGTATCCATCACATACGCGACATAACCCGCGCATCCCTGCTGAAGGTAGCGCCTAGCCCTCGCTGCTGAACATACAGTGGGTCCACACTGCGGCCGCTCTCCATGAATCACTAACTCTCCCCCGCTTGGGGTCCTGACTCGCACTAGCTGCTGTGCGCAATCTATCACTGCCCCATTAGGGCTCAACCAATCCATACCAATAATCACCTTGTTCCCACGCAATGGAATGGGGACCAAGTCTACCAGGTAACGCTCCTCAAACAGTCGCAGAACACAATCTCGAAACACCATCGATGCTCGCACCGATCGATCGTCAGCAATCTCTACCTCTAACGGGCAATCTAACTCGCCTGAAGTCTCATGAAATCTCTTGCTAAGGGCAAGAGAAACGAACGATCGGGATGCACCCGAGTCGAACAATACCTGAACTGGGATGCCGTTCACATGGAACGATCCTAATACACATGTATACACACGGAGCACATATCAATATCATAACAACGTAAAATAAAAGATAGAAGGAAGGAATCATACCCGTCACCACATCGGGCGCGGCGCGTGCCTCCTCGGCAGTCAACTGAAATGCCCGACTCCTCACCACTGGAGCCTCTGCCTTGCCCTGACGGCCATCCGTGATCTGCAGGGTCGCTGGAGCTGGTGCCTTCACTGGCGCTGAAACTGTCAACATAGGGCAATTGGCCTTCTTGTGGCCCCTCTGGTTGCAGTGGAAACACAGCAACTCCGATGTCTGAATAACGATCGCAGGAGCAGTGCAATCCCTGCTAATATGCCCAAACTTTCCGCACTTGTAGCAGCCTGACGATCCCATCCTGCACGCCCCCTCGTGCGGCCTGCCGCACCTCCTGCAGCGGCTCGGTCCCGACTGGCCTTTCGGCCTCCCATCTGATCCCTTAGGCTTCTTCCCCGAAGCCCCTGCTGCCTGACCGTCCTCAAGTTTCCGTTTCCGTATGTGCTCCAAATCTATCTCTCTCTCCCTAGCCCTGGCAATCATGGAGTCCAGGGTAGGGCAAGCCGAAAAGCTAACATGCTCCCGAATGTCATCTCGTAGCATATCATGGTAACGAGTCCTCCTCATATCCTCGTCACCTGCATACTGGGGCACCAATAAAGCCCTCTCCCGAAACTTGGCGGTGATCTCCGCCACGGTCTCTGTCGTCTGCCTCATGTCTAGAAACTCCCTGGCCAGCTGCTGAAGCTCGACCGCTGGTGCAAACTCCGCCCTGAACCTAGCCACAAAGTCCAACCAGGTCATTGCCTCGATAGCCGAGGCTCCCAACGAGTCACCCACTGACTCCCACCAATCCCGGGCTCGGTCCCGTAAACACCCTGCTGCGTACCTCACCTTCGACCCCTTAGGGCAGAAGCTGGTCAACTGGGCGGACTCAATATCCGCAATCCATCGCCTGGCGACAATGGGGTCCTTCACCCCATGGAAATCCGGCGCACCACTGCCCCTGAAGTCCTTGAAGGACAATGTGCGAGATCCCGACTGGCTAGAGGCCAAGTCGCTCCTGAATGCCCGTAGGCGATCCTCCATCAACTCCACGATCCCTTCCTTGATCGACCCAAAGATGATGGGGGTCGACTCAAGGATGCCCCTAGTGATCTCCGACGTGATGAACTCACGTAGCCTCTCATCAATCGGCTCGGTGCCTGATCCCGAACCTGACCCCTCTCCTGACCCGCCATCTGTCGGTCTCGGTCGAAGTACCACCATTCTGCAAAACATCATAATAATCATTAGTGGTACTGCTACTTTCTGAGGGATCTCAACTACTTACAGGTTCCTTGGTCTTGTCTTGGCCTTCCTCGGCTCGGGTACGGATCCTCTGCTTTCAGTAGTACGGGCCCATACTACCTTCCACATCTATCCGTACCTTCTCGAGGAATTCCTCGACTCCACCAGCTCCCCTTTACTACTGCTACTCTCTGTTATTCTCATCCTAGGCTTGCCCTAGGGAAAACTCAAGTTCAACACGACTGGTCCTCAGCTGCTGTAGGTCTCCTCATAATGCCAGTTAGCCACCACCTAAACACCATCACATGTGATGAGGATTAGATAATCCTTCAAGTAAAAGATCCGTCCCTACAACGGTTGGACTCAAACAAGAGCTGCGCAATAGGGCCAGTTCCAATACTTTGGGATTATTCAACCCTGATTACATGTGGTGTGACGTGTTTACCTAGTGGCTAACTCCCATTACTCAGAATCCCACCAAGCACGAAGCAAGCAGCATTCGGATAAGGGAAAAACAGACTCAAGCCAAAACTATTCTTATAACAAGAAACGACACTTAACATAGGATGCTAAGCTCATACTATCAGGCATAACCTAAACAGGCTATCCTACTGCTGTCTACTCAATTCTAGCATGCAATATTCATAAAGCTGTAACACATAAGCAGGCACATAAGGCATCACTCCTAGATCCTTAGCCTATTCTAGCATGCAGTTCTACGTAAGCTGATAAACATAACATAAACTTGTATGGGTACTATGGGGAATACTTACTTGAGCTCGGCCGGTCGCGCACGTCACACACTTTGCTCTTTCTTATGACTCTTTTCCGGGTTTTAAAGAACAATTTCTTTTGGAAAATCTTTCAATCCCTCGATTTGAGTCCAAACACTCCCGAAGGCGTGTCCGAATCCCTCAAACCAGGGCTCTGATACCAACTTCTAACGACCCAATTTTTACGTCCGAAAATTTCATTTTAAAATATTACTTTAGAAAACATTAATAAATAAAAACATTGTTTGATCACACCATAACACATCGTAACCATGTTCTAAAAGGTCAAACCATACATCCCATCAAAATATCAGAGTACAATCCCAGTAAATCTCGTAAATGCGGAAACCGAAGAGTGTGTGTATGACGTGCCGCTACCGCGCCGGCTCCTTCCCCTTCGATGCAGAGGTACCTGAAAACAAAACTGTAAACGTAAGCACAAAGCTTAATGAGTTCCCCCAACGTACCACATACCATACAAACACATATCATACGTACTGCCAGACTATTCTGGGGTGCCTGACTACCCGGTACGGCCATTCTGGGGTGCCGACCTACCCATACGGCCATTCTGGGGTGCTGACTACCCATCGGTCCTAACAACCGATCCTCGGGGTCTGGTCCCCTCCCGCTACCTCTATCGCATAACATAATAGACCAACATACAAGCATACCATCACATACAGTCAGATAATTCTGGGGTGTCTGACTACCCAGCGGTCCTAACAACCGAACTCTACTACTATTGCATATAACGTATCATGATAGCATGTAACATAACAGGTAATAGCAAACCTAGATGATATCACAAAGACACTCATCTATCATACATCTCCTACTGGTGGGCCGGCCGTGTGGCCTTAGACCCACCACTACTGGAAGGTAACTCACCTCAAAGTAGCTGCTGAACTGATCGGGACCTAACTGACTGCTGCTGCTCCGGGAGTCCTCCGGCTGCAATTCCTACAACATACTCAATCAAACACTGCTAACTGTCCTTTAGGTAAAATGACCATTTTACCCCTGGTCTAGCTCTAAGCCAATGCTAGAGTCAACTTTCAGTTGACCCGACTCGCCGAGTGGATCACCACTCGCCGAGTCCCTAGCAAACCATTGTCCTGGGTCCCTGGTTCTACTCGTCGAGTCGGGCTATGACTCGACGAGTTCACCTTCTAACTGTCATTCAACTCCTTCATCCTACTCGCCGAGTTATATGAACTACTCGTCGAGTTCATCTTCATCCGAAGAACACTTTATGCTAAGACTCGCCGAGTTGTATGAACAACTCGTCAAGTCTGTTCTTGATCTATGAATATTGCCTTGGACTCGCCGAGTCAGGGCATTGACTCGCCGAGTCCTAACATGGGTGAGTTCAGCTCCCAACTCACCGAGTCACCCCCTGTGACTCACGGCTCAACTCGACACATCATGAAGGGACCAAATCGGTGACTGGCGACCAGACTCGCCGAGTCACCTATACGACTCGCCGAGTCGTCGCCATGCATCCACCAAATACACAGATTTACTCGATTTCAGTCCATGCCATTCATAGATCTAGACTTCTAGGACACAAATCACACGTAAAGTTTCCAACTTTACGTGTGGATATTCACTAATGTGGATTTTAGGGTGCAAAATGCCTCAAAAGGGTAGATCTAGGATGAACAAGCCACATGGGGCCATAAAGCTCACAGATCTGAGCTCCTGGAGCTCAATCTTGCCTAGATCTAAAGGTTAATCCACTTATTATGAAACATTGAGCACAAACAAGCTTGAAGAATTGCTCAAGAGTGTCCCAAATGAAATCCTAAGCATAGAAACAGGGGAAAAACAAGATATACCTCAAGGAAATGTTGAAATGACACAAAGATGGCTGATCTCCTTCTCCTCTTCTTGATCTACTCCTCTTTCTCCTCAAAACCTTCAAGAACACACCAAGAACACTTCAACCTCTCAAGGAAATAAGGGAAAACGATGTTGGGGGAGTTCTGGGGGTGAATGGGGACGAGTTGGGGCGGAATGAGGGTTTAAATAGGGTGCAAACCCTTGAAACTTAGGGTTTCATCCAGCAGCGGTGACTCGCCGAGTCCAGGATATGGACTTGCCAAGTCGCCCACTTAAAGGTGTCCTGAGTCTCGTCCCTACTCGGCGAGTCGGACCTTATGACTCGCCGAGTCCAAGGCTAGAATAGGGCAATGCTTAAATAAAATTCACATACCGGAAACCAGGTGCTACAATGATGAAGGACGGAGATTCCGTCACGAGCCACATGCAGAAAATGCAAAGGTATGTGGACCGTTTGCTGAAGCTTAATGTGAACTTCCCTGAGGAGCTTGCAATAGATATAATTTTGCGCTCCTTACCATCGTGCTATGATCAATTCCGCATGACATATCACATGAACAAGGAAGAGGTCACCCTCAGCAAACTTCAGGGACTTCTCAAGACCGCAGAGACAGGTCTTAAGAAGTCGGTTGCTATCACTCCTACTCCAAACTCAACTCCGGTTTTGGCAATCGGGAAAAGTCGAGGGAGGAAGAGAAAGAGATCTTCGAAGGGTACTAAGGCTCGGACCCTTGATGGCTCTTCTTCAAGTGGAACCAAGAAAGGTTTCATTACTCCTTCTTCTGACCCAAAAGAGGCTGAATGCTTCTATTGCCATGAAAAGGCTCATTGGAAGTGGAACTGCCCAAAATACCAGCAGGATGTGAAGGATGGGAAAGTCAAACCCAACCATGCAGGTATTTACACTATCATTTCTAATAACTCACCCCATTCTAAATCTTGGGTCCTTGATACCGGTTGTGGTATTCATATTTGTTGTGACTTGCAGGGACTAAAAAGAAGTGAGGATGTGGAGCAAGGAAGAATAAACTTGATCATGGGGAATAGGAAAGCTTCACCTGTCACCAAGATTGGAGTTTATACTTTATCGCTAAGTAATGGGTTTAGTTTAGATTTGAATAAATGTTGTTACTCGCCAGGAATGGCAAGAAATATTATTTCCTTTTATGCTTTGTACAAACAAGGGTTTACCTTTTCGTTTAATAATGAAGTTGGTTCTATTGATGCTTTCTTTAATAATGTTCTTTATTTTAAAGCATTACCTTGTGATGGTGTGTATGAAGCTGTGTCTGTTGTAGATAACTTAGGAAATAATGTTTTGTTATTGATTCTACTACTAATAATAACTTGGAAAAAGCATCATTATGGCATTGTCGCCTTGGACATATAAGCAAGAAACGCATAGGCCAACTCCAAAAGGATGGAGTCTTGGAGTCGTTTGACCTAAAATCAGATGATAGTTGCGAATCATGCTTACTTGGAAAAATAACAAAGTCACCCTTCACAGGCTCGTGTGAAAGGGGTGAAGGTTTGTTGGACCTTATACACACGAATGTGTGTGGGATAATTCAAACATGCCACAAGGGATGCTAATCGTTATTATTTGACTTTTACTGATGATTACAGTAGATATGGATATGTCTACTTAATCAAGCATAAGTCAGAGACTTTCGAGAAGTTTAAGGAATTTAAACAGGAAGTCGAGAATCAATTGGGCAGGAACATTAAGATGCTTCGATCCGATCGAGGTGGTGAGTATCTTAGTTCAGAGTTCCTCGACTATCTAAGGAAATGTGGGATTGTCTCACAATTGACACCTCCCAGGACACCGCAGTTGAATGGTGTGGTTGAGAGGCGTAATCGAACCTTGTTAGACATGGTTCGTTCCATGATGAGTCGAGCTTCGCTACCAATCTCATTCTGGGGGTATGCCTTAGAGACTGCCGCCCATATTCTTAATCTAGTCCCTACAAAGAAAGTTGCCAAAACTCCTCACGAGATGTGGACTGGTAAAGTACCTAAACTAGACCACATCAAGATTTGGGGTTGCGAGGCTTTCGTGAGACGCGAGACTCATGATAAGCTCGAACCTAGAAGCGAGAGGTGTATTTTCATCGGCTACCCACAGCAATCCTTTGGTTACCTCTTCTACAGACCTAGTGACAATGTGGTCTTTGTAGCAAGAAGAGGAGTCTTTCGAGAAAGAGAGTTTATAAGCCAAGGAGACAGTGGGAGGCAAATTGATCTTGAAGAAATTCAAGAGTCAAGTGGTGAAGGAACTTCAAACTCTAGCCCTCAACTTGAGGAGGAAACTCCTGTTGAGCCAATTGACGAATCTGTACCTCTGAGGCGTTCCACGAGAGTTAGGAGTGCACCTGAGCATTACTATGGATTCCATATTTCTGCGGAAGGTGAGACACTTATTAGTGATGGGACACTAGTAAGTCAAGATGACCCTAACAGCTACGAGGAAGCCATGGCAGGCCCCGAGTCTGCTAAATGGAAAGAGGCTATGGATAGCGAGATACAATCCATGTATGACAATCAAGTTTGGAACTTGGTTGAAAATGTACCAGGTCGTAAGACAATGGGGGTGCAAATGGGTCTTCAAGAAGAAGACCGACATGGATGGTAAAGTACACACTTATAAGGCTAGACTGGTTGCAAAGGGCTTCTCTCAAATTCCTGGAGTGGATTATGATGAGACCTTTTCTCCGGTAGCCAAGATTAAGTCTATTCGGGTTCTGTTAGCCATAGCTGCATTTCATGACTATGAAATATGGCAGATGGATATCAAAACCGCTTTCCTTAATGGAAAATTGGCTGAAGATGTTTACATGAGTCAGCCAGAAGGTTTTGTCAGCAGCAAGTACCCTAATAGAGTGTGTAAGATTGATAAATCCATCTATGGATTAAAGCAAGCACCTCGCAGATGGAATCTTTGCTTTGATGAAAAGGTCAAGGAATTTGGCTTTTCTAGGAGTGAAGATGAATCTTGTGTGTATGTCAAGGCTAGTGGGAGTATAGTTAGCTTTTTGGTATTGTATGTGGATGACATACTACTCATAGGAAACGACATTCCAACCCTGCAGGAAGTAAAGTCCTGGCTTGGGAAGTGTTTCGCTATGAAGGACCTCGGTGAAGCTGCCTATATTTTAGGGATAAGGATCTTGAGAGATCGGAGTAAAAGACTAATTGGACTTAGTCAGAGTACCTACTTGGATAAGGTGCTGGAGAGATTCAGCATGCAGGACTCCAAGAAAGAAGAGTTACCCATCCAGAGTAACGCCAAATTGAGTAAGACACAAAGCCCTAGCACTGAGGCTGAGATAGCAGAAATGAGTCTAGTACCTTATGCTTCGGCTGTAGGTTCGATCATGTATGCTATGACGTGTACTCGACCTGATGTAGCCTTTGCCTTGAGCATGGTTAGTAGGTTTCAGGGGAACCCTGGCAAGGCACACTAGACTGCGGTAAAGAATATTCTCAAGTACCTACGAAGGACTAAGGACTAGGTCCTTACCCTCGGTGGGAGTGATGACTTGAGAGTAGTAGGGTATAGTGATGCTAGCTTCCAGACTGATAGGGATAATTTCCGCTCTCAGTCAGGCTGGGTCTTTACCCTAAACGGAGGAGCAATTTCTTGGAAGAGTTCCAAGCAAGAGACAGTGGCAGATTCTACTTGTGAATTAGAGTATATTGCAGCTAGCGAGGCGGCAAAGGAGGCGATATGGCTGAAGAACTTCAGTGGAGACCTTGGAGTTGTACCAGCTATTAAAGAGCCAATGGAAATTTTCTGTGATAGTGAAAGTGCTATTGCCTTAGCCAAGGAACCAAGGGATCACGGGAGATCCAGACACATCGACAGAAAATACCATTTCATCAGACATCGGATCGAAGAAGGACTCCTCGTGGCAAAGAGGGTATCATCCGATGAGAATCCGGCAGATCCCCTCACAAAGGGACTGACTCGGGTTAAGCATCTTCAGCATGCTCGGAGCATAGGGCTGAAGGATGATATTAGCTTTAGTAGTTAGATAACCTCAAAATTTGTAAAGTGTAATTGACATTTGATGATGAATAAAAAATGTTTTATTTATGAGTAAAGTGTTACTATCTCTTGTCGATCGTTTACTATATTTCTTTTGCATGTTTTGACTTCCAGAATAATTTTTTGTTTGGTGTAACATATTATTCAAACCTCCACAGTCAGTCATATGTCGGAAGTAGGTATAAATCAACACTGTCATGTTTGGTTGTAGAGGTCTTGGACAAGGCTACAGCAATCATGAGTGCTCATAAGTTCTGAGCATTGGACTCAACCCACGCTCACTGGAATCACTTCATGGAATTCTATCTCGAGTGATCGTGAGACGGTAATATCATATAAGTCTTCAAACCTAGAGATATGATTTGTTACTTACAAGTTGGTTATGCATTGATTGTACGAAAACGCATTGGTAACTCGATGTTATAAATCGTGCTCTTGTGTGTAATTCAATGAGTGGTAGAACAAACATATGAGTCGAAGTTTATCTGTTCCTTCTTGGATTAGAAGCTGATATCTGGGCCCCTCGATGATTTTGTTTTGACCCATGTACCGGGCCCGGTCAGAACTAAGTTGATGTGTTCAATTAAGTTCTTTGTCAAACAAATCGGAAATCAGGAAACAAACTGTTGGACAATGAGTAAGACATTGTTCCATGTATTTGTCCGACTGATATCTAGAACAGAGGATTATATGATCACTTATCTTAAATGGTGTACCATCATCTTCTCAGTTCCGAGAAACCTTGAAAAGAGCTACGATTGTCGATCGGTTCTTGAAGTCATACTTGCAGTAATAGTTATTAGACTTATCCAAGTGGGAGACTATTGGATAAGGTGTCTAAGTCCATAACTATTTCTGGTATGTACTTGACCCGACCCAGCATGGTCCATTTTGGTTGCATGGCACCATGCAATTGGATAGACTAAATGAGAGAAATAACACTTGGAGATTATTAATATATTATAAGTTCTAATATATTAATAATATTATTTGATTAGTTTGATCAATAATTAATTTAGAATTAATTAAGTGGTCAAAAGAGAACGAATTAAATATATGGGTTGATTATGTAAATCATCCATATCTTGTATAGTGGGCTAAGAGGCTCCATGGATTATCAAGTTGGGTTCTACCCATAGGATGCTCCATGGATGCTCCATGGGAGTTACAAACCCATGGGTCATGGAAATGAAGAGTCATGACACATTAGGGTTTACATGGTGTAACCCTAGATGTGTCAACACTATATAAGAATCATATTCTCCACCAAAATCGGCTACACTAAGGAAACAAGAGGGCTTGGCCGATTTCAAGAAGTGTGTGTTCTCTCATAAGTTTTTCCAAGAGCATTTGGTGTTGTATGAAGCATTTGAGGCATCACACTTAGGGTGCTAGGCTCACAAGGTTTCAAGGAACACAAGCAACAACAAGGTAAGTTATTCTATCCTTCATTCAAGTTAAAATTGTTCCCCATGTATGCTAGATAGGAATATAGCCTTGGAATTCAACTTTGCATGATAATTAGACAAACATAGATCCAAGGTTATTAGGGTTGCATGTACACTTAGGAAGTGTTAGAATGCTCAAAACCCATCAAGAAGAAAGGAATTGACTTGGATCTTTGTGGACATAGTTGATTGCAGCTTGACTATGCACACATGGTATGCCCGGCAAGATCCACAAGTTGCAGGTGCAAGTGTGAGTAGTTAAATCAACCTTGTATTTATTGTAGCCATACCTAACCTCAAACACATAACCACCACTTGGCAGTACTGTCCACAACCTATACACAAAACAAACAAAGTACATATATAAATACTTAATATTTTTGGATGCATGACCATAAAAACTTATATTACCTCATATATTTCCCAAATTCATCAAGCTTCAGTTGTATGTTAGGCCCACAATTACCCCTCCATTTTGCTACCTCTTGAACTTGATGAAAAAACCTATTCATAAGGAGAATCCTTATTTCCTCAAGAATTGTGAGTAGAGGCTTCTTCCTTATTTCTTTGATCATGCCATTGAAGCATTTTGTCACCCCATTCTCTAATGCTTCACAAGCATACCCATGAGAAAAGACTGCTATGCACCAAGTTTCAGGTTTCCTTATCATAAGATAGTTGTATCATGTTTCTGTTATCTTCTTTATCTTATCCATTATAGCAAGAAAGTCCCCTTCCATTGTACTCAAATCAGCTTGCCATAACAAATTCTTTAGCTCTAATCCTGTGTATTTCTTCCTAAAGTTTGCAAAGATGTGTCTAGCACATTATCTGTGCTCAACATGGGGGAGTAGGTCTGCCACAACCTGTAGAAGTCCCTATAATTAACAAACAAACACAACACATCTAAATATTAATGAGTGTAACATAGAAATATATATATGGTATACTAGTGTATGTTGTGGTATCTTGTGTTGGTCTGAGATAACAACCAGTCCATTGCCAGCACCAAGATCCAAATCAGCAACCAAATTCTCAGTAAACCAAGTCCAGTTTTCCTTATCCTCAACATTCACAACTGCCCATGCTATTAGGTAGACATGTTTGTCTATATCCCTCCCAATAGCAGTTAAAATCCCCCCCTTAACCTGCCCTTTCAAGAAACTACCATCTAGTCATATTTCCCTTCTACATCCTCTGTTCCATCCATCTCCGAAAGCCTTGAAGCCAACATAAAACCTTTTGAAATAGTTACACCATAGATTACTTTCTACCCCCACCAAGCAAGTTGTATCCAGATTACTCAACCTAATTGCAGTTGTATAGTCCCAAACCCTGTTATAGTGGTCTTTTAACTTCCCTTCTATCATCCCTATTGTAGTAGCCCTTTCTCTTTGGCATTGCCCAACAGATACACTCACTGAAAACCTTTGTAACACATCTGCTTGCATCTCTAGCAATGTCATCTTGGGCTTCATGATTACATCTTTCAGGTAGTGTTTGGCTAACCAATTTCTAGTAACTAGGGAACCAAAATGATAATTCCTAGCACACAGATGAATTTCATTAAAAAACTTAATCTAGAATGTCCTTTCATTGTACTTCCATCCAACTACAACTTTGAATTTGATACGTATACAAGAGCTGTTATACAAGGGATTTATCAGGTGAGCAGTTCACCATGGGGAGTCCCGATCCTGTTTGTGAAGAAGAAGGAAGGCTCACATCGGATGTGTATAGATTACCGGGATTTGAACAAGGTAACAGTGAAGAACTGTTATCCCTTCTAGGGGATTGATGACTTATTTGACCAGATTCAGGGTACATGTTGGTTCTCCAAGATTGTCTGAGTATGACAGTGGTTACTCCGTTACTAGAGCGGATTAGAGAGGCCCAGGTCGAGGGTATGAAGGAAGAGCACTGGAAGTGTGATCCGATCATAGGCCAGGTGGCCTCATTTGATTATGACAGCCACAGGTTTTTGACCCTGCATAGGAGGGTCGGGATTCCGTACTGGCGCAGGGTACGACAGATTCTAATGGATGAGTCCCATAAGTCGACATTCTCCTTCCATCCCAGGGCGATGAAGATGTATCGGGATCTTTGCCCTAATTACTAGTGGCCCTGCATGCCGCAGAACATAGCTTGGTACGTGGAGCGGTGCTTAACTTGCAGGAAAGTCAAGGACGAACACTAGGGACTTCATGACAAGATGCAACCGTCGGATATTCCCATGTGGAAATCGGAAGATATTACATTGGATTCATCACAAAGCTTCCCAGGACCGTACATGGAGTAGATTCGATATGGGTCATCATGGATCGATTGACCAAGAGTGCTCATTTCATCCCGATCCAAGAGAGTATATCAGCTGAGGAACTAGCCTAGATCTACGTACGCGAGGTAGTAGCACGTCATGGAGTGTCGGTTTCGGTTGTCTCAAACGGATATTTTCGTTTCCCTTCCAGATTTTAGAAGCGGTTTCATGACGAGATGGGTACTCGTCTTCACTTCAGTACCGTTTTCCACCCTCAGACTGATGGGTAGACTAAGAGGACTATCCAAACTCTCGAGGATATGTTGTGCGCATGTGTATTGGATTTCGATGGCAGTTGGGATACGTATCTTCCGTTAGCGGAACTTTTGTATAACAACAATTATCACGCCAACATAGATCGACCTCCCTTTGAGATGCTCTATGGGAGGAAGTCTAGGACCCTAATCTATTGGGGTGAGGTTGGTCATAGATTCACGGGGAGTACTGAAGTAGTACTCAAGACTAATGAGAGGATCCATAAAGTTCGGAGAAGGCTCCAGACTGCTCAGAGTCGGCATAAAAGCTATGTCGACATCTAGTTTAGGAAGTGGGGCAAGCTGGGCCATAGGTACATTGGTTCGTTCATGGTTTTGGATCGGATGGGTCGGGTTGCTTATCGTTTGGATCTTCCGGCATAGCTCAGCCAGATCCATAGTACTTTTCATGTCTCCCAGTTGTATAAGTTCTTAGTGGATGACTCTGTAGTTGTACCATTAGAGGATATACATGTTGATGACAACCTGAACTACATCTAGAGACCAGTACACGAAGATGAAAGAGCTGAGTAACAAAAGGGTAGAGTTGGTGAAGGTGCAATGGCAGCACCGCAAGGGCTCGGAGTGGACTTAGGAGCCTGGGGAGGAGATGAGGGAGCATTATCCGGAGTTATTTCCAGACGCAACGGACTTCGAGGACGAAGTCTGATTTAAGTTGGGGCAAATTATAACATCCATCATTTGAGGTAATAATAATTTAATATCTTTGTAATTTGTTTTGTTGGTCTATTGAATAAGTAATGGATTATTGAGTGGACTTTAGCAAGTGGGCCGATAAGATTGGGTTGCCCGAAGACATATGTTGGGTGTAATCTTGGCGTACGTGGGGCATAGTGTAGCATTGGATGTGGGGATTTCATGCACGTACGTGCAACGTACGTAAGCATATTCCAAACCCTAACTTTTAAGGTTTAAGCCATATAAATACAACATTATGACTCAAACCCTAGCTTCCTTACCAGCCTCTCAACCTCAGAAACCCTAGATAGCCTCTCATTATTCATCCTTGTATGTTTTTGGCTTTGTAAAGTTCTTGGTGGTGTTTAGAAGTTTGAAAGAAGGAAGAAGATGTTGAACAAGAAGAAGTTGAGTATCTTGAGATCAAGGATCCGAGATTATATCACCATTTGGCACTCATTTGAGGTAAAAAGCTTTAAACTTGCCTCATGAATGCTTAGATCCATGTTAATGGAGTTTTGGACCTTCTTAGGTCCAAAGAATGGATTTTTATTGATCAACTTTGTTTCTAGGCTTAGGGTTTCCACCCTTAGTGCTAAATGTGTCCCGATATCAGTAAAGGTTCGATCTTTAAGGTCCTTTTGTGACCATACATGAGTTCTAGCCATTTCCATGTAAGTTAATTCTTATATTCCAAGTTTGGGTCCATTTAGTGGGTTGCAAGCCACCAAGTGATCGAATTTATGAGTTAAGACATGTTAATGGACCCAGATCTGTAATTTGGGCTTAAGGTCTTAACGAATTAAGCACTTTTGAAGTTTAAGGCTTAATAGGGAAGTGTGTTGGGCATACAAGCCAATACGCACAACATACAAGCCATGCAACCTGTACGCTTAGGGTACAGAGGAGTATGCCTTGCGTACTCACTGATTTGGGCTTCACGACATTTGGGCCTCGGTTTGGGCTAATCTTTGGACTTCTTAGCTTTTGAGCCTTAGTGGGCCATCAGGGTCAATTAATGGGACAAGGATATGGTGGGGCTTAAGGGAAGGCCCATTTGAGGAGTTGGGCCCAATTTAGAAAATTAGGCCATTAGTGGGCTTGGAAAGATTAGTGGGAATTGGGCCTAGGTTATGGTCTAAATTAGACCAGGGGTAAAATGGTCATTTTACCCTAAGAAGGATTATGGGATTTTGACTAAGTGTTGTTGTGATGATGATAGTCGGGGAGTTGTTGGAGCATCCGTTAGAGATTCCTTGCCGAGAGATTCCACAAACAGCTTTCTGAGGTGAGTTTTCCTCCAATAGGAACGGGTCGAAGGCACCAATGTCAGCCCGTTTATGTATGTTAGCATATTTCGGACTAAGGTCTGATGTCGGACAGTGCCCGATGTAGTTGTATATGTGTTTCTGGACTTCAGTCTGATGTTGGGAAAGCCTGAGAAATGTTTGTATGCTTGATGTCTTCGTGATTATTGCATGTGCTTGTTTTATGTGTTTCCGGACTTTCGTTTCGATGTCGGGGTAAGCCTGAGGAATGTTTATATGTTTCCGGATCTCAGTCCAATGTGGGTCGGGGTTCGAGGAATGTTTATATGTGTATGTTATGTGATTATTTATGTGTATTTGTTGATATGTTTATATGTATACCTAGCTTTGCTCAATGCTGGGCGGGGCATGATGCCGGATTTCGGTCCGATGTCGAGCAGGGCCCGATACCAGGCTTCGGTTAGATACGCGGGGGGGGGGGGGGGGGGGGGGTGGGGGGGTGCTCGATGTAGCGGGCAAGGCTCAATGTTATGTTATTATGTAATTATATAATTATGTGTATGGTATGTGGTAGTTTGGGGAGACTCACTAAACTTCATGCTTATAGTTTTCAGTTTTGGTTTCAGCTACTTCCAGTAGCAAGGGAAAGAACTCAGGGTGACTGCAGTGCACACACCATTTGTTTAGTCTTGGATGTTTTTACTCTGATATATTTATTAGATGATTATGATGTTTTGAGAAACAATGACTTATGATTTTATGTGATGATTTGATTACTATGGTTTTATTAATGATTTAAAACGAAATTTTTGGATCGTAGTTTTGAGATGTTTCACCGGAAAAATCATGTTTTGGTCGGAAAAAACAATTTACACAGGCAAAACCTACTGTACCCAGTCATAATGGTATTTTTTTTGGACAGTTTCAACAAATTCAATGGTATATTAAACACAAAAATAAGTTTAGTGATTAAATGTGTACAAAAATCAAAGTTGGTTATCCATACATGTGATTATCCCTCAACGAAAACCAAAGTTGGTTATCCTTACAACAACCTCACGTAGCTAGCAAAATCATAATAAGCATTTCCCACATGTAGCTAATAGAAAACACATCTAGATGCTATAAGTTTGCCTCCTAATTGAAAGAAATTAGAAATTAATACAGATATCATACATAAGCACCCAACTTTCTCACCCAAGCTCTCTTATCCAATTTGTCGACTTGAATATTCAATGATAAAAAAATTAAAAAAAAAAAATTTTTTAAAATTTAAAAAAAAAATTAAAAAAAAAAATAATAATCATTGATATCCACTACCTCCATGTTTCATAATAATTTCGTAAATGTTGGACTCAACTCTTGCATAGAGTACCCCGTAGCTTGTGAATGTATTATTGCAATTGGCTTTCACAACAAACGCATGGCACATGAATCAATTCATGGAACAACTTTGCAAAACATAAACTCTTTTTCATATGTAATCATTCCATTGATATTTCAGTAATTTAAGCTGCATAATGTTAGTTTTTTTCGAAATTAATATATGAATTCATGTGATACGATACTTTGTTTACTAACCAAATCTTCCTGCGCCATTAAAATCATATCACTAAGTTTTTTGAAAATAGCATACACTTTCCTCAAAGCATGAATGCTCAAATTCAAAACAATAATGTTAAAAGAACTTAAAATTTATGTATTGAAAATTGTACATATTAGCTACAAGCACACTTGGTACGAATTATGCTTCCTTTTGAGGCCTCTTCAAATTTCCTCATTTTAACTTCATTAAGAACCTTGGAAGTCCATTCACGAAAATAAGTTGAGTTGTATCCAATTCTACCATTCTTATAGATGGACATACAACGACGATCATCATCAGGGTAGGGACAATGTTCGCCATCTGTGTCCCGCCATGCCCCTTCATATTTCATTCCAGACCAACTGGCTAGCCATTTGTAGACAAATTGACCGACACCGGCTAATTTGAGCCAACCTTTTGGGTAAAACTCCATCACACTACTGTTTCTATCCATTAGGAAGATGTTAGTTAGCTGTGCTCCGTGTGGAGAAACTAATATGTCTGTTAATCCCATCAATTTTATCTGTATTATTCGTTCAAAACCAAAGATTAGATATTTTATACACAAATTTATAAAATATCTAGAGATAGTTATAAAATAACAATGTCTTCCTGAATATAATGCAATTATCCAAGTTTTTCTATTTCTAAAATCTAAACATACAAATATCTGGAGATAGTTATAAAATAACAAATTGGCTTCGTGAATATAGTGCAATTATCTGGTTTTTCTATTTCTAAAATCTAAGCATACATATTTTCAGATTTGAATTTATGGTTATTTTATTTCGATAAATACAAAAATGTGAGATGATTTATGCTAAAGTTTAAAAATCATTTTGTCAATTTTGTATTTATCCCGATATTTAGGAGTAATAAATACATGTCAAAGTGCTTCTTGGTAAAGTTATCTATAAAAAATGTTGAAATTTGTAACAATTTAGAATAAACAATTGGGTTTTTTTTTTTCTTAAAACGAGATAGTTTTAGTGGATGAATATTACCGGGTTGAAAATGATAAGTCTTCATTGACGAACCCTTTTTGAAGTAAGCTTAATTAATTTAAATTAAAATAATGACTGGTAAATTCTGTTATTCCTTCAAATACAATCAAAGGTATATTTACAATATTTATTTTACATTATTAATTATATATTTTAATTATTAGATAAAAACCAACATATGCTTGTTGGATTTTTATATATAGTTTTTTGCCGTTCAAAAATAAATAAGGAAAGATATCTATAAATCGCGAATTAACTCACGTATAAATGTATAATCTTATATATCATTTTTTTTTTTACTTTTACTCAATTATGTTGTTTCTAAAATATAATCACGGACATTATAATGTTAGGAATATATTAATCAAAGTTTTTTATTTAAATATTAAAACTTTTATCTAGACAAATAGGAAAAAAAAAAAAAATTAAACCGTTTACACACATACACCCACTACCTACTCTTAAATTTATTAATTTTATTCACAATGTAACTTGAAGTTTTAACTACTTGGAGATAACAATTTTCCACCGCACCTAAACCCTTTTGTATAAATAATAACTTTATATTAAAGTACAATGCGGATGATACAATACGGTATATAAATGCTTATCTAAAACATAAAATTTCAAATATAACCAAAATACTTACTGTAGTGCCAAAAAAAAAAAAAAAAAAGACGGTTTACAAAAATGACCAAAGAGTCCATAGTGAGGACTCGAATTTCATACTGCATGTTCATGCTAACTGTCGAATTTTGGGGATTTTTTTCACAAATTTGCTTAGTTTGCATGCAATATGGTACCTGAATCTACAATATCCTCTCTACAGAGTAGTGATATCTTCTGCGACCTAAACAATATATTTTTTGATAGAAAAAAATTATTCTTGATTTTTTTTTTTTTTTTTTTTTTTTGTGGAATGTAGATTTGTGTAAGCAACGAGATATATAGGCAACAAGATGGAGATTGTGGTGAAATCCAGATTTATGTTTGGAATTATTATTGTAATTTTTTATTTATAGATACGATAGATAAATATAAAACTATAATATTTATCAATACCTTCATTTGTTAACTTTTCAGATAAACATAAAACTACAATATAAGTATAAGTAGATTAAATAAATGGTCCATCTTCTTTTCTTGGGGTGCATATAGAATTTCCCATGTATATTGTATGTTGATCCAACTTTTGAAAATTGATCTGTGGTTATAGTTTCAAAAACGTTGTGGCTGTTGGAAGTATTAGGGTTTATGTTGGAGATTCGAATACCTTTTGGATCGTGTAAATACTTTCCAAACTGATATTTCTATCATATTCCTGAGTTGCAAGAAATTCAGCCTAGGATAATTTAAAATGACACTTACGAATCTAGGGACAAAAAATCGTAAGCTAAATTGCTAAAATGATTCTATCTTCGTCTGAATAAAAGAGAGCTAATGATTGCGTATTTCTTCTCAAAGAGAAGAGTCGTTTATATAATAAACGGATTTAGGGTTTGCCTCTTAGGGTTAACCGTCATTGGTTGCTTTAGAAGCAAGTTAGGAAATCCAGAATTTAATGAGGAAATCAAGGGTTTTCAAAACTAATGAATTTCGTTAGTTTTTACCATAATCACCTTAATAATTCGATTTTCCCACTATGGTCCCATATGTAAAATTCGGAGACCTTTTGGGGCGCTGCCCCAAACCCAACGGGACCCTAACCAGGGGCTCTGCCCCTTAAACCCCCTAGGGGTGCTACCCCTAGACCCCGCTAAAGGGGCGTTGCCCCTTTTGAAACCCTAGATGCTGCCCTGGACCCCCGACTTGTCGTCGAATCGACTTCTAATTCGATCTTATACTTGCGTGCACTCTGCACAAACCCGTACATATATTATAGTACAAATTATTAAGCCCCTTAACTCACATGTTAGTTCCAATTACATAAAATAACATGGTGACAACAATGGTTTTGGTTCTTGATTTATTTTAAAAGAGAAATTAAATATTCTTCTACATTTTTTTACTACTTATCTTCATACCAATGTGAAATAATAGCAAATCTCATATTTTGATAAAATTAATTATATTTTTTGACATTGTCATCATTCAAACGGATAGAAATATAATTAAGAAGAAAGTATAAAGATATTTAATTTTTCATTTGAAAAGACTGTTTTAACCTTTATTTTATATATTATTTTCTATTACTTATTAATTGTAATAGAAACTTTTGAAATTCTCACACATCCAACTCAACATATCGTCTATATGTCCAAATAGTTGTCCTTTTTACTCTGCGTTCCTACTATTGCCATGATTCATACCACCATGGAGGCGTTAAAGTGAGCAAAGTGGGCAGCTGCACAGAGCTTAATTTTTTTTATTATATATATTTATTTAAAAGTAAAAACGTATAATCACGATAAGGATCTTTTTTTTTCTGGTTCATATTGGGCCTTTGAAAATATTTAATTCATCGGGTCCGACCATACATACCACTGCCTCCTTCTATCTATTTCTCCTCCAACACTCACTCATCGACAACCTAAATCCAGTAGTCTTTTGTAGGATGGGTAGGATGAGATGGGCCCTTTTTTAGTTTTATATTATTTGTAACTGTAAATTAGGTAAAATATATATTACAAATGGTAAAGTAGTTTTCTTATATAGATTAAGAGCCAAGGTTCTAAAAAACTCGTCATGGCTTCTTCATAGCACGTCATGGCTTGTATATGTCTTCACGTTTTAACAACATATCGTCTTAATCGTATATGTATATAAAAGTAAATTATAGTATAATGCATACACACACACACACACACACATATATATATATATATATATATATAGAGAGAGAGAGAGAGGGAGAGGGAGACAGACAGACAGAGAGAGAGAGAAAGAATCATTAATTATATACAAAATTGTTTCCCTAAGTCACACCTTACAAACGACATGACATACCATGACTTGTAAAGCCTGAGGCTTGATATTGTCTCCAAGTCACGCCTAACGTTATTTGGAACATTGCTAAGAACTAATACTATTATTTTTTGAAACATAAGGAAAGTATGTGATTATGACCAAATATATAAACTATTTAAGTGATTATATATATATATATATATATATATATATATATATATATATATATATATATATAGTACAATTATTATATTCGTTAACAATTATAATTTATTTGTTGATGTATCAATGGATTATAAGAATGTTGTTATTTTAATAATATTAGATAATTGCAAAAAACTAATGTGATATATCTAAAGTAATATGCTATAAAGTGTGGTGCTAATACACCATGTGTTATGCTAACGTGGAGGGTGTTATAATCTATGAACACCACCTTATATTAAGCCTATATGACGTTTATTGATTGTGGAGTGACTAAAGAACCTCAAAACAATTTCTCTTTTTCATTGTTTTGTTTTCTTTCTCTCTATGTTAATATTGTTTTAAATTAAAATAACTAAGTGTTTCGGAAGGTAAAATACTAGAGTGGTAGGTATTTTCTAGAGTAAATTGTGTGAAATGGCGATAAAAAAAAAACTTTTGTGTGAAGGTGTTATATACAAGGAGGAACACAATAGGTGTCTCGATATGGTAGGGGTGGTTTTGAACTAATGTCCAAGAGGTGCATTATCAAAGCAACTTCAAAAATAGAACTAGAAATTTTAGAAGCGTCTTCGATGGTTTGAGAGATAGCGGAGGCAATGAAATCCTTAAGAAACATAGGGTTTGCTAGCATTTTGCCAAATGTATCCTTTTTATGTCTAACACACATTATTGATACTTTGGATATGGAAAAATTGTATATTGGTGCGAGAAACTATAAGACCACAAAGATTAATATATTTCATTTTGAGGTTGAAATCTTCAACACGGTGGTGGATATGTAAATAACAAAATATTGTGACCGATTTAGTAAAACAACCATCCAACTACTAGAATACATGGGTGCTTTGAGCCATTGTGATTCATTTTCACAATTTGACAAATCAAAGTTGTTGAAGTTGGGTAAATTGTACAAGTATGATTTTGATGATTCATATTCGATAAACCTTGAAGGACAACTTGAAATATTTTATTACTCTTCGATCAAAGATGAGCGCTTCACTAGTTTGAAAGGAATTTTCGAACTTTCTCGTTTGATGGTTAGTACGCGGAAACACCGGTCTTATCGTTTGGTTTACTTTGATATTACCCAAAATGACTGTAAGTGTAGAAAGATGTTTTTCGAAGATGAAGCTCTTGAAAACCGACTTGTGTAACAAAATTGACTATGATTTTTTGAAAAACATGTTATTTTACTATGTTGAGACCGAAACACTTGTGAAAGTTGAAAATGAAAAAGTAATTGAGCGGTTTTAAAAGATAACGACACAAAGAGTATAAATTCAAATTGTAATATATCGTTGTTATGTTTTTAACTTTTTATGTAATGAATTGTTTTTTTATTAGACATAATGAAAATTTTTTTGGTTTTATATTATGTTTGGTTGGAAAAAAAAAATTCACTACTATCAATTATTATGTGCAAATCTTTATATCCTTAAAATCCGTCGGAAACCACCGCTGTTGGAAATCTATTGTAAAGTCCTAATAAGTATAAATCTAGTGTAATTCTGCCGGTGAAATCTATTTAGTGACGGATTACAAAAACTGTCATCGAAGATAATCTTTATTTGTAATGTGGAAGATAATCTTTATTTGTAATAGTTTTATTTGTAATAGTGAAACCCTTCAAAAAAAAAATTTTGACTAAGGTGGACGACGTTATATCTTGCTGCATGTCATATATTTCTAACAATGTGCTTTTTGTTAACGTGCTTTTTGTTTTAAAATTTCGAATTGTATTTTTCGCTAACAAATATTCATGTAATCGATAATCATTTTTCTGAGGTTAATTAAAATAGACATTTTATACTAACCTGTTCACAGATGGTAAGATTACTGGAATACGCCACCCTCAAACGGCAGTTCTCCACCTTCTCACACTCCCTTTTGAAAATCTCCACCACCGCCGTCTCATTTCTAAACGATCTCGGCCCTGTCCTCATCAACAACGTCAACCCAATCTCGCCGTCGGTACGATCCACTTCAGCACCACACATCATCCTCGCCTTGCATCGAATCAGATCATAAACCTCCATCCTCCTCTCCCTCGACATCCCTCCTTCGTTATGCCTCATCACCACCGCCTCCTCATAACAAAACGTCGACTGCTCGTCGCCGCCGTCATCGAACTTCTCAATGTTCATTTCCCCACCGAACGTCGCATCCATAAGCGTATTCAACCACGGGCTCATTCCAGTCCGAACCTCACCCCAGTGATATAAAATCCACCGACTGGGCAATGCGCAATCGTTTTTCAGATGCCACGCAACGAACGGGAAAAGGGAAGATAATCCGTGCCAGATGTTACTGAAATCGTAGTGGTTGTAGGATACGAACGTCCGGCCGGTGACGAGGGTGGCGTTTTTGGGTAGGAATCCAGGGTATGCTAGTGCATAGTAGTTCCATGATCCGTCGTGATTGTCGTGACCTTTGATGCAGAGAATCCGGCCATCGGATGACTTTGAAGGGAATTGTTGGTATTGGACTTCACCTTCTTCATGTGTGTCGTAGAGCGAGCTCATGAACCATGTGTGGCCCACGAGGGCGGCGTTTGAGAACCGGAGGTCTTTCAATGGAAGGAAAGTAACGGATTCTCGAAGCTTATCGCCCATGGATTCGAGATCTGGAGCGCATGATGAAGGAGAGTCGTCGTTGGTTGTCAGTTTTTCTTGCCAGTTATGGAGGAAGGCAAGGGTGTTGGGTGAAGATGGTAATGGAGTTTGGAGGATTTGAATGTGGAAGACGACGAAAAGGGTAACGCAGATTGAGCAAAGGTAGACAGAGAGTTTTGGCGAGAAGAAAGATGAGCAGCTGGGGGCGACGGCGGTGGCGCGTGGTGACTGTTTGTGGTGGTATGGCATTTCTATGTTTGGGGTGGTGGAATTTTGATGGGGAGAGGGCACTGCGGTCATTGTAAGGAGATTGAGTATGAGTTTGCAATTAGAATTTAAGGAAATAGAAAAATATTTAATAAAATAATTTCATTCACAATGGATTGCAAAAGAAGTGTTTTTATATATAAAGAAGAGAAGTAGAAGTGTTTTAATGCTATCAACTTGTTAAAAAAATCATTTTTTTATTTATAATTTATAGTTAAGAAATGTTTTGAAATATTATTTACTTTTTTAATTTCTTTAATAATCGTGCTCATTGTGGTTTTTGAGTAGTTTTTGACCAACAAGTTGTTGGGTATTTAGGCATAAAAGCATTATACAAGAAATACAAATATAACAAAATGTGGGAAAAGGTACAATTCCATTACCATATGAAGCCACCCTCATAATTTCCACACCTTTACCGCTTTACGTACAATGATTCGAATGGTTAACTAATATATATATATATATATATATATATATATATATATATATATATATATATATATATATATATATATATATATATATATATATATATATATATATATATATATATATATATAATGGGTTTTTATGCCGTTTAAAAATAAAAGGTTTTAAATTGTAAATCAAAACAAAAATCTAGGACTAAAATAAAATTAGTTATAACATTGTTTGAGATACAAAAGTTAAGACTAAAATGAAATTAGTTATGACATTGTTTGAGATACAAACGTGTAGTAGTATAGTTCTGAGACGATGATGAAGGGTATCTTTCTAATTTGATTTATTGAATATATAATATTAATTTATAATCCGTGTGAGCAATCATTACAAAATTAATTACATTTTTATAATACAAATTCAAGATTATTAATCAATTATTTTAAATAATTTTTTAATTAAGAGATATTTTTTAATTATATAAAATTATAATCGTTGATTTAAGTAAATACATAACCTTATAATCTGTATTAATTTTATTTTGATTTTTATTCAAATGTTATTAATTTAATACAATTAGAGTGAAAATTTTAAATTTTGAATTTTGAAAAAGAAAATCAATAGGTTGACAAGTGATATAATATTAATTAAAATGCCTAATAACATGATAAATATCAAAATAAAAATAAATTTATTCTTTTATTGAAATAAGGAGAAAAAAATATTACATGAAAAAAGTATATTATATATTGCAAAGATTTTTCACTCTGGATATTTGAAAATAAAATCCAAAATATGTGCATGCATTAATTATAAGGGAGGGTTGTAAATTACTTGCGAAGGGTTGGCATAACGTATGCAAGAACTCTCGCAATTTTAGGATTCTTTTTTAAGTTGAAGCAAGCTAATTAAAAAAGGCTCCAAATCTCTATAAATTAAATATTCTTTTTGTTTGTTAATAATTCTTTCTGTTGACTAAATATATAATAAAAGAATAGGTTTTATAAGTAAAATATAAAAGATGGTAACTTACGTATTTTTAAATACGATGCATATAGGATCCGGAATACAGTCCTCATGGTGGCTCTTCGGGGATGAATATGATATGGAAAAGAAATAAATGAAATACTTCTTAATTTTTGGAAAGAAAATATGGATTAAATACTCTTAAATTATTCGTTGATACTTTTAAACTCTCTATGGTATTCTTATTATATTTTTTAACTTAACTATCATCAAATCTTCGTAACTTACCTGGTAACAACTGTCAACTAACACAAATCCATTAAGAATAAAAAGTGAACCATGAATGATGGTTTAAATAAAAAACCTGTGAATACAAATTATCTATTTAAAATATCATTCAAAGTTTACTTTTCACTCTCTATGAATTTGTGCTAGGTGATGGTTGTTACCATGTAAAGTATGAAGGTTGGATGAGAGTATGAGTATGGGAAGTTTGGTTCGGTCATTTGACAAAACAGAATAATAACCATTATAATTGGTTAATGTATTTTAATTGGCACCGGGTAGAGATTAGTATTGGTTTAGTCGGTTAATGGTTAATATCAGTTAAACATAATGATCCAAAATGACATAAAATAAATATATTTTTATATAAAATTTAAAAAACATAGAATCCGTTGCTATAAAAAAAATGAATGATTGTGTATATTGTGACAACCCGTTATTTCTTTTTAATAAAATTCTAAACTACAAGTGTGATCCTTTAACATATATGCAAGATTATTGAGGAAACATGTTGGAATAAGGTAGTATAAACTTCATACATAACATAAAATTATTCCTAAACAAATCAAACTTATATTAATTCAAAGTTAAGGGGTTATACTTAAATAAATGAAAGGTTTAAATTGGGTAGGAAGTGTTTACGCTTTTGGGATTCAAAACCCAAAACCCAAACTGTAAACACCTTAATGAATCAAGGTAAAACCATAAACACCATTAAGGGTCTAAAACAAATCCGAAAACACCCTTCTAAAAGCATCAAATCTGAAAACACTTTACACATTGACCAACAACCGTGAACACCCCTTCCTTGGTTGACTTTTGGGGTGAAAACTCAATAAGGAGCCCATTAGGATCCGAAAACCTAAGTCATGGCCCAATCGCAATCCGTAAACACCCCTTAAATATAAGTGTTCTCGGCGTAAACACTTTCATTTATCTCATTTGCATCCGTGAACTCTCTCAAAATCCTCTCAGTATTCACCCATGAACCTTCAAATCTTTATATGATTTCACCAGAATCTTCAAATCTTCATATTTCCTATCAAGAACATTCAAAGTCATCTTCAAATCTTTATAAGTATTTAAGATCCAACAGTAAACCCCATTCCCTCCAACCGAAAACCCTTATTTTCCATCCAAAAACTCCATTTCCACATTTCCAACATTTCAATTAATTTCCAATTTAATTGTAAGTCTTCCCTATAATTAATTTTTATTATTTAACACATTATTTAAATTAATATACTTATTAATTTAAATACGATGTCGAATATAATTATTATAGGGTAATGTCATTCACTCGTACAACAACTCGAGGATCCCGCTTTGTTATCCCAAACTCAAACGCATATACAATGTGAGTTCATACCCCTACATTTTCAATGCTTTTAATATTTTTAGGGGGGGGGGGGGGGATACAATTTGTGTTTATACAAACACTTTTAAACCTTTACAATTGTTTCAAAAAGAGCATTCGATACACGTCTAAAAATATTTTATATTTTTTAACCTTTTTGTAATATATCGAGCATAAGGGTATTTTACTTTCATACGATTAGATTGCAAATGTTTTCGGTACATCACAAAACATTACGAACAAACTATAATTGATATAGATTGGGAATCTCTACACTATTTTGCTAAGTACAATACACAAAATCAAAAAATTTATTCAAACTAAAGTAGGTATAGTTTGGGAAAGACGACTCTAATACATTGGTACAAGAACACACTACTAAATAATTATTTAAATATAATTATTTTATATTACAAGTACGTTGCTACAAGGTATTAAGAATCTCCAAATAGGAACTTAATAGAGTTAGATACTGGATTACCTGAAGTAGAGTCAAACCCTTTTTGACTTTACCATCCTTATGATCTTTCAGGTAAAATGGGAAGCTTTGCAACCACTGTCCCTTCTCTTGGCAATAGAAACATATTGACTCTTTGGTAATGGGACTTGTTGGATTAGTGTCTAAGTCCATAACTATTTTGGTATGTACTTGACCCGATGGTGCATGGTCCTTTTGGGTTGCCTTCACCAAAGCAACTTGATAGGATGAATTATGGAGAGTAAGGATTAAATATGATTTATTAATATATTATGGGAATAATATATTAAAGGAGAAATCATATTGTTTAATTAATATTAGTCAATAATTAATTGGTAATTAGTTTTGTGACTAAAAGAGATTAATTAAACTTAAGGGACTGGAATTGTAATTATAGGACAATTGCAATTTGGGCCATGGATTGCCTTATATTAAGGGATGGACGAATTCTAAATGGGAAACCCATAAGGAAATCGTCCATGGGCTTAATTAAAGGAGTCTATGGGTTACTTAGGGCTTAAGCATCCAAATTAGGGTTTCCTTGTTAGATAACCCTAATAGCCCAACTATATAAAGACCCTTAAGGCTCAAAAACGTGGCTAATGTTCTTGTAAGGGTTTACACACGTTTTTGGCAGCCTCCATCCTCTCTCCTCTTCATCCTCTTGCTTATGGTGTTTGTGAACCATTAGAGGAGTGACACTTGTGACTCTAAGCCTTCCAAAGTCAATTCAAGGAGGAATTGGGATTGTTATTGCTACATAACAATCAAGGTATGATCTTAAACCTAATTACATATTAATATGATTACTTGTATGCTAGAATTAGGGTTTATAGTCTTGGATTCAAAGCATGTACAATAGAGAAACCTAGATCCAAGCATTAGGGTTTGTATGAGCACATAGGATGTCTTATGACCAAAACCCATCAGTGGTATCAGAGACTAGCTTGGTTTCAATTGTATTGATGCATTGTATAACTGGAAAATCGTTTTTTGGGCTTTATGGCTGCTCAACTCGGCGAGTAGACCTCAACTCGGCGAGTACAGTGTGGTACTCGGCGAGTTCGAGCGTCAGATAATGCTTATCTCGGGATTTCTTGCTGTTTTTGCATTTGGATAGTTACCTTATCATGTTAGATCAATATAAATCCGATTTTATGATATATATGACTATATTCTTGATCTAATTAAAGATAATTATCAATTAACAAGATAATTGTTTCCTTATAAGATAATTAATTAATTATTTTGAGTAAATTGATAAATTGTTTTGCAAGAAATCATTAAATAAATCAAATATGGATAATTATGTGATTAAATGTTAATTTAAAATTATTTGTTATGTGATCCTTGTTGTTATGAAAGGTTTCATATTTTCCCCTTTAGGTTTTATAGTTTAAATTTGAACCCAAAGGTTTTGAAGTTTTGAAATTTAAATAGTTAAAACCCTAATGTTTTGAAAAAGGTTTCAAAACTTGCCATCAAGTTTTGGAATTTAAAAGTTGATTAAAAGTTTAATTAGAAATGTTAAATTCTAAAACTCTGGTAATGTTTTGAAATGTTCAAATCACACCCTTATGGTTTTATTAAGGAGTATAATTAAAAGAGGTTTAATAAATCCATAAAAGTTTAGGTTAACCATTTAATTGAATTAAAAGTGTAATTGTTAAAGTTAACCATATAGTATTTTAAAAGTATAAAATACACCCTATACTATATATAACATTAAAAGTCTAACATTATATATGTGTATGAGTAAAAGTCAGTCTTACCGTTAGTAGGCCTCATTCACGAAGCTGGTCTATAAGGGGTGTTTAAGGAAATTGCCTATAAAATGGCGATTGAATGGGTATCCACTCTTACCCACCGCACTCTTGACTAGTGGAGGGTCGTTAGCCGAACAGGTAGGATAGGACGAAACCTTCCATTATAAGTATAATGAAATACAAAGTAACTAAATGTTTTTCAAATTCCCAATCTTAGTTACTTAGGCAAAAGTGAATTGATGCAATTCCATGAAATTACACTTTGTGCCCTTGCGAAGACGTTAGTGGAGCGTGTGTGGTTTACCAGCACACTAAATGGTTCTAAGCAAAGGTAGCAAAGGGTGACTCAATGTTTATCATAGTTCGGTGGAGCGTGTGTGGTTTACCGGCACATCGAATAGGTGATTGTAACATGTGAGGGCACCATGTACTTTGCATGGTTATTCACACCCGCTTTGTGATCATCGGCATCCCAGTCACAAACAAGAGGGGCATATCAAGATTTAAACATGCCATTGAAATGTTCAATGAATCTCAAAGGATCTAGGAGTTTTCATAGATTTTAAAACTTAAATTTCTTTTTCGTTTTTCATGGTGGAAATTAGTGAATCGTCATTCACTTACCTTCAAATGTTCTGCAATTTGGGTTACGGCATCCCTCTCCCGAGTTGTAGAATATTGTGTTGGGTCCTAGCCTTGGAATTTCATTTGGGTGATTTACCAAGGACTCAATCAATCAACTAACTTGAATTCTTTTTTTCTCCCGATGTCAAAGTTCGACAACTATGGTCTTCTCAATCCCGTGGAACAAGCATGAAGATGATATTCCACGATTCGATCGAGGAACAAGAGATCATGCTTCACTTCCTCCTCCTCCTCCAATTATTCTCCCTAACCCACAAGTTCAAAGGCTTGAAAAGTTCAAGATCACTCAAGCCCTTTTGGCAAGTAAACATAAAGAAGGAAAGTCGGTGTGTGCACACGTCCTAGGGATGAAGTCACACTGTTGGGATTCGTTGTCTGTGAGGAAATGGTTGGGTTCTTCAGTCACTTCCTAACTCACGTAGTGAGTTCGCAAGAGAGTACTATATGATAAACCACGACGTGACCCTTATAGATCTCACCTACATGCTAAATCAACAATGGTTTGGCGCAATAGAAAAACAAAGTTGATTGGTGAATCTGCCTTCAAGACCTCTATGGATATAGACAATGGCAATGAAAGACATGCAATGATCGAAAAGTTTGATCATAAGAGAAAGGCGATGTCTGAAGTAGTTCCATGTGTTGTTCCAAAGGAGTCAATTTGCTTTTATTGCCAAGAGAAGGGGCATTGGAGACGAAGCTGCCCTATTTACCTAAGAGATCTAAGAGATGGGAGAGTCAAAAGTATGACTACGCTTTAGGTAAGAATCCACTATCTAACTCCATTAAGTTCCTATTCATTGATTCTTAATACATGATGTGATAAGATTGCATTTGAATGTTTTGAAGGATCGGTGAAAAGAAAGGAAGCTTGATAAGAGAGCAAGATGAATCTAATCACAAGTGATGGATGTCGATCGCATGGACTTGAAGATTGGATTTTGAGCTTAGATAGTTATGATAGAGTTGTTAGAAATTTTCCTTTTACATAGTTTTCAATAGATTTTGCATTGTAAGGACAAATGGTTTTCCGCTGCTTTTATAAATAAAACAAATTTTGTTTAACTTATTTGTTTACTTCCTTGCAATGAAATTGTTATGAAAATTGATGTTTGCATATTTCTACAACGAATGGATATGATTCTTAGTTATGTTATTTATGGAAATGTCAAGAATTTACCAAATAGGGAGAGTTTCTCATCACCCAAGTTTCAATTGGACAGAAACTTGGAATCATGCAATGTGGATGCACGATGAATGAGAAATTACGTATTTGGAAATTAGACTAATTCATTGACAAAGTGTCAAGTGAAGGACTAGGAGATCAAGTACACAAAGTTGTGTGTTGATCAAGTTCACCATAAGAGTAACAAAGATATTCGTCATGATTTACTAAAGGCTTAGTAAATATGATTACACTTACAAGATTAAGTGTAATTTTGAATTGATTAAAGAGTTTAGATCAATAGTAGAACGAATAAGAAGAATCAAGTAGGCAGAAAGATAAAAGTTTCCCCATTCTAAGAAGAAGGGAGAGTAGCTTTTATGCTTTATGATAAGTCTTAATGATTAAGAACCATATCTCAATTGATCCTCTAAGTGAGTCTTGGTACAATTGTATGTCCAAGAAGAGGAATCAAAGATTGAAGAAATGGTCAAATCAAGAAGTCAATCATACTTCGTTTCAATAACAAGTCTTAAAGTTAAGATTGTGACATGTGAGTGAAAAGTATTAAAGGTTTATAACATTCATCAAATGTGGAAAGTTGTGATGTCTTGGATAAGACAAAAGACCAACTAGGACCAATTTGTGAAGTGTTTTAATAAAAGCTACACTAACTCTTGAATATTTGTTTGTCAAGAAATGTTTTGACAAGAGAATCTTATATATCAAGGAGTCAGTGGGAGTCTTAATAGTCTTGAAAAGTTTCAAGAACAAATCAAATAAACCTTATCGATTATCACTAGCACACGAGTTGAGGTTTACAACCTATCGTGAAGACATTATTTTGTTTCTGTGCCAATCCAATCGAGTTAATTATGCATGTGAGTCCTATGAGTTCTCATTTGAATGCATAAAAGGAAAGGACCTTGATCAATGGAAAGTACATTGATAGGAAAAGGTGAGCTGCTTAACTACTTGGAAGACGTGGTGGGCAGCTGTGCTACCATAAGGCAAGAAATCAAGATTAAAATAAAAGGTTCGGTCCATATGAGTTTGAATTTGTCGTAAACTTTGGTTTTAACAAATTCACATGGATAGGAACAAATACACCATTTAAATCTAAGTGTCATAAGATTTCCTCCTTCATGAAAATGATTGTGAGGAAATGCTTTCACTAAGAAAGATTTTAAGAAGATAGTGATTGTAAAATTGCATTCTCGAATTCAATCATGGTTACGGTATCCCTTTCCATAATTTGAATTGTGAGGTTTGGCAATTAGTCTTAATTTTTTAGACACACATATCAACTATCAAAGGCAAAGGTGTACAAGTTCAAGAAGCCTTGATAAAAGATTATCAAAGCACTAAGTATTAGAAACATGAACTTAAGAAATTCGATAAGTATTGTTTTTCTGAAAGTTAAGATGTTTATGAATACATGTCGAAGCTAGTGGGAGCATAAGTGTTATGTTTTATAATAATCATCATGATAGTGGGAGCATAAATGTTATGAATGTATGATTATTAAGGCAAGTATTGCATAGTTGGCAATATTAATTATAGAAAACAAGAGTCATACTTTGCAAAGTTGTAAGAGTTGAAAGGTTGTTTTGCTATAATTAAGGGAGAGAATATTATGCTTCATTTCAAATCTAAAGGATTAGGTTGTGAAATGTTAATAAACTTAGTCAAGGGTACATAGTGTGTTCTTAAAGTTTTGATTATGATTACGGCATTCCTCTTCACAATTCGAATTTTGAGAACATAGCAAATAAAACACTATGCATTGTGTCCCATACGCTTCGGGTATAGGATCGATTGCAAATGCTTTAATGTTTTGACTAAAATAATTAAACAACTATCAAAGGACAATCCAAAGTTCGACGAGGATTGGTCACTTGTGAGTAGTTGGAAGTATAGTATTGGAAATTATGGAAATGTTTCCATATTGGATGGACAATATCGACATCATTACGAATAGATAAGATTCTATTAAGAAATTAGTTGTCATATGGAAAATATGGAAGTGTGTCCATATTGGGAAATAAATATTGAAAATCTATGACTAGATTAGAAAACTTTATGCAAAAGGATGTTCAAAGGAATGTACTTTGAGTGAGAGACATCGTATCTAAGGAATTGTCTTGTAACAATCTCCGATAGAGGACTTTGTAATATCATTGGCAATAGTCTTTGAGACTTTGGTGCAGTGACATTACAAAAGGATCGTTGCATAAAGTGTTAGAATCTAGTATATTCTATAAGTAACAAGAATTTCTTACACTTAAGAAAAACGGATTTGGAGTTGTGGAATGAGAAGGATTGGAAATGTGTTCAATGTGATCTATTTCACAAAGTAAGAACCATAGGTAAACATTGTGTGCATGCTAGGAGCATGGGACAAGTGTAATAATTCAAGTAAGAAGTTGATTACCCGAAACGACAAATAATGAGTAATCGATATGGCGATAAATAAAATGTGTTTTATTTATGCTCAAAGGTTTGAGGCCATATGGGATTAGTATTATTCTTGCGTTTCATTTTGCATGTTTTGACTTCCAGAATAATTGAGTTTATTAAGAATAATCAAATTATTCAAACGGGCCGCAGTCGTTCATATGTTGGAAGTAGATATGAATGAAGACTGTCGTGAATTGGTGTGTGGATTGTCTAGAAGAGTATTAGACATAAGCAAATGTTTGCTGCAACGTTCATGAGTGCTTATGAATATGATTTGAGCATTGGATTAAACCCACGCTCACTTGGATCACTCCATGAATTGTATTAGGAGTGATTGGTGAGACGATAACATCTTATATTCTTGAAACCGAGATGTGTGAGTTGTATCTTGCGAATCGGTTGCACATTGATAATATGTAAACGCACCAGTAACTTGGTGTTATAAAACATATTGTTGTGTGTAATTCGGTGAGTGAGTGCAAGCGAGCATTGTATCAAAGTTTATCCGTTCCTTTTATCCAAGGTAGGATAAAAGCGATATCTTTGGGCCCCTCGATGGTTTAGTGATGACATACGTAAATGCTCAGCTGGGCTAGGGCTAATTTGATTTGTTCAATTAGTCTGTCGTCATAAATCGGAAATCGAGATATAGTACAAAGAGAATGATTTGAAATCATATCTCATACGATATCTAGAATGGAGGAATATATGATCCCTTATCTAAGGACACGCTTATCTGATATGATCAGAGTTTACAGCGGCTTTGGAAAGCTACGATTGCAGATCGGGATCTGAAGTCATACGCAGAATAGTTGTTAGACTTATCTAAGTGGGAGACTGTTGGATTAGTGTCTAAGTCCATAACTATTTTGGTATGTACTTGACCCGATGGTGCATGGTCCTTTTGGGTTGCCTTCACCAAAGCAACTTGATAGGATGAATTATGGAGAGTAAGGATTAAATATGATTTATTAATATATTATGGGAATAATATATTAAAGGAGAAATCATATTGTTTAATTAATATTAGTCAATAATTAATTGGTAATTAGTTTTGTGACTAAAAGAGATTAATTAAACTTAAGGGACTGGAATTGTAATTATAGGATAATTGCAATTTGGGCCATGGATTGCCTTATAGTAAGGGATGGACGAATTCTAAATGGGAAACCCATAAGGAAATCGTCCATGGGCTTAATTAAAGGAGTCTATGGGTTGCTTAGGGCTTAAGCATCCAAATTAGGGTTTCCTTGTTAGATAACCCTAATATCCCAACTATATAAAGACCCTTAAGGCTCAAAAACGTGCTAATGTTCTTGTAAGGGTTTACACACGTTTTTGGCAGCCTCCATCCTCTCTCCTCTTCATCCTCTTGCTTATGGTGTTTGTGAACCATTAGAGGAGTGACACTTGTGACTCTAAGCCTTCCAAAGTCAATTCAAGGAGGAATTGGGATTGTTATTGCTACATAACAATCAAGGTATGATCTTAAACCTAATTACATATTAATATGATTACTTGTATGCTAGAATTAGGGTTTATAGTCTTGGATTCAAAGCATGTACAATAGAGAAACCTAGATCCAAGCATTAGGGTTTGTATGAGCACATAGGATGTCTTATGACCAAAACCCATCAGGACTATCTCAGACTTAGCCTTTCTCTTTACCATCTGGTCAAGTGAGTTGACTATGGCCGGACCCTTTCCATTGGGAAGAGAAAGCTTTTCTGGATATCCAATGTTACCATTCTCAATGTCCATGGAAGTTTGGGAAGTTAATATTCTAATCAAATTTGCTTTACCATTGCTTCAACTCATTGTTGATTCAGCAAAACCAAACAAATAGGTAAGATCATTAAGGGTCATATCATAGTCTGTTACATAGTAGTCCTTAAAGAAATCACTATGTGACTTAGAAAGTGATTGGAGAACCCAGTCAACAGTCAACTTCCTTAAGATTTTGACACCCACCTCTCCCAGCTTGCCAATATGTGACTTAATCTCCAAGATATAAGCACATATAGACTTTGCTTGCCAAATAGGGATTGAGTGATTTTGAACTTGTGGGTCAGGGAGAATTATTGGAGGAGGTGGAGGAAGTGAAGTATGATGTCTAGTCCTATTAATGCACAATAAAGGGATTGATCTTTCATCTTGATTGCCATTTGGGATATCATCTTCTTTAGGGAAGTTCTATCCAAAAGGATGAGGAAGACCATAATTGTCTGAAATTAGACATCTATGAGGGAGAAATTCAAGTTTGATTTAAATCCTTAACATAACACCAAATATGAAATATTAAGGCTAGGACCCAACAAACTATTTTATAACTTAGAAGATGGATGCCGTAATCCAAGCTACAAAATATTTGAAGGTAGGTAAATGACGATTTACCGATTTCCACCATGAAAAACAAAATAAATTATTAAGTTTTAATTGGACTGAAACTCCTAGATCTTTTGAGATTCATTGAACTTTCAATGGCATGTTTAAATATCGATTGTGCCCTCTCAAGTTTGTGACTGGGATGCCGAGGATCACAAACAAGGTGTGAATAACCATGCAAATTGACTTGGTACCCTTAATTTTATCACCCAATCGATCTGCCGGTTAACCATACGCGCTCCACCGATCTATGATAAAACTTAAGTCACCCTTTTCCAAACATTGTCAGTCCCATGTTAGTGTGCCGGTTAACCACACACGCTCCACTAACGACTTAACAAGGGTGCAAAGTGCAATTTCATGGGTTAGCACCAAATTCACATTTCCTAAGTTACTAAGACTGGGAATTTATAAGTTTTTAGTTACTTATTATTTATCATTATACTTTTAATGAAGGGAGAATTATAGTCATTTCCTACCCGTTCAGCTAACGACCCTCCACTAGTCAAGGAAGCGGTGAGTGAGAGTGGACACCCATTAAACTGCCATTTTATAGGTAGTAACTTTATACCCCCCCCCCCCCCTTATAGTCTGACTTCGTGAATGCGGCCTACTAACGGTACGATTGACTTTGTTCTTATATATATATATATATATATATATATATATATATATATATATATATATATATATATATATATATATATATATATATATATATATTAACTTTTAATATTATAATAGTATAAGGTTTAAATTTTAAACTATTAAAATTCTAGGGTTTGATTTGGAATTAAAGTGTAATGGGGAGGTAACTTTGCAAATTCCAAAACTTGAGGGCAAGTTTTGAAACTTTTCAAAACTCTTAGATTTTCATAACTTATGAGTTTAATTAATGTTTTAAAATTTTTTAATGAAGAGACTCTTGAACATCCATAACTTGAGAACAAGTTATGGAGTTCATAAAACTATTTATGACAAAAAGACTCTTCATTTTGTAACATATGGTTTTAATAACCCTTTTTAATGAGACTTTTCATATAACTTGAGGACAAGTTACAAAAACACATATTATGAATAACTTTTAGATTAATTTGGATTGAAAACAACTATCACAAACATGTCTAGCAATATTCATAATCTTGATTAAACTCATATGAACAAGACAATTAAAATCAAACAATTTTCATGTAATTAGCCTAATCATTAAACTAATACAAAACATGAAAATTTTGACAATTATCTTTTGAATTGGATTAGAATGATCATTACCACATCAAAACCAGGTTTTATAAGTCCAAAACAGTTTAAGGTAATGATTCTAGACCAATTCCGACCTTAAAACTCGAAGATATGTTGTCTGGGGGTCCAACTCGTCGAGTGCATGAACCAACTTGACGAGTTGGATGAATTTGTGCATGGACTCGGTGAGTCCATCAAGAGACTCGGCAAGTCCACTATCCAGAACAACAGAAAATCGATTTTTCAGCATTTTTCAGCACTTTGCATCAAGTATAATTAAAAACAAGCCTAGGCTCTGATACCACTGTTGGAATTTGAGCATTCTAACACTCCTAATGTGTTCATGTAACCCTAAATACCTTGGATCTATGTTTTCACTAATTATACATGCAATGGTGTTTCCAAGGTATTAAGCCTATAACTAGCATACAAAGATGTAAACTACACAAGATACTAGTTAGTGTAACATACCTTTTCATATGGCTGGAAGTCTTGATGCATTTGGCGTTAAGAGCTTAGCCCCAATAGTGTGGAAGCCTCAAGTAGAATCACAACACATCAAGGACAAAGGTAGGACTTGAGAGAGAATCTCCATGCACTCTAAAACCTTCATGAATTCCAAGAAAATACACCTACACACTAGGGTTAGTAGTTTTAGGTCATCATATATGTATTTATATGTGTTCAATTCTAATAGTCATGGGTAAAACCCAAACCCATACCCATGGGTTTTATGATCCATGGTTCATGTGGCCTAACTCTTTATGTATCCATACATAAGCTTGGTCCAACATGTATCATAAGCCCAACACATATAAATATAACTAATTAACATAATTAGTCCTCATATATTTAATTAGTCTCTTTTTGATCACTAAATCAACTCCAAATTAATTCTTGATCAATACTAATTAAAACCATGTGATTTCATATTAATATATTAGTACTTATAATATATTAATAAATCATATATAACCTTTTCTCAAGAGTCCATCCTAACAAATTGTCCTGATGATATGCAACCCAAATGGACCATGCTACTCTCGGGTCAAGTACATACAAATAATAGTTATAGGCTTAGACATCTAATCCAACAGTATGATGAATGAGAATTTTCATCATTAGAAAACTAAGACTAATTCCTTGTTCACATATATGTGAGTCAAGTGAAGGACTAAGGGATCGAATACACATTCTTATGCACTGGTCAAGTCCACCACAAAAGATTGATAAGACTATTTGTCATGATTTACTAAAGTTTAGTAAATATGATTATACTTATAAGTTTAAGTATAATTCTGAAGCATTGGCAAAGTTCCGATGTATGACAGAACGAATGAGAAGAATCAAATTTGGCAGAAAGATAAAAGTTTCACATATCTGAAAAGATGGGAGAATACTTTAGTATCAGGTTTTGTGATCATCTTAATGATTAAAAAACCATATCACAATTGGTCCTCTAAGGGCATCTTAGTGCATTCCTATGGCTGAGAAGAGGAATCATGAATTGTTGAATTAGTTAAATCAAGAAGATGAGTCATACTTCGTTCCAAAACAATTCTTAGAGTCATACTCCAAGATTGTAACTTAAGTGACACATCTTACAGAAGGTTTATTAACACTTGTAAAATGTAAGAGTAAAATGTGTTCTACTCTTGTACATTTGAAATTGTTAAGCTGTGATGTTTTGGATAAAACAAAGATCAACTAAGGCCAATTGTGTGAAGTGTTTGTCTTGATAAGAACCCGAACTATCTCTTAAATATTTTTTTGTCAAGGAATGGTTCTTGGCAAGAGAGTCTTATATGTCAAGAGGACAATGAGAGTCTAAGAGATCCTGGATGAGTTTCAAGATCAAATCAAGAATAAAACCTATAGTTTATCACTAGCACATGACTTGAGGTTTATAACCTATCGTGTGACATATTTCTATTTTTGTGCCAATTCCAGATAAAGTTGGCTTTGCATATGAGTTCTGAGAGTTCTCAAATGGTTGCATAACAACTTGGAATCAATGGCAGGCCCTTGTGCTGCCAGCTGGCAAGAAGTTAAGAATGCAAAAGCTCATTCGATATGAGTTTGGATTTGTCACTAACCTTGTCTTGTGATTATAGTTTTGACAAATTTACATGGATAGGAACACATACACCATAAAATCTAAGTGTCATAAGGTCTTTATCCGATTCATGAAAATGATGGTGTGGAAACGCTTTCACTAAGTGGTTTTCAGTAGATAGCAATTGTGATATTTGCATTATCAAAGTCGTTAGTGGAGCGTGTGTGGTTAACTGACACACTAACATGGACTTGTGAGGAATGGAAAAGGTCTAAACAATTGAGACGATGATTACAACATCCCTTTTCATAGTTATGAAATTGTTTAGACACACGTGTGTGTTATCTAAGGATAGGTGTATGATTTTGATAAATTTATATCAATGCATCTCGTATCAGAAATCTAAACTTTGGTAAGAAAGTCAATAAAGAATTGATTTCTAGAAGTCCAGCTGATTTCTGGATACATGTCAATGCTAGTGGGAGAATAAGTGTTGTGCTAATAATCATCATGTTAGTGGGAGCATGATAATTATGATAAGTGTTGCAAGTTAGCAATATTAACTATAGAAAACAAGAGTTTCAATTGAGAAAAGTTGTTTTGCTATAATTAAGGGAGAGGAAATTATACTTTATTTCAATTCTAAAAAGCTTAGATTGAGATTTTAATCATCTTTAGTCAAGGATATATATATATATATATATATATATATATATATATATATATATATATATATATATATATATATGAATTTTATGTTGGAATGGCTCAACTTAAGGAAATTATATATATATATATATATATATATATATATATATATATATATATATATATTGCGTTCTCAAAATTTGATTGTGATTACGGCATCACTCTTCATAGTAAATTATGAAAACATGGCAAATTAAAAAATATTATAGCAAAAGACTGATCAAGGATCATGTCTTTATGTTACACATCATGAATCATGTCCCATATGTTTCGGGTATAGGATCGATTACATGTGCTATAATATTTATCCTTTCTAAATTTTCCAAATGTCTGGGGGAATTAAGAGGGGAAAAGGTCTAGAATTGGATATGACTAAAAAGATTAAGCAATTGTCGAGGATAATCTAAGGTTTATCAAAGATTTGTTGCTCAGAGAAAGTTGGAAGTATGGTGTAAATTTTTGGAGAGGATTATATTGACATATTCTGAAAAGAGGCAACTCTTGTTTATAAATGATAGTCAGAATGGGAATATGGAAATGTTTCATAGGTGGAAGTTATCCATTAAATCTGTGTAAGATTAGGAAACTTAATGCAAGAAGGATGTTTAAAGCAATGTACTTTGAATTTGAGACTTCGTTTCCATGTAGTTAATCTCTATTGGAATACTCTGTAATGACTATTGACAAGTCTTTTTGACTTTGTGCATAATCATTACAAGAGGATCACTGCATATAGGTTTAAAATCTAACATATTTCGGTAAATGGTAGGAATTTGGAATTCTTACATTTACGATAAGGATTTGGGATTGTGAAATGAGAATCATTGGAATTATGTTCAATCGATATATTTCACACAGTAAAGATCAAAGAAAAACTTAGTGTGTGTACTTGGTGTATGGCATAATTAATGTTTGGACAAACATAGTGTGCATACTTGGTGTATGACATGACTATTATTTGGATAAACATAGTGTGCATGCTTAGAGCATGTCATGATTATTGTTTTAATTCAAGTATAAAGTTGATTAGTTGAAACCTTATATAATGACTAATGTGTAATCAATATGGTGATAAATAAAAGGTTTTCTATTTATATTCATAAGTTCTGAGACTGTGACATCCCCATTTTCACAGCCAGAAAATACCGGTTTGTTTATGCTTTGTTTTAAAATCAGAGTAATCATTTAAAGAAAACCGCTGCGGAATTTGTTCCAAAAAAAATGTGATAAGAATTTATCAAAACATTTCTTTAAAGAAATGTATTTTTCTTTAAATATCAAAATCTCCGGATGTCATGTTCTGATACAGACCAAAAGCATAAGCAGTATAAAATAGACCTTACAACAGTTATTTACAACTAGTGATCTATAATCCAAAATCTCTCGTCAAGACCACCAACTTTTACTCTTGTGCCATTACCTGTAATGCAAAGAAAACTTAGTGGGTCAGGCTTGGAAGCCTGGTGAGCATATAGGGTTTTCAATCCACAATAATATAATTATTATATTCAATCATCAAACAATCAACCCAATTTCCCATCCCCATTATCTTCTTTATTTGTTAAGGTTTTACCCTAAGAATCGACTATCCTTCCTTCATTCGTTACTAAGGGTTCACCTAAGGAATTGGCACAAAGTCCATTGCTGCACGAGGTTCCTATAACAAACACTAAATCCATAGTTGCCAAGGTTCATCTATACAGTACTAAATCCATAACTACAAATGTTCATCTACACTGTACTCAATCCATAGCGACCATCGTTCATTTACACAGTACTAAATTCATAGCTACCAAGGTTCATCTATACAGTACTAAATCCATAACTACCAAAGTTCATCTACAATGTACTAACTCCATAACTACCATCGTTTTATTATGAGGCACTAAATCTATAGATGTCAGTGTTTTTAGAGTACACCGGTGAACATCAAGTCCACAACATCTACAAGTTGCGAGCTTGCTAGTGTTCCACTGGATTATCTAGAATCGTCCGTGGTTGTCATCCCTACTCTGCTGAATGACGGGGGCCATCGTTTGGGTAAAGGTTTCACTCATTTTTCACCTGCCACCCTCATCTCATGATCTATATCATCTTTCGTCTCATCCTCAAACTAATCTTTCATCACACACCAACTATTTCATCTACCCATGTTTAACCCAACATATTTGTAGATATAAATTACATATATATATATATATATATATATATATATATATATATATATATATATATATATATTAAATCATATACAAACATGTATAAAATATTCATCCAACATCCATCTCAAATAAACAAGCAATATATAAACACATAACACGCATTTCATAGCAAATACTTCATATCTATGTGTTAGAAGAAAGTAACTAGACACTCACTCATAACATAGATGTAATACATTCAACCAATACGTGTATTAAAATCGTGTTTATGAAAGGGACTATACACTCACTTGATAAGAAGATTATCGGGTAGCACTACGACTCTCTAAGTAGTAACGCTTCGGTGAAATCGAGATATCTTCACACACCGGACTTCTCGCAAGCAGAGTTTCGGCTAGAAAAATCTTTCTTCTCGGGATCTTCAGAGTGTCGGGACTCACTTCAGGTCTCAGGATGATATCGGGGCTTCGGGGGTACTTCTTTGCACCTAAATCGAGGTAATATGGGTGAGAGAAGGGTGAATTAGCAACCTTGCCCGGCTGCTCCTTCAAATCTATTTATAGGGCTGATTTCTCGATTTTCACGTCGTGAACAATATTTTCACGTCGTGAGCTTGATCGTCACTGCATGCATCATCGCAAGTTGTGCCTGTTAGGCTCCAGAAGTTATAAATATTGAGTTCACGTTGTGAACTCTAACACAGTGTTGGGGTTCGCGCCCAGAACTTCAGAAATTCATAACTTTCGCATACGAGCTCCGTTTCCGACGTTATTTTTTTCCACGCGTAGGTAAAAACAACATCTACAACTTTTGTTTAGACTTCGTTGGCTAGTTTTAATTTTTTATTTTTTTATATTATTTTTAGTAGGCTGGGACAGGAAAACTTCGTTATAAACTCATAACTTCTTCATCCGACGTCCGTTTTCGTCTGTTTTTTTTATCGTTGAACTACTATCGACAAGATCTTCGATTCTCATTTAGATTGTTTCGGCTAGAAATCCATCGATCGCATATTCGAACTTCGGGCTGCTTACTGCTAAGCTGAAACTTAGAAAAATCAAAATTTTCTCATATGAAGTCAGATTTGGATGTTCTTTTTATGCACACTCTCGGTTTAATGTATTCTACGACTTTCATTTAGATCACTAAGGCCACATATCACTCTAACGTAAATTCACTATTTACGTCGCGTTGTGTCGTGCCGAATGTATCGTGAAACTTCGACAAATCATAACTTCTTCGTTATAACTTGGATTTCTACATTCTTTTCATGTACGAAATCTTTGTAACATATACTACAACTTAGTTAAGATTACTCCTTCTAAATAATCTTCCATCAAAAATTTATTTTTGACACTCATTGTCTCTAAATTGACTAGCCCTGATCTACAGGCGTTACAGAGACCATATTCGATTCGATTATTCTTGTGTTTCATTTTGCATGTTTTGACTTCCAGAATAACTAGGTCATTCTTCCCGAATGACTAAGTTATTCAAACCATCCACAATCGGTCATATGTTGGAAGTAGGTATGAATCAAGACTTTCATGAAGTTGGTTTGTAGATGTCTAAGGTGTTGGACGTAGCAAGAGTTTCTACAACACTCATGAATGATCATAAGTTTTGAGTATTGGATTCAACCCACGCTCACTTGTATCACTTCATGGAATTTATATCGAGTGATCATGAGATGATAATATCATATAAGTCTTCAAACCTAGAGATATCAGTTGTTGACTATGATTTGGTTATGCATTGATTGTACGAAAACACATTGGTAACTCGATGTTATAAAACGTGCCTTTGTGTATGATTCAACAAGTAGTAGAACAAGCATATGAGTCGAACTTTATATGTTCCTTCATGGATTAGAAGCGATATCTTGGTCCCTCAATGATTTTGTTTTGACCTATGTACCGGTCAGAACTAAATTGATGTGTTCGATTAAGTTCTACATCTAACCAATCTGAAATCAGGAAACAAACTGTTGGACAATAAGTAAGACATTGTTTCATGTATTTGTCCGGCTGATATCTAGAACAGATGATTATATGATCACTTATCTTAAATGGTGTATCATCATCATCTCAGTTCCGCAAGACCTTGAAAGAGCTACGATTGTTGATCGGTTCCCGAAGTCATTCTTGTAGTTATAGTTATTAGACTTATCCAAGTGGGAGACTGTTGGATTAGGTGTCTAAGTTCATAAGTATTTCTAGAATGTACTTGACCCGGTTAGCATGGTCCATTTTGGGTTGCATGGCATTGCAACACTTGGATAGACTAAATGAGAGAAATGATACTTATGGTTTATTAATATATTATAAGTTCTAATATATTAATAATATTATTTAGTTAGTTTTGATCAAGAATTAATTTAGAATTAATTTGGTGATCAAAAGGAGACTATTTAAATATATGGGGTTGATTGTGTAAATCATCCATTCTTTTATAGTGGGCTAATGATCCATAGTTTATTGAATTGGGCTAAAACCCATAGGGTTCTCCATAGATAGTCCATGGAGGTTATAAACCCATGGATCATGGAATATGAAAAGCCATGTCAATTAGGGTTTACATGTGTAACCCTACTTGTGACACAACTATAAAAGAACCCCATGGCTAGCAAAATCGGGATGACTATGAGAAGAACAAGAGGGCTAGCCGATTTTGAGTGATAGTCTACTTCTCTCAAAGTTATTCCAAGAGTTGTAGTATTGTGTGAAACATTTGAGGCATCACATTTGTGGTGCTAGGCTCACAAGGTGCTCAAGGAATCCAAGCAACAAGAAAGGTATGTTCTTTTACTATCTTTTTGGTTTCAAAGTTCCCCATGTCATGCTAGTTAGGTTAAGAACCTTGGAAAATCATATTTGCAGGTATCTTAGTAAAACATAGATCCAAGGTTTCTAGGGTTGCATGTATACCTTATAAATGTTCGAATGCTCAAAACTCTTCAGTTCTTCAACCATATAGCCTCCTTTGACGCTTCTCTTGCAGCTATGTACTCTGATTCGCATGTTGAATCATCTACGGTCTCCTGCTTGGAACTCTTACAGGTCACTGCTCCTCCATTTAGGGTAAACACCCAGCTCGACTGAGAGCGGAAGTTATCTTTGTTGGTCTAAAGTTGGTGTCACTATACCATGTCACTCTCAAGTCATCACTACCACCAAGTATAAGGACCTAGTCCTTAGCAGATACTTAAGAATGTTCTTAATTCTTTTCCAGTGAGCTCTACCCAAGTTCCCTTGATATCGGCTTACCATGCTCAACATAAAATCCACATCAGGGCGAGTACATGTCAGAGCGTACATGATTGAGCCAACGGAGGAAGAATATGGTACCCCACTTATTTCCGCTATCTCTACATCGGTACTCGGACTCTGAGTCTTACTCAGTTTGGTATTGCTCTGGATATCTAACTCCCCTTTCTTGGAATTCTCCATGCTAAAACGTTTCAGCACCTTGTCCAAGTAAGTACTCTAACTAAGTCCAATTAGTATTTTACTCCTATTTCTCAAGATCCTTATCCCCAGAATTTAAGCAACTTCCCCTAGATCCTTCATAGCGAAACACTTCCCAAGGCAGGACTTAACTTCCTGCAAGGTTGGAGCGTCACCTCCTATAAGCAGTATGTCATCAACATACAATACAAGAAAGCTAACTATACTCCTACTAGCTTTGACATACACACAGGACTCATCCTCACTTCTAGAGAAACCAAACTCTTTGACATTCTCATTGAAGCAAAGATTCCATCTGCGAGACACTTGCTTCAATCCATAAATGGATTTCTCAAGCTTTCACACTCTATTGGGGTATTTAGCATCCACAAAACCCTCTGGTTGACACATGTAAACATCTTTAGCCATTTTCTCATTAAGGAAAGCGGTTTTGACATCCATTTGCCAATTTTCATAATCATGAAACACAACGATGGCTAACATAACCCTAATATACTTGATCTTGATTACTGATGAGAAGGTCTCATCATAGTCAACCCTCGGGGTTTGAGTAAAGCCCTTTGCAACTAGCCGCACCTTGAATGTGTGCACTTTTCCATCCATGTCGGTCTTCTTCTTGAAGATCCATTTGCACCCAACCGTATTTCGACCTGGCACATTGTCAACCAAGTTCCAAACTTAATTGTCATACATGGACTGGATCTCACTGTCCATTACCTTTTCCTATTTGGCAAACTCAAGGCCCATCATGGCTTCCTTGTAGCTAGAACACTCATCCAAATTTACTAGTGTACTATTACTGATAAACGTATCACCATCTGTAGTAATACGAAAACCATAAAACTCTGGTGCCATTCTAACTTGAGAGGAACATCTAAGAGATAATGACTCGTCAATGGGTTCAACAAGAATCGATTCCTCAGGTTGGGCGCTAGTGTTAGAGGTTCCTTCAATGCTTGATTCTTGAATCTTTTCAAGATCAATTGTCCTCCCACTGTCCGCTTGGCCTATGAGTTTCCTGTCGTGGAAAACTCTTTTCCTTGCTATGAAGACCGCATTATCACTAGTTTCGTAGAAAAGATTGTTGGATTAGTGTCTAAGTCCATAACTATTTTGGTATGTACTTGACCCGATGGTGCATGGTCCTTTTGGGTTGCCTTCACCAAAGCAACTTGATAGGATGAATCATGGAGAGTAAGGATTAAATATGATTTATTAATATATTATGGGAATAATATATTAAAGGAGAAATCGTATTGTTTAATTAATATTAGTCAATAATTAATTGGTAATTAGTTTTGTGACTAAAAGAGATTAATTAAACTTAAGGGACTGTAATTGTAATTATAGGATAATTGCAATTTGGGCCATGGATTGCCTTGTATTAAGGGATGGACGAATTCTAATGGGAAACCCATAAGGAAATCGTCCATGGGCTTGATAAAAGGAGTCTATGGGTTGCTTAGGGCTTAAGCATCCAAATTAGGGTTTCCTTGTTAGATAACCCTAATAACCCAACTATATAAAGACCCCTTAAGGCTCAAAAACGTGGCCAAGCCTCTTGTAAGGGATTACACACGTTTTTGGTAGCCTCCATCCTCTCTCCTCTTCATCCTCTTGCTTATGGTGTTTGTGAACCATTAGAGGAGTGACACTTGTGACTCTAAGCATTCCAAAGTCAATACAAGGAGATTTGGGATTGTTATTGCTACATAACAATCAAGGTAACATTATAAACTCATTCTTATATTAATATGATTACTTGTATGCTAGAATTAGGGTTTATAGTCTTGGATTCAAAGCATGTACAATAGAGAAACCTAGATCCAAGCATTAGGGTTTGTATGAGCACATAGGATGTCTTATGACCAAAACCCATCAAAGATATCCAAAGGATTTATGTGGGTAGCCGATGACAATACTCCTCTCACTTCTAGGTTCAAGCTTGTCATGAGTATCTCGTTTTACGAAAGCTTCATAACCCCAAACCTTGATATGTGCCAATGAGGGAACCTTCCTTATCCACATCTCGTGAGGTGTTTTGGCAACCTTCTTAGTTGGGACTAGATTAAGGATATGGGAGACAATCTCTAAGGCATACCCCCCAAAATGAGATTGGTAGCGAAGCTCGACTCATCATGAAACGAACCATGTCTAATAAGGTTCGATTGTGCCTTTCAGCCACATTAAGTTGTGGCGTCCTAGTGAAAGGTGATTTATTCATCTTTCCATGTAAACAAGATTCGTACGTGTCATATAACTTTAGGTCAAATGACTCAAACACTCCATACTTTTAGAGTTGGGCTACGCGCTTCTGGTTGACATATCCGAGACAACAATGCCACAAGCATGCCTTGTCTATACCATTGGACGAATCAAAATGTAACACATTATTTCCTAAGTTATCTACAACCATCACAGTTTCATATACACCATTACAAGGAAATTATTAAAAATAAAAAGTACCATTATAATAAGAATTTATAGAACCACTTTCATTGTTAAATGAATATCTAAATCCTTGTCTGTACAAACCATAAAAAGAAATAATATTCCGCGTCATCTTTGACGAGTAGCAACACTCATTCAAATCTAACTCTAACCCATTACTAAGCACTAAAGAGTAAACACTGATCTTGGTAATAGATGACAATTTCCTCTTTCCCATTATCAGGTTCATCTTCCCATGCTCCACATCCCTACTTCTTCTTAGTCCCTACAAATCAGAACAAATGTGAAAACCACATCCTATATCAAGGACCCAAGAAATAGCATGTGATGAGTTATTAGACAGAATAATGTAAACACATGCGAATGTGGGCTTTATCTTCCCATCCTTGATGTCATGCAAGTATTTTGGGCAACTTCTCTTCTAATGCGCCTTATCATGGCTGTATAAGCACGTTGCTTCTTTAGGATCGGAGGAGGGAGGGACAGAACCGGTTTTAGCTTTGGATCCACTAGTAAAAGATCCATCATGAGACTTTCCCTTCCAGTTCTTTGAGGGATCTTTCCTCTTTTTACCTTTTCCTTGTCCAATAGCCAGGAAAGAAGAAACAGTAGGAGTAGGAGTAGATTCGACACTTTTCCCTTTTAATCCACTTTCAGTAGTTCTTAGCAGGCCTTGAAGCTTGCTCAATGTGACTTCCTCATTGCTCATATAATAAGTCATCTTGAACGGATCATAGCAAGGAGGAAAAGAGTGTAGGATTATGTCAATAGCTAGCTCTTCGTCAAAGTTGACATTTAACTTGACAAAACGATCAACATACCTCTGCATTCTTTGCAGGTGGGTTGTGATTGACTCTCCATCCCTCATCTTAGTGGCGATGAACAAGGTGACTATCTCATACCTCTCTTGATGCGCTCTTTGATGGTACTTTCCATCAAGTCCTTGCCATCTCGTAAGGAAAATAGTCCTCGTAGAACCGCTGCAGCTCAAGCGTCATGGTGGCTACCATAATATAGGACACCTTAGTAGCATCCTTGTAGTTAGCCCTATACTCATCAATCTTGTTCAACGGTTTGTTAAGGACATATTCTTTATCCTCGTAATGCAAGGCCATACGAATGTTCCGGATCCAATCATTGAAGTTGGAACCATCTAACATGATCCTCGCACAAATGTTCAAGAGCGAGAAGGAGTTGTTGTTGGAGGGACCGGAAGTGTTGTTTGAGGTATACATCTGCAAAAGAAGACGAACAAAGTTTTTTGATTAGATAAGGAATCCTTAATATAACACCCAAAATGAAATATTAAGGCTAGGACCCAACACAATAATTCACAATTCGGAAGAGGAATGCCGTAATCCAATTGTAAATTATTGACAAAACTGCACAAATGGTCCCTGTGGTTAGCTAAAAATTGCCACTTTGGTCCAAAAAAGTTTGGACTAGCATCAGAGGTCCAAACTTTTCATTTTCTTGCAAGTTTGGTCCAATTTGCTTTAAACATTTGTATAATGACAGATTTGCCCCTGAATTTATTCTTTATATTTTCTTTTTTGTATATTTTTATTATAGAAATTAATAAAATACTCTCTCTCTCTCTCTCTCTCTCTCTCTTTCTCTCTCCCCGTTACAATGTCCTCTCTCTCTCTCTCTCTCTCTCAGTTGAAGAAAAACCTACACACGACGGGTTTTAACCACCATAAACCACCGATGCCACTACCCCATCTTCCCCACTGTTTTCTGCGATTAGCCCACCCACACCTTCTCCGATCATTGCTAATTGATTCCCTCCCTTTTCCCTCTTCATTTGTCGTCGAACAAAAAACTAACTGAGGCAGACTCGCCTCCCCATTGCCATCGCTGCCAACGTAAAAACCAGCCACCACCACCTGCTACCGTCGAGATTTCCACTAACACCTTGTTGCTTTCGTCCTTATTCCCTCTACAAACCAGTGAACACTAGAGGTGCTCTAATAATTCCTTCATCAGAATTTGGAATTTGATATGATTCCCACAAACAAATTGATTTTTTAGGGATAAATACTCACACACAAATCAAATTCCATAAATGATAAACATACACAAATACAGTGAGGTAGAAGATCGGTGCACCCCCATTGCTCACCGGTCGAGATAGAAGAAGAAAAAAGATACACAGTCGGAGACGAAGATCGAACATATATTAAACAGATTAATTTCTATAATAAAAATATTTAAAAAAGAAAATACAAAGGATAAATTCAGGGGCAAAACTGTCATTATAAAAATGTTTAAAACAAATTGGACCAAACTCGCAAGAAAATGAAAAGTTTGGACTTCTAGTGCTAGTCCAAACTTTTTTGGACCAAAGTGGTAATTTTCTGCTAACCACAGGGACCATTTGTGCAGTTTTGTCTAAATTATTTGAAGATAGGTAAATGTTGATTCACCAATTCCACCATGAAAAATGAAATTAAAAAAATTAGGTTTTAAATGAAATGAAATTCCTAGACTCTTTGAGATTAATTGAACTATTCACTGGCATGTTTAATCTTGATTATGCCTTTCAAGTTTGTGACTGGGATACCGAGGATCATAGCATGTATGAATAACCATGCAAATTAGCTTGGTACTCTCGATGTCATTTACCACCTAATCAATGTGCCGGTTAACCACACAGGCTCCATTGATCTATGATAATTTACGAGCTACCCATTGCCACCCTTATTAGTCCAAGTTAGTGTGCTGGTTAACCACACATGCTACACTAATGACTTGAAAAAGTGCAATGTGTAATTTCATGGATTAACATCAAATTCACATTTTCCTAAAGTAACTAAGATTAGGAATTTATAAAACATTTAGTTACTTTATATTTCTCATTATACTTATTAATGAGAGAATTAATGTCATATCCTACCCGTTCGGCTAACGACCATCCACCAATCAAAGAAGCGGTGAGTGAGAGTGGACATCCATTCAACCGTCATTTTATAGGTAATTTCCTTATACCCTCCTTATAGATAGGCTTCGTGAATGATGACTACTAATGGTAAGACTGAATCATCTTATACATATATATATATATATATATATATATATATATATATATATATATATATATATATATATATATATATATATATATATATATATATATAAATTAATCTTTTAATATTATATAGTCTAAGGGTTGTATTTTAAACTTTTAAAATACTAGGGTTTTAGAATTTACTATTTCAAAATTAAAGTTTTAATTAAATTTTAAATTCCAGAACTTAAAGGGTGCAATTTGAAACTTTTTAAAATTATTAGATCAAATTTTAAATACTTAATTAATCACATACTTTTTCATTATCTTAAAATTTGACCAAATCTATCTATTTTGATAAGGAAATTAGATTACCATTTATCAAATACAATTTATGGTGATAAAAACGATTTATGGTAATTATCCTAATCCAAAATAGATTAAAAATTTGCAAAATCCGCTAACAGACGAGTCAACTCGTCGAGTCAGGGCATGAACTCGTTGTGTCAGGGCATGGACTCGTCAAGTTCATCAACCAGATTGCGAATCTGCTTAGTTTTTGGTTTGGACAAATCACTATTGCATCACATATAACAGAAAAACATCATAGTCTCTCATATCACTAATGGGTTTTGAGCATAACAACATTCCTATGTGTTCATGCAACCCTAATTGCTTTGGATCTAAGCTTTTCTCTAGTTATATATGCAATTAGAAGTTCTAAAGCAATAACCCTAATAATAGCATACAATTTTCGAAATCAATATGAAAACTAGGGTTAGAATGTTACCTTGCTTACTCTCTCGTAATAACAAGTATTCCACAAATGATCTTGACTAGTGAAAGCTTTAGTGCCTCACGTGTTGCACCTCTAATGGAATCACAAACACCAAAAGCAAAGGATGAGTGTGAGAGGGGAAGAAAGTAGGCTAGGGTTTCTCCTTGGGAAGCAGTGGAGGATTTTAGGAGGTCTAGGGGCCTTTATATAGCTGTGGCTGCTAGGGTTTTCAGGGAAAACCCTAATTCCTTGCTTAGGCTCCAAGCAGCCCATGTACATTCCTTTTAGAAGGCCTTGGATGGTTTCTATAGAGGCTTCCTATAGAAAATCGTCCACCCTATTCCAAGGGAGTCCAACAACCCAATTTGCAACTATCAATGATTTGCAAAACCAGTCCCCGTACTTTTAATCGGTTCCTTTAATCACAAAATTAATATCAAATTAATTTTTGATTAAATACTAATTAAATAATATGGTTTCTAATTAATATATTATTCTTATAATATATTAATAAATCATTAAGTAACCTCTCTCTCCAAAAGTCATCATGTCAAGTTGTTATGGTGAAGGCAACCCAAAAGGACCATGCTATTATAAAATTAAGTACATATTAGTTATAGTTATGAGCTTAGATATCTAATCCAATAGTGGTGTCACCGCATTCAACCGCCTAATACGCTATGCTCATCCACAAGTTGATTATGGTTTAGATTTTCTCTAGAGTTAGATGCAAGAAATAGCTATATATATATATATATATATATATATATATATATATATATATATATATATATATACAATCCTATTTTCATGTAATCCTATTTTAACATTATACTTTCAAAGGATGTTTGAGATTTCATTTACCTTTTTTTTTTGTGAATCGATAGTGATGTTTGTAAGAAGAGTTTATGTGTTTTCCTTTGTTTGCTCACTAAATTCGATTGTGGATTTGCTTAGACACAAGTCTGAATGAATTATGGAGATTTGCTCTTGCTGAAATTGTGGTGTTTTTTTTTTTTTTAAATCATCCTCCAATGATTAAGGTTGGAACTCATTTGGTGTTTTTTTATCATCACTTATGAAAAACTACGTTAACAACCAAAGATAAAAGAAGAAACAACAAACAACCTCGCATGCTAACTCCTGTTTACCTTCCAATCCCTTGCATAATTGCTATCAACAGCCCGAAGTGCTATCCCCGACGTTTGGAAGTACATGCATCTCTCTGGCTAAAAAACTAATGAAAACATATCAGGAGATGCACCAAATTATTCAGGACGACACATAAGGAGATAAACTTAATTCTGACTTTATTTTTAATGTTTTTCATGTATTTCACATCTTTTGCATATGTAAGAACCATATGAATGTTTACTATCGAGTGCATTCTATGTTCCCATATAACGACACACTGAAGATACAATCCAATAAAAAAAACCCTCCCGACCCTGGCCACATCACTAGTTATTCATGAATTCGTAATTAAAAATGTGTCACTCTGTGTACTCATAAATTAGATAGGTGCTGCTCGTATATTTGATAGTGAAGACTGAAGAGTTTGTAATGGGCGTTCAATAGTTGATAGAGTCGTGCTACCCAACTTACTACATTCAACGTAGTACATTGTTTGAGTGATATTTCTTTTGAACATCATGCCACTCCAGGTTTAAAGATTTTGGGATTCGGATTTGGAGTAACTTCATTATTAAATACCTTCATAGAGTGGGTGTTGTCGTGGTATTATTTCTAAGGCATTCTTTTGGTTAAATAGTATGTTAACATAACGATGTACAAATCAATTTTTCTCTAAGACCAATAAATTAAAAAGAAGATCAATTTAATTTATAATTAGCATGAGCCAATGTGTCATGATGCCTAATCTAGTTATTATATTATAGGGTAGGATATACTTCTCTCCCGATGCCATGATTGATTGTCAAAAGATGACATAAATAGTGGATTTGGATCCTACTAAATCAAAACTTAACTCGTATTAAAAAAAAAAAAAAAAATCCAAAATAAGCAAATAGAAAACTAAACTTATGTTCACTTAGAAATCAAAGAGTGAACTTCATACAAACATGAGTATCTTAGTAAAAATATAGGCGTAAATTAGGTTATCGATTAGTAGTTTGAACCGGCACAATTGGAGAAAGTCGTTGACTTTTTTGTATTGAAGTTAATGTTGACTTTGACTACACAATTGGATAAAAATAATGTCAGAAGTGGGATTTGAACCCACGCCCTCTTTCGAAGACCAGAACTTGAGTCTGGCGCCTTAGACCACTCGGCCATCCTGACGTTTTTGTTCTTTTGCCTGATATATGCTAAATATTCGTTACTTTGAAAACACATAATCCGGCCAATAACCTCGTACGATCACTATTATCAGTAAAAATGAGATGCTGAAAACCACAATTAACTGCTACATAAATAATAGAAAAATTAAATAGCAAAAGTTATTCAAATACAAAAAATGTAACTTGATAACGTCGTGAAATCTTTGAATAATAATATAAGCTTCTAAGCAAAGAAATATGAAAAAACTCAAATTTAGAGGGAACCAGAAAACTTAATCATAGTCTTTGGATCAAATTTATCTAACAAACGCAATTTGCTGGAGACAATATTTTTTAAACAACTGTAACTGTCCAATCTCGGCTATTGATTATTTTCAACTAATTAAGTTTATTAATTCACTAAAAAATAGAGTTCTCTAATCATATTTTTATTATTTACCGACCACTTGTAACAATATTTTTATCAATAGAACTTTCTTTTACAAGCGGTCGTACATCTAAAAATCACGAACAATGACAATACAAGTTCTTTGGTATAAACTTATCTTACTTTTATGAACGACTTAGTTTTTATATATAGAAAACTCACACTAGCAAGAAGCTAGGGAGAAGGAAAAAAACAATTACAAAAACAAAGAGCTAATTGGGTTTTTTAACCAAGAAATGCAACAGATATTTGTTTTTATAACCAACCCACATGAACATGAATTGTTTAGGATTTAGGATTTAAGGTTGAGATCCCATTTTTTGAGTGGATTAGGATTGGCATTACTGTCAATAAGACAAAATTATAATTTTATCTCACAAAAAAGTTCAACAAGATTAAAATATGTTTGTTCTTGATCTCTTATATATACAAAAACATGAATATCCTTCTTATCTTTAAAATCCAAAATATGTGTACAAATCTTTGTCGGTGTTTTGTGGGCATCGAAGTAGACCCGACGTTCTAATTAAACAATACTTATAATTTTTATCCCACATAAAAACGTTCACTGTCTAGCCATCATAAAGGGTTTTGCTAACGATCTTTCATCTTTATAAAAAGATATGAATCTCCTTGATAGTTGATCTTACAATCATGTCAAGAACAACCATAGAAAGTTAATCGAGTACTCCCGTCCAATTCTTTCCCCCAACCAAACTCCATATGCATACCAAAAAACAAAATACAAAATTTATGCAATAAAAACAATAGCATAAATGCAAATCAGGGTGTCTTGCAACATCGACCACTCACTTCATACACGAAGCTGGTCCAAACAAGCTTTCCTATATAGTTTGTTGCTTTGTTGCATTTCCACATACTCCTTGTACTTCATCGGAACAAATGCCGCTGGACAGCTTTCTTCATCCACAGGCCTCACCGCTGTATCTGGCGATGGTCCATTTGCTACAGCCACTGATATCCTTGTGAAAGCATTATTTACAACCGCACGATGCTCCACACTTTTGTACTTCCCATTACTGAAAATCTAAAAAAAAAAAAAAGATCAACAGTTACTTAGTTACGTTTGTTACAAGGATATGACATGAGTAAATAAGTTTCTTTTTTGTGTTTGAGTGTACTTAAGACAGACTTCAATAAAAATAGCATTATTTTTGCCCCACTAAGACATTTACTTTCTCTCAATATCTCGATGCAAAAGATGTTATAAATACCCTCCTGACTTTTAGAATTGAAAATAAGCTTCTCGAGTCCGGTCTTGCCACATTTAACAAACACAAACCTACATACCTCAAGGTGGTCTGCAGTATTGACTAGAAACGAGCCGGGAAGAGTATTGTGCACATTGACCCATTGACCCTTGTGCTTAATTTGAAGTCCGCCTATGCCATTTTCTATGAGGAATGTAAGGAGGCCGTGATCCGAATGAGGTGGCAACCCTATTGCAAGATCGGGTTGTGGGCAAGGGGGTAAAGATTGACAATACATATCTGTAAACTCGATTCCAGTTTCAAAGCTTTTTCTATGCAAGAGTGGTCGAGTCCTAGGCTCATTGATATCCCACTAAGTAACCCCCTTGCTACTTCTCTAGTTCTTCTTGTGTACTCGAATAGAACATCACTGTAACACAACAAATTCGTTAAAAGTTGTGCATGACTAAGTGGATGAAAGCCTCAATTTCCTAAATTTCTTTATTAAGTCCTTTTTCTATTAAGTAAAAAACAAACATTCGATTGTGGGATTAGCTGTTGTCTTTATAAGTATATTAGTTAAAAAGAAAAAGACGTCTAAGAGGCAGCAAAAATAGCCGATAGCAAGTAGATTGTAGCTTCTAGCTGTTAGTGCCACACACGGCTTTCTGTTTAAAATAAAACATTTTATCAATCACTAGAAACTAGAAGTTCTCAAAAATTCCGTACCAAATAGAGTAGAATTTTTTTTTATTTTTTTATTTTTACACACAATTACAAAGTAACAAACAATCAACCTTTAATTTCGAACACAATTATTAAGAGTACGTCGGCTTCTTTTTCTTTGTTATTAAGTGCTGTCTAAAACATGATAAGAGAATGAGTTGGAAGTGAAAGCTAACACTTTAATTTGTCTTTATTTGCCATTGTAAGCAAACTATTGAATCATATGTCTAAAATACCCTTCAATAACAACATAATAAAGAAATCTTTGACAAGAAACAAATATGTAGTTTTAGCATGAAGGGATATCAATAGATATTTATACACACAGAAAATACATACAATGATATCATATGACCAATCAATGAAGCATGCATGCATGAACATTGGTTGCCACATGTGATCGTCCCCTTCACATCGGCCCACACTAAATATCTACTGGACAATCCCTGCTAGCTGTCTAACCGTCTGCCCATATTGAATTATTGACTACTTTTTAGCAGTACAAATTACAAAATAACTACGTTTCTTTGACGTTAGTGCACGAACTATCATTTTCGCAAGTGATCAAATTGCAATAGCCTTCAACTATATAAGCGTTTCTTCCAAACGCACGGGCATTCGTCTAGTTTAGTATTTTCAAAAAAATGTGTGTTAACTCATCCAATAAAACAAGCAAAGGTAAAAGAGTAGCAAGGTCTTATAGGCGGTGGTGGTCCTGCAGTGGGACCACTTTAGCTGCCCCACAAGGCCACGGATGCTCCACATAGGACATGGGATAGAAGGATATACAATTTTGACTAAACGAGAGACAAAGTAAATATTGTATCTAGAATTTGTTAGATGGGTAATATGTTGGAATTTATTAGATTTTTAGGACATAATAAATGAGATGATTGGATGTGCAAATATCTTATTTAGTTTTTATTACTTTACAAAATATGTCAAGATGTTTAATTAGTGTCGAGTCATCATAAGAAAAGATAACCCATTCAAATAATTATACCCAAACGACATTAGTGTTCAGAACAACAAAAGAGTAACTAACATCCAAATATTATAAAATGACCTGGTAAGCATCCCATCATTTCTAACTTCTAGTTGAATCTGCCACTTACAAAGACTAACAAATTTATTTAGTTTTCAATATCAATTTTCCATCCAGTTGTTGTAACATCCTGAAATTCAAATATATATATATATATATATATATATATATATATATATATATATATATATATATATATATATATATATATATATATATATATATATAACCCTTCTTCTTTTAAAGTAGTCAATATTAGCCCCTCTAAAAGAGAAAGTGTTGCTAGTAAGTACGCTAGGCGTACTGATAAGGTACGTTGCGCGTACTCATGAGCCTGTTATGGACGCGGACTCCACCCGGTACGCTGGGCGTAGTGGGCCCAGACTCAAAACCCAAAATGAGACTTGTGCACTATATAAGGAATGTTATGGCCTTATCCTCAATCACTATTTCAAAGAGTGAAACCCTAAGTGAGAGCTACCATTCGTTCTTAACCCTTGTGTATGCTTTGGAGCTTAAAAGTCCCTTGATGTTTTAGTGAAGAAGAAGAAGAGAGGACCATTTTGGAAGCTAGTCTTGGAGTGCAAGTTTTAAATCTGAGCTTTGCAAAGGTGGGAGCATCATTTGGAGGTAAAAAGCTTCAAGCTTTCCTTCTTTTCTGTTAGTGTTTTGTATGGGGATGTTTTAGGGTTTTGTTCCCCAAGATGATAACTTTATGTGTTAATAAGCCCCTAGGACCAGAGATCTGTCCCATGCTAGCTTAGTTTAGGTTGCTATGTCATAAAAATCCAGTCTTGGTCATTAAGAGTTGACCATGTTTTAGTTATGGGCTTCTAAAGGTTGGAAATGGAATGATTGAGTGTTGGTGACTTCTACAGCCATGCAAAGGCTTAAAGTCATAGACTTTATGGATTAAGTGGCTATAGAATAGTCAGATCTGGAAGTTCAACGTGTGTCTTAACCATTTAAGACCCAACATATAAAGGAGTATGAGACTGGGACTTACGCGGGGCGTAATCCCAGTACGTGCGATGTAGGGGTCGCGTTCCCCGTTTCTGTGAAGTTGCCGGGTACGCTCAGCGTACAGATTTGGTACACGCCGTGTAACCCGGAGGGTTGACTTTTGTTGACTTTTAGGGTTTAGCTAATGTTTGGACCTTTGAGCCATGGGAGGGGTAAAATGGTCTTTTACCCTTCTGATAGAACCTAGAGGGAGTTTAGCCTAGCCTTTGAGAGTCGTATTGATTAGAATAAATATTCTATGTGATTAGGTGAATGCTAGACCAGTATTTCCGAGTTCAAGATTTACCGAGTTACCCGAGGTGAGTCTTCTCACTATACATTACCTAGAGTGGTAATTAGAGTTATGTGACAGAGTATCTTGTATGCTTTTGCATGATGTGATTTCTATGTGATTTGTGCTATGTATGATTCAGAGTTTACAAAGTTAGGACCGAAAAGTCCACAGAGTTAGGACCAGAGGGTCAATAGAGTTATGGGACTGGAGGGTCCCACTGAGACACATTAACCAGAGGGTCATGCCAACTTATAGCCTCAAGTGGCTAATATGTGTTGTATGTAGTATTTTGGGGAGCTCACTATGCATTTATGCTTACCGTGTTATGTGTTATGTGTTTCAGGTACTAGCGAGGATCACTGGAAGGCGCCGACATGATTTGTACACACTGGCAAAAGATTATGTTTTTTTAGATTATGGGATATGTTTATTGTGATGACATTTGATAACATGATATTTGAGAATATTATACGATTTTTATTGTGTTGAAAAATGAAATATTGTTTTGAAAAGTTACGTTGTTACAAGTTGGTATTAGAGCCTTGGTTTGAGGGATTCGGATGCACCTTCGGGCATATCTGAACTCAAACTGAGGATTTGAGGAATTTTTCACAATAAAGCAAATTTTTCTAAAAGAGTAAAAGGTTTTGAAATGAGCAGAACAGAGCAGTGTGTACGATCAGCCAACGGCCGAACGGTGATTTCCCAAAATGCCCTTACATTATGTGTTATAAGATACGATATGATATGTTATGAATGCTAGAGTAGGCTAGGTATTCATATTAGGACTAGAGTGGCCTGATTTGTGATGCCTTAGCCTAGGAGATTACTGCTACTATGAGATGCTTGAGAGTGAGTAGGTAGCAACAAGGAGCTTACGAGAGGTCTGCTGGAGAGTAGCCTATGCATAGCAAGATTAGAGTACTTGTGATCTAGGATCCTAGCAGGAGGACTTTGGGTAAATACTGATGCGGTGTGGACGATAGTATAGGGCCCGTACTACTGAAGACACCAGATTAGTGCGCAGTCCAAGTAAGAATCCTTAGGGTACTAGGGAGCAGGTAGGGTTGAGTTATGAAGAGCGAGTACACTCGAGCGAGTCTCTGATATTTTTATGTTGTATTTCAGAGACATCATGGTGAGTACGCGCCACACTCCAGAGAGCAGCGTTGTCAGCGATGAGGAGATCCGCAGGATGATTCATGAGGAGGTGGTTGCAGCCATACGAGCTAAGATACCGGAGATGTTTGGGTCTATCAAGACCACATTGATGAGACTTTTGATGAGCGGTACGCTGCTCTTACTGATGTTACTGTTGTTGCGGCCCCATCAGTCACCGCTGCTGCCAGGCCACAGGGAGGTGACTCGTTGCTATACCGAGAGTTCAGCAACACGAAGCCACTAGAGTTTGATGGGACACAGGATCTGATAGCCACGATGAGGTGAAATTCTAACATTAAGGGATGCTTCTACACGTGTTCATGTTTGGAGCATCTGAGGGAACGGTTCGTGCTGAACCAGCTTCGCTTGGGAGCGAAGGATTGGTGGAAATTCATGATGGAACATTTCACTCTTGTAGAGCTTACCGCGGTAACCTGGGAGAGGCTCACTGCCATGTTTCGTGACGAGTACGTTCCTCCGGTGGAAAAGGAATGGTTGCTCCAGGAGTTCTTGTCCCTCAAGCAGGGAACAGAGTCTGTTACTATGATTACCAGGATGTTTCACTAGAGGGCGATGTTTTTCCCTGAACATGTGTCTACTGAGCAGGCACACATGAGTCGATATCTGAGTATTCTGAGGAGAGACATTCACAAGTTTGTGGCGAACTCAACATACCAGACATTTGTCCAGCTCCAGGCAAATGCTCGGAAGAGGGAGATTGAGCTCAAGACTCAGGTTAGGGAGGAGGCGAAGTCTTAGGGGAGGGATCGGTGACCGGCACAGTCCCAGTCGATAGCCAAGCGGGCAAAGCCCGCCGATTCGAGATTAGGAAACCAGAAGGGCTGCACTTGTGGCAAGTGCGGCAATAGCTACGAGGGGATTTGTCGAGCAGGGTCTTGCTACAAGTGTGACAAGGAGGGGCACATGGCTAAGGATTGCCCTAAGGGATTTGTAGTCTGTTTCCACTGCAACCAGACTGGCCATCGGAAGGTCGAGTGTCCACAGCTGCGGGGGCCAGCGTAGGGAGCACTGTACGGATCTACCCGTGCTGTCGTATGAGCTACCGAGATTCGACCAGCTAAGGTCGAGGCACCGAAGGCTCGCGGGAGAGCCTTCCAGTTGACAGTGGAGGAGGTCTGCGCAACGCCCGATGTCGTGGCTGGTATGTATTCTTTCATCTATTTATTTCGAGTTTGAGATATTATGCTTATATTATGGTATGCGTAGGTACTTTTCTTGTGAGTTCTTTACCTTCTTTGGTGTTATTTGACTCGGGTGCGAGTCGATCTTTCGTGTCTTTAGCATTTAATCAACATATCAGTATCTGTCGAGAGGCGTTGAGTCGACCTCTTCGAGTCTCCATAGCTGATGAGCGAGCGGTATATGCTACTGAGGTGATTCGAGGATGTATACTCAAGATCTTCGGTGTTGAATTCCCGATAGATCTAGTACCAATTACGATGGGAGATGTTTGTGTTATTGTGGGAATGGATTGGTTGAGTCGATTCGGAGTTGTTATAGATTGTGAGCGTCAGTTGATGACTATACGAGACCCTAGTGTGGGAGTGCTCACATTGTACGGAGAGGGTACTAGGACCATATCAACTTTATGTTCTGCCGCTCGAGTGAGGAAGAGTTTACAGCAGGGTTGTACGGGTTTCTTGGCGTATGTCATGGATACACGGGTTGGTGATGATATACCGAGTTCTGTTTCAGAGGTGTTGATAGTGTGTGAGTTCGCAGATGTTTTTCCCGAGGAGTTGTCGGGTGTGCCTCCAGAGAGGCAAGTGGAGTTTCGGATTGACCTAATGTCAGGTGCAGCACCGATAGCCCAGGCACCCTATCGCCTTGCGCCGCTAGAGATGCATGAGTTATACTCATAGCTTCAGGAGCTGCTGGGGAAGGGGTCTATTCGGCTGAGTAGCTCGCCGTGGGGAGCGCCGATCCTTTTTGTTAAGAAAAAGGATGGCTCACACCGGATGTGCATTGATTACTGGGAGTTAAACAACTTAACAGTCAAGAACCGTTACCCCTTACCGAGGATCGATGATATGTTCGAACAGTTGCAGGGAGTGTCTTGGTTCTCCAAGATTGATTTGAGGTCTGGATATCGTCGGATGAGAGTGTGTGATGATGATATCCAGAAGACGGCGTTCAGGACTCGTTGGGGGCATTACGAGTTCATGGTAATGCCTTTTGGGCTCACCAATGCACCAACAGTGTTCATAGATCTCATGAACAGGGTGTGCAGGCTGATGTTGGATAGATCGGTGATCATGTTCATCGACGATAAATTAGTGCATTCGAGATCCAGAGAGCAGCATGAGGAGCATTTGAGAGAGATTCTCAAAGTTTTGAGATCGGAGAGGCTTTACGCTAAGTTCTCCAAGTGCGATTTTTGGTTGCGAGAGGTCCAATTCTTGGGGCATCTCGTCAACCAGAATGGGATATTGGTTGATCCGGCCAAGATTGAGGTTGTGATGAGTTGGGAGGTGCCGAGATCCCCCACCGAGATCAAGAGTTTTTTGGGGTTGGCCAGCTATTATCGGAGATTTATCACGGATTTCTCCAAGATTGTTGCTCCTCTTACCAAGTTTACCCGGAAGGGAGTGACTTTCAGTTAGGGTCCTAAGCAGCAGGCCTCCTTTGAGAGGTTTCGCTAGAGATTATGCGAAGCCCCGGTGTTAGCCCTTCCGGAAGATATGGAAGATTTTGTGGTGTATTGTAACGCATCGATATCGGGGTTAGGTGCGGTACTTATGCAGAGAGGGCATGTGATTGCATATGCATCAAGGCAGCTGAAGCCTCATGAGACGAGGTATCCCACCAACGATCTGGAGTTGGGGGGAGTGGTGTTCGCCCTCAAAATCTGGTGTCACTATTTGTATGGGGTCCGGTGTATCATATACACGGGCCATAAGAGTTTGAAGTACCTAATGGATCAGCCCAACCTGAATATGCGCCAGAGGAGATGGTTGGATGTGGTAAAGGACTATGATTGTAAGATCCTGTACCATCCGGGCAAGGCTAACATTTTAGCCGATGCCTTGAGCCGGAGGGTGGAGAGTGCCCCGATACGAGACATTTGTTTGAGGATGACGATGATGACTCTGGTGTTGGATACCATATGAGAGGCCCAGGTAGGGGCTGTGAGGCCGGAGAACCGAAAGAGAGAGTGGGTGATCGGGCAAATATTTGAGTTCGTTACTGATAGCAGAGGGCTTATGACCTTTTAGGGTCAGATTTGGGTGTCGCTCGTGGGCGGGGCACGTATCATTTCGATGGAGGAGGTGCATAGATCGAGGTTCTCGATCCATCCTAGGTCTATTAAGATGTAGTTGGACCTGAAAAGAGATCATTGGTGGCCGTGTATGAAGAGGGATGTTGTGTGGTTCGTTGAGAGGTGCTTGACCTGTCGTAGGGTTAAGGCCGAGCACCAGCGTCCGCATGGCAAGTTGTAGCCACTAGAGGTTCCGCAGTGGAAGTGGGAACAAATTTCTATGGACTTTATCACCAAATTCCCAAGGACCACGAAGGGTGTCGATGCAATTTGGGTAATCGTTGACCGGCTGACGAAGAGCGCTCACTTCCTTGCTATCAATGAGAGCTCTTCTGCAGAGAGGTTGACAAAGTTGTATGTATGGGAGGTGGTATCACGGCATGGAGTACCGATCTCGATTGTGTCTGATCGAGATGTACGTTTCACTTCTAGGTTCTGGAAGAGGTTCCATGAGGAGTTGGGTACGAGGCTGCATTTCAGTACTACTTACCACCCACAGACGGATGGATAGAGTGAGTGGATGATTCAGACGCTCGAGGACATGATTCGTGCATGTGTATTAGACTTTGGAGGAAGCTGGGACACGTATTTGCCGCTGGTTGAGTTTTCCTATAACAAAAGCCACCATTCGAGTATTGTTATGCCTCCCTTCGGTTTTTTGTATGGGAGGAGGTGTCGGACTCCCATCTGCTGGGGAGAGTTAGGGCAGCGAGTGATGGGTAGCACTGAGATAGTGCTTCAGACGACAGAACAGATACAATGGGTTAGACATAGGTTGTTGACAGCTCAGAGTCGCCAGAAGAGTTATGCGGATAGGAGACGGTCCGAGCTCGAGTTCTAGGTAGGAGACTTAGTACTCCTAAAGGTATCTCCTTGGAAATGGATGATCCGATTCCGGAAGAGGGGCAAGTTGGGGCCACTGTACATTGGTCCTTTCAGGGTGACCGCTAGGGTAGGCAAGGTAGCTTACGGTTTGGAGCTCCTCGCAGAGTTGAGGCAAATCCAAGATACCTTCCATGTATCTCAATTGAGAAAATGTATTGCCGATGAGATGACTGTAGTGTCATTGAAGGATATTCAGGTGGAAGCGAGCCTGAGCTACGTTGAGAGGCCGATCGCAATTATGGATCGAAAGATCAAGGTTCTGAGGAACAAGTAGGTGCCCTTGGTTCAGGTCCAGTGGCAACATCAGAGAGGGTCCTAACTGACTTGGGAGCCAGAGTCGGAGATGCAGAAGCAGTATCCGGAGTTGTTTGCAGCATGAGACTTCGAGGGCGAAGTGTAGTTCTAGTGGGGGAGAATTGTAACATCCCGAAATTTAGGTATATCTATTTAACCCTTCTTCTTTTATAGTAGTTAAGATTAGCCCCCCTAAAAGAGAAAGTGTTGCTAGTAAGTACACTGGGCGTACCGATAAGGTACGCTGCGCGTACTCATGGGCTTGTTATGGACGCGGACTCCACTCGGTACGCTGGGCGCACCTTAAGCTACGCTGGGGGTAACGGGCCCAGACTCAAAACCCTAAATGAGACTTGTACACTATATATGGAATGCTATGGCCTTATCCCCAGCCACTATTTTAGAGAGTGAAACCCTAAGTGAGATCTACCATTCATTCTTAACCCTTGTGTGTGCTTTGGAGCTTAAAAGTCCTACGTGTGTTAGTGAAGAAGAAGAGACAACCATTTTGGAAGCTAGTCTTGGAGTGTAAGTTTTGGATCTGAGCTTTGCAAAGGTGGGAGCATCATTTGGAGGTAAAAAGCTTCAAGCTTTCCTTCTTTTTTGTTTGTGTTTTGTATAGGGATGTTTTAGGGTTTTGTATGGAGATGCTTTAGGGTTTTGTGATTTGTAGTGAAGGTGTCAAATTCATTCACCACCAAGGTCAAATGCTTATCCTTCATGTTATCTGATCCTTCGAAAAAGTCTTTGCACAACTTAATGTGATCAAAGAGATAAGGAGGAACGCTAAACACCATTTCAAAGAAGTTGAACTGGTCTGCATAGAGTTTCTCGATGTCATTTGCAGTTAGTGGTGTTGGTTGAGTTTCTTCTTGACCCATGTGAGTGGAGACAACTTCTCTAACCACTTTTCTAACAGGAACATGAGGAACTTCTTTCATTAACCTCCATATTTCTTCACCTTTTTCTGTACCAAGAAAAAATCTCTCCATTCTAACTTTCCAGTGATCATACTTTTCAACAACTAGCAATGGGGCACGCGATGGGCAACCTGTGTTATTTTCTATTTTCATTGATTACGTTTGTTGAGATTGATTAGAAGCAACCATTGAAGTTAAGATATTAGAGTTAAAGTGGTATATAGAAGAACTTTTATCCTGAACATAGAAACGATCGAGATACCAAGGTAATCTTCAATCAACTATAATTTGTTCTTATAGATTCGAAGGAAAACCTCTTTGGCTCTGATATATACCAGTTGTGAATGAAGGAATTTGCAAGGACAAGGTTTCAAAAACTCAAACATTAATTTAACTTAAGATTAATGATTTCTTGAAATTTTATTCTAGTAAAGTCTAGTAAACCAATCTTGTCTCGGATTAGATAAAGTCAACAAAGTGCTCTAAATAAAATAATAATAAGTATGAACAATGTAAATCAATAAGAACAAGAATGTAAGAGAAAATGATTGAATAAATATTTCTTTGATTTAATAGAGTGAAAAAAATTTGCACACTACTTTATCTTGATACAAGGAATACACCTCCTTAAATAGTTAAGGAGTAACTAAAAGACAAATCAAATAAAATATGCATGTGCTAAGAGACAACTAAAGATCAACAGGCTCACACATCCATTGTTGTTGATCTTGTCTCTTGTACTATAATAAACAATAAGATTAATACAAAATAGTACTTGGAGAAGTAAATGCATTACATACGTAGACTAATACAAACAAGGATAGACATCAGACAAGTCATCACTTCGGAATATCATCACTTCATACTCGTTCTTGATCTCGGCTAGTTGCACCTCGGATTACATAAGGATCACTTTTTCATGTTCTAACACTTTCACTCAAGGCTCATATCTGGTCCTAATAGCTTCATAATGGATAACGTTTCCAACTTATCCATTTGGATGGTCCAAACAAACAAGATCTAGTCTTTAAGTCTCAAAGGGGCTCAAAAATGCATCTTTCTTAACCTAATCCATTAATTCCAAGTCTCCATCTCTCAGATCTAAATCAATATTATGTTTAGATTGATAAAGTTTCCAACTTTATCCATAACAAGGTCACAACCTTTCAAGGTCTAAATTTTATGCACTAAAATAAATAAAAATGCAAACACAACTTGAATGGCTTAATGAACAAGCACCAAAGAAAAACTTTCTAAGTCCAGTAAGCCCCAAGAGTCTTCCATATAGCTCAAAAGGTGTCGGAGTTCTTACAACTCCCAAAAAACAAGATTAAAGGACCAAAAAGTTACAAATATAAAAAATAATTAGATCTATGAAACCAATGAGCAAGTTAGAATATTTGTACTCATAATGGTCCAAGAATGAAGTAACCTTGTTGGATCTATGCTTGAACCCTTCTTCTATACACTTTTGTCACCACCTTGCTCTTCAAGATTCAACCTTCCAATAGATAAATAAGATCAAAAAAGATGTCAAGGCTCAAAAAACAAGTAAAAGGAGGCTAGGGTTTCTCAAGGAATGATCTTAGGTGATGGAGGTTGGTCATGATAGGGGTTCCCATAAGTTAGAGCCCTTAAATAGGGTTCAAAACCGAAGAATTAGGGTTTTTTTCAGTCGCAGTTATGCCTCGCATAACCTTCGTTATAGAATACGTAACTCAGTAAAAAAAAATGTGCTCCTCATCCGCAACTACACCTTGTGTACATAGATTACACCGTGTGTAGTGCAAAACCCTCATCATCCAACTTAACTTCAAACAACCATAACTTCTTCATTTCAACTCTATTTTCGGCATTCTTTATATGCACGGAAATGTATCGGCGAGCCCCATAATTCTATCTAGTTACTTTTGGCATAACACATGTCGTACTAAAAAATCCATGAAAGAAGCCTAATGTATAACTTTTCCAGTTGTATCCTTTGGTTCCTGCACACGAATCAAGGACTTAGATCTCATAACCAAATTTATCAAGCCTCAAGAAGGTCCAACCTTTACTTCTTCAAAGCCTAAAGTTTTTACATGATTGATTTATGGTCCACGAGCCCTAAATTAAGGAACGTCCTGAAACAGGGTGTTATAATAGTCTATAGACTAAACATGTTTGATTTTCTCTAAATTAGTCATGTGAAATGACTATTTAACCATTTTGGCCATTTCACCCTTTATTAAGCTTTATGATTTCTCATATTCTTTTCTTTTGTTCTACTTATTTTTCAAACATCAAAAAAATTTGGATGTTATAGTCATAAGCGGAATTCAAGAAAGGATCTTCGGTGTATTTGAATTGTTGGCGTTTTGAATATAAAGTTGAAAAATGTAAAACAAAAGTGCGGGATAGAATTTTTCTCGTGTCACAAAAAGGGAAAGTATAGTTCCAACTATATAAAGAAGAAGGAAACTATAGTGTCGACTAAAAATAAAAGGTGAGGTCATCTAAAGTCAAAGGAGCATTTCAACTCACCATCGAAGAAGCAAAGGAAACACATGATGACGTTTTAGGTACCTTATTTATCAAGTCATTACGCGCACATACACAGGCGAATCTACTATGGTGCCAGTAGTGGCACCAGCAATACCTGGTTTTTCTGGAAGCATTGCAAAAATTTTGATTTTTTTTCTTTTTTCTACTATTATGCCATCGGCAACACCTACTAGAGACCACAATACCTATTAAGAAATCCTACGTCCAACTATGTATACATATATTATTACTCTTTTGTATCACAAGAAGCTAGAAATAATTTGACATGCCTTTATTATCGTTAGATGGTGCCTATACTATACAAATTGCAAATGAAGATTTAATTACGGTACGCCATATTATATATATTTTATAAAGATTGTCTTGAAAATTTACGAAAATACCAATTGAGGGGTTGAGGGCGTCATCTGGTATTTAGTTGAGGGTCCATCTAGCTAGTATTTAAAAACATTGACCTTAGACCATCTGTTATACCCACCACTAATCACTATAGTGATGGATGACACATCATCACCACACTCCCTACCACTAACCATGGGATACATATCACTAAACAGTAAAACACATCACTCCACTTCATTTTTTATTTAAATTTAATTCAAAAATACATTAAAACACAATAAAAAAAATTATTTAAATTTAATTCAAAAACAAAGTAAAATTAGTTTTTTACTCAATGAAACAAAAATCACATTAATTTAAAACACACAACATAAAATAAAAATGATAATAATAAAAAAAACATAAAAATGCAACCACAAACTACTTAAACTAGTTTTTAAACTTTATTTTTAATGACTAAATTTTGGGGTTTCTTTAAATTTTCGCCAAGTTTTGACGTGTTTAAACGGTGTGTGTTTCGTATCTTCATATTGGTGCATGGTCACAGCATACGGGTCACCTTCGTCTACGTTATTTATAATAAATTTATAAATCTCATTGAATTCAATGCATTTAACCTTCATATCGCGAAACTTCGAGCATATTTCAGCAAGACTACGACTTTGGAAACCCATTAAATCATGGAAAACGTTTGTAACTTTTACCCAAAAGTTAGAGGACATTTCTAGGTCTTCTGAAACAATTACCCATGCTAATGTTAAGTTCTCTTTTTCATTTTCTGACAAATTCATCTTTTTAGTTGTCATTGGTTTTTGAATTTATCAAGCAAAAAAAGTGTGTGAGTGTGAGAAGAAAAAAAAGAATTGTACCAGTAAAATAAGTGAATAAGTGTGATATTTATAGAAGATGTATAATGTTGTTTGAAAGGTAAAATTAAAATAAATAAATAAATAAAAAGATTTTAAACCCTAAAATATGGCTGTTACTCAACAGCCAATCAAGTTAGTCGTTTCCATTCATTGTCTAGAGCATGAATGCCCACGACCACGAACCACCACGAGCTACCGGGATGATGTGTACGGTCGTTGTTCGTGGCCACCTAGACCATGAACTCGTCCGTTGCAACCATATTGGACGACCTTAGCATATATACATAACGCATACACAAGAATCAACAAAGCAAATACCAGATGAACGTTAATATGACACAAGATATCACGCAAGACGCATATACATTTTTCCTCATACCCGCACCCGGTCCAAACAAGTTTTTCCAACAATTTGGTTGCCTTGTTGCATTTCTAGATACTCTCTATATTTCATTGGAACAAACGATGCGGGACACCTTTCTTCATCTACCAACTCATAAGCCGGCCTCACCACCGTATCCAACGACGGCCCATTCGCTACAACTACCGATATCCTCGTCGCCACATTATTTACGATTGCACGATGCTCCACACTCTTGTACTTCCCATTACTAAAAATCTGCAAGCAAAAAACACACATAACAGACATGACATGACATGATAGGCTTTGCTGCATGTGGCATGCATTGGATCGACATCAATACCGATTTTAATTGGAATTTTTAGTCCCACCCAATAAGGTAGGACATATACTATCTCTCAATCTCTTGGTTGCACAAAAGATATGAATCTCTTATCATCGCAAATAACCCTAGAAAGTTTGCTTAGTTGAGTGTACCAAACACAATGTTATGTACCTCAAGGTGGTCCGCAGTATTGACGAGAAACGAGCCAGGAAAGGTATCATTCACATTGACCCATTTGCCATTGTGTTTGATCTGAAGTCCGCCTACACCATTGTTGATGAGGAGCGTCAAGAGGCCATGATCCGAATGAGGGGGCAACCCTATTGCAAGTTCAGGCTGTGGGCAAGGGGGGTAGAGATTTACAACAAATATTTGTAAACCGGATTCCAATTTCAAAGTATTTTCTATGCAACATTGGTCGAGTCCTAAGCTCATTGATATCCCGTTAAGTAACCCTCTTACTACTTCTCTGGTTCTTTTGGAGTACTCCAACATAATCTCACTGCAACACATATTGACGCCTTTGATTTTCAGTTTCAAACTTATAAACTCCGAAATTCAAACTTGATATGGAATTTGTTAAAAATCCAGAACTAACAACTTTTTTTATGTTGATATTTCATGATTAAATCCAGCGCATATGTCAATTACTTCTAGCAAACCTCAAGAATTCATATCATATTTAATATACCTGACCTCAAAAAGTAGGTGATGTTTCTTTTAAACTTTAAGTTATATAATAATGTTTCCAATTTTACTTAATGAAAAGTCAGGGAAACGAGTCCCCACTAAATGCTACCCTCATTTATTTTTTTTCTTTGAAAAAAGTGTCCATTTATATTTCTAAATATGTTATCTTTTAAAACAATTTTAAACATCTCTTAAAAGAAAAGAAAAACAAAATCTCAAAGCCTCTTTTTTTTTCTTGAAGAATATAATTACAAAGAAATAGGTATGAACCTTTACACTCCAACCCACAACCATTTGGTTAAAAAATACTCGACATGTATCAATTGGTAGGGTCCCCCTTTTAGATTTTTGCAATTATATCATAGAACTTTTACCCTAAAAAAAATGGTAATCAAATCGTATATTTTGTCCTCTTTACAAATTTCTTGGCTCCACTATTACCCAAAGTCAATTGGTTTCTAAAGCAGCCTAATACAAATCGCTTAAGTGTAGTTTGTTGACCAAAAATAGATAACCAAACACACATAATCTTGATAAGAATTGGTTGGCAATGAAAGCAACCCTTTTGTTTTTATTTGCCATTAAAAGGACCCTGTTTTACTCCAAGAGGTTGTTCAATAAAAGCTTTTGACCTTATGTCAATTGTCCAAAATACCCTTTTTGACCTTATGTCAATTGTCCAAAATACCCTTTCAATAACCTTTGTACAAGAATATGAACACTGAAACTTACCTGAAACCTACAGGTTTGTTGGGAGAGTGAAATTCCGGGTGTACAATAACTTTCAGAAAATCCCTCCAGCAAAAAACCTTATCTTTCTTAGAATTAAAGCTTGTTCCATATCTAATTGGATCAAGAACATCCTTTTCTTCAAAATCTTTCTTCTCGTCATCTGTCAAATTGAAAAATTCATTCGATTTTTCAACAACCATGTTCATCAAATCTTCGGGAACCCCATGATTAATCACCTGAACAATTCAAAATCATTAAAAACTGATTAAAATTACTCTGCATGCAGCCATAGTTGAAGTGACCAAATTCACGATTCATAAAAACTTAACACGTACCTGAAAAAAGCCCCAATCTTTGCATGCGTCACCTAGCTCCTGGATAACTTGCAAACGTAAGGAAGGATCAGGGGATGTGAGTAGGGAAAAATCAATGGTGGGGATTGAATCTTGAGAGTTTGAAACAGGGGATTCATTAGGGTTCGTGGAGTAGGTGTAGATTGATGGGATGGAGTTGAGGTCAGGTGATTCTGATAATCTTTTAACGAAGTTCATCTTGAAATGAACAGCACAAGTTATATAAACATAAAGTAGCATATTTATACACGCATAAAGGCCATACATACGAAAGTATAACAACAAAGGGTTGCCACATGTGATGATTATCTTCACATAAACCATATGTCATGTCTTTAGAAAGCAACAAGCTTTTATCTTGTCATCATCAGAGAGAAAAGCCAAAATTGAATCGAGAAACTGATAATTGTCAAATAAGAAAGCAAGTAGAATCCAATAATTACTTGATAACAGCAAAACTGTGCATTTATGATTTTGTGTTTCTCGTTTCTTGAAAGAAATCAAGATTATACAACCATCCTTTTTGTAGGATTTTAAATGAAAGAAAAAGTAAAAGAAAAGCGTCCATGAAGACTCTCATCCAGAAATCGATATCAGAAACTTAAAGAAATTAGGGTTCTTTGTCTTGCTGGTATGAGTTGAGGAATCATGAAATCAGGGCTTGATTTGAAGATCATTTGATCTTTCGTTTGAAGAACTACCCTCTAATTTTCTTCCGTGGAGCGATTGTTTGCTGTTTGTTCGACTTTAATCAACTCGAATCCCAAATCACCATTGACGGATTGAATTTGAACTTCATGGCGATCGGAGTAATAATTATTACGTACATCAGATCTAATCCTACAGGCTGCATAATCATCCAAAGAAACTGACCTTCTCATGATCAAGAAATCACTAGTTCCACTTCCACCGATCATTTCTCCCTTTTCTTCTTCATCTACAACACCGGTTCTCAATTCAATACTCTCACGATCTACTTCACTTTGTCTTTCTTCTCCATTAACTTCTTCTGGGATCGAAATCGCCAATTGGGTTTCTTCGGTGCGACCCGAATCATCCAAGTTTTGGTCCGAAGAAGAATTTGGAGTGTTCTTCACAATTCCGGCTCGACACAAAGGGCAATTTGTGTGTGATCTGAGCCATGTATCAATACAAGATATGTGGAAAGCATGATTACATTTGGGTAATAATCTAAGCGTCTCATCTTCTTGAAATTCGCTCAAACAAACAGAGCAATTCGTATCTTCGATGAGGCCGTCGGTTTTACTGTATTTCACGACAGTAATAGCACTGATCACGGATGGTTGAAGACCAACAGTTCTGATGTACCATATGGGGTGATCAAGTACATCGTGATCAAGAAATTCATCACGGGTTTCTTGATTCTCCGGTGATGGCGGCGGCGAGCGGCGGCGTCTTGACCGGTACCAGACGGTGTAGAATTTGTAGAGGGTGTAAAGAAGGAACAAAGAGAAGGTGACAACAAGGATTACAAGGGAGATCTTGAGGGGGAGACTAAGTGGTGAGTGGTGGTGTTTTGGGGTTGGTGTACTGAGGATAAAACCGCCGGTGGGCAACGGCGGTGGAGATTGTGGTGGCGGAGATGAGTCACTGATGTTACACAAGTACGGACAGATGGAAGCGCATTTGGCTACGCAACCGCCGGTGGGGTTTTGTAGTGAAACACAGTTGATTGAGCAGAATTCCGCTTCGGTGGCGTTGGCTGTTTCTTCCAGTGTTTCCCGGTGGAAATTGTAAGCCGCCATGGGAGAAAGATCAAAATCGTGGTGGCGTTGCAGAATGAAGATGGGGAGAAGATGCTCATTCGGTTCGATGAATTTGCATGAGAAAATTGGTTGTGATTCTTCAGACTTTCAGGGATTGGATTTGATCCAAAATCATTCTTTTAAACAATTTACGTGTAATATAGATTTGCCGATGGTTTCAAGATAAATTATTTGAAAGTCAACATTCAAAAACCTCATACATTTATGTTTGAATTAAAATAGATTTTGTAATAGCCAATATATTAATAATTAACAAATCCTACACCATTAATAAATATAAAATTTAATTCACAATAACTTATTCTCATTCCTTGGAAAAAATATTATATTAGTTTTCTGAATAGTTTTACATCATATTCATATTTTTTTATGTATAATAAAAAATAATATTTTTTTCAAGATTAATTAAAATATATAATTAAAGGGTAGGTACTTGATTAAAAATGGAAAACACCTATGAAGTTAGTTGAACAAGATCCTCTTGACTTTTTCCTTTTAATAAAGTATTAAAAGCATATGATAAGGGATTGACTACAACAACGTAATGATACTTAAAATCGTTATATTATAAAAATTATATTGAAACTGAAATGGTTTTTGGACTTCTTTTATACAATAGTCTAACAAAAGGAAACATCGCAAAAATTCATTAAAGTAACATTCACAATCATCATAACATGTATAATTACAACTCAAAAGCAACAAGATTAAAAATATATATATAACATGTATTACTACCATAAGTATTTGAAGTCTAGCATTAACATTGTATTCACTATACGAGTTCATGCTTGCAACTCATATTCCTATAATCCTATATGTTTTGCATGAGTGATTTTAATGTTGTGGACTCATTTTAAGTAATTAAAATTATATAAAGACAAAATTTTACAAATGATTCTAATTTCTTTTTTTTTTTTTTTTTACTAATATAGTCTATAAATTTTTTTTTATTTGTTTTATTTATTTATTTTTGCATGGATGGTCTTTTTGGATCAAACTTTGCAGACTGGTGGCCCCCTTCAACCAAACGTAGTACACTAATGGCCCCTTTCAACAAAACGTCGTACACTAATGGTCTCTATGTTGGATGTCCATTTGATTTTTTTAAAAAGTAAGGGTTAGCTCAATTTAAAGTTACAAATATATCCTTAATGAATTGTTTATAAAGATATTCATATATGATTAAAAAAAGATAATTAGGGTTTCATGTCTGATTAGCTTGGAGATCAATATCATCACCATCGATAACATCACCACCAAATGTCGATTATTGTGAAGATATGATAAGTTAAATCAACTACTCGACCACAAAGGAACTCTACGCGGCAACAAAAATCTAGAGCTTCTACAGTTGTTAAGAGGGTGTGAAGTGAAGGATAATTAAGGTTTAATGGTGATTTAGGGGAAATGCGGTGGACGAACCACTATGAAAGCGGTGGGGGAGAATTGGGGATCGATGGTGATTAAGATATGGATTCAATAGATGCATATGCAACATACCACCGAGGATCCTAATTTAGATAAAGGAAAACTTGCATCCATTGTTCTTCCATTAAATGGGAAATGGACACAAAGAGGAAGAAAGGGGTTGTAAATTGAACATTAGCCATTGGAAAAATTACAAAATGATGAATATGTTTGAGCTCATGTGACAGAGGAGAAAGGAGCTCAAAGTCATGAAATCGGTTTTTCCGGTGACCTCCCTTATCTCATTTTCTAAATTTGCAAATTGATTTTTACTAGATTTTATTTCATTTTAGTTTTAGTGAGTTTTATGGATTTTGAGGCACTTCAATGCAAATATCGTCTTTTATTATCCCTTTATTTGAAGTACACATCGTTAGGTGGAAGTGTAACTGGATTGACATTAAAGATTTGTTCATCGAAGGTTTCTTCGTTGGAATAGGTTAAGTCCATGTCATCAGAAGAAGATCTAACACCCGCATCATCATGTTCATGTTCCTCATCATCATCACAATAATTATCATCATCTTCTTCTTTATAATCGTTGGTTTCAAAAAGAGGAGATCTAACTATGCGAGAATGGAATTTAAGGGTAGGGAGTAGATTGTAGGATTTATAAGTTGACGAATTAAACGAAAGTGGGGATTTAGGAATAATTGGGTATCCGTGATCTATTGTAGTATCTCTTAAAGGTGAATGTGTATTTTGCTCTTTTGTGTAACCTATGTTTGTTGTAACATCCCAAAAATAAGATCATAAAATTTCATTTTTAATCATATAAAAACATTGCTCCAAACATTATTCATACAAGTTTACACAAAGTAAGTGTATGAGTACTGTTTCAAATCAGAGTAAATTGTAAAATGAAGAAACATGTGGTGCGTGCCCTGCAATCATTCGGAGCTCCCTTGTTTTAAAACCGTAGTACCTGAAACACAAATTGAAAACTGTAAGCATAAAGCAATGTGAGTTCCCCAACATACCACATATAACACAAACATACTGTCAGGCATATCTAGGTGCCCGACCTACCTGCTGAGCATATATGGGTGCTTGACCTACCATGTCAGGCATATCTGGGTACCCGACCAAGCATATTTGGGTGACTGACCTACCTTCCAGTCTATTTCAATCAGCTATAGGGTTTATTTCACCCCTACCACTACCAAATAATACCGACACAAACATAGTGTCAAACATATTTGGGTGCCCGACCTACCCTCTGGTCTATTCAACCAGTTACGGGGTATATTTCACCCTTACCACTACCACATAATAACATACATAAATCACATGATCATCAAGCAATGCTTGAACGATGATAATTATCATACATACAACCATCATACTATGCAAGAAATAAAGGGCCAAAGTTGGTGCCTTCGACCCACTAAACATAGTGATGAGACCTACCTCGCACTGCTGAAGTCCCGCGGATAAATCTTTGGATGTTGGATGATAGTCCCCCGAACATCACAAAACACCTAATTAACAATTGGGTTCCAATGCATAGCCACAAATCCATACTTGTGGTAAAAATAGCATTTTACCCCATAACCTAGCTTAATCCAAGACCAAGCCCCAAACTCACACTCTGAAGGCCCAAAAGCTAAATAATCAACCAAGGCCTAATTATGGCCCAATTTTCCAAGTTGGGCCCAAACCTCATACATGGGCCTTACCTTAAGGCCCATCTAAATATCCTAGTCCATATACTAGCTCTCAGTTTGCCTAACAATAACCCAAACACCTAAGCCCAAAAGAAAAGCCCAACTTGAAGCCCAAACACAATTAGGGTTTTCGTATAAAATGACGATTAAGGTTAAGTAAGAACACTTAACCCATAAAGGACTTAATCCATCAAGTCTATCACTCTATTTGGTCAATCATACAATGTGGTCAGGCATAATTCATAACTCCAATTAAATGGTCCAAACGCAGATCCCGACAAGTCTCAACAAAACTCTCCAAGATTAGGATTTTCTAAACCATAATTAGGGTTTCTAACCTAAACACATTTTAATTAGGTCCAAGCTTAAGTTTTGGTTAATTAAAAATTTGCTAGATCGGGCACCACCCACAACCACCTTGGGTGGTAGTGGCCGACGGTTGTCTAAGGATGTAGCTACCCACACACAGTGGCGGTTCGAGTAAAAATTCCAACAACCAAACACACATACAAGATTTACATAATTCACACACACTACACTACACGCACACAACCACCGTACACGGTGGCTGGTGGTGGCAGGAAAGGGTAGCCAAGGCGGTAGCCACCATGGTTGGCTGTGATGGTGGTCCTCATGCTTCAACCGGCCAACAAACACCCGTCTCTCCGACATGTCATGGCAGAAAACATGCGTACACAGTCTAAACACGAGATTAGACACCAAAAAGTACACATCAACTCAGCCACCTCGTGGCAGCATAAGGCGGTCGGAGAAGAGACATCTACCGCGACAGTTTCTCAGAATGGTGACAACGGTGACAAAGCAACAACAGAAAAGGTGGAGGAGGGAGAAGATTAGCAACCCATCTTGCAAACAGCGGAAACAACACCCATAAACCTCGCTCACCCGATCTTCCCCGACTAACACAATGTCGGGTTCGAGGTTTTTCGTCTTTGTCGACAGCGAAGGCAACAATGACACGGTGCAGTGTAGTCGACGGCATCGGCTGGGAAATGAGAGGTGATAAGGTGGCGGCTGGGGAAATATGGTGTAGGGTTAGGGTTTATATCAACAAAATCGGAGGAAAGAACGTCGGGTTAATCCTGTGCGTTCTTCAAACTTGATCCGTTTTTTTCCAAGTTTGGTCCCTCCCCACAAGATCTTTTTCAGATTAACTCCAAACTTTACCAAACACCCCCGCCTTCTGAAATATTTACCAAACCACTCCAAAAATTACACTTAACCCCCAAATATTCAAAAGTTATGACATTTAACTCCCGAAACCAACACTCTGCTAAATTATTAAGGATTTAGGGCTACAATAACACACACACAAACATATATATATATATATATATATATATATATATATATAATTTACATCTCGGGGTTTAGAGTTTATTATTTGCTTACTTAGTTTATTTACTTTCCTACGGAATGTTACATTTGTACCATATGATTTTTTACGAATACAATTCATGTTTTTTTATTTAACTGAAGAGGAATTACAAAGAAAAATGAACGGAAACGATTATAATCCAACGCAAACTTGATGGAAATTTTTTTGTGATTCATAATTGAGACTTGAAGTGATTACATATCTAACCCAATTCAATGTCCTTTCATCTAGGGATAACAACGAGACCAAAAAGGAGCGTAAATAGCTGTCTCTGTCCCTGCCTCCGAAATTAGTTACTGCCCCCACCCCTTCCCCCAAATCGCTCGTTTACATAGTCCCCGATCCCGTCCCTGGATACCTTCATCACCCTCGATCCCACCACATTCTCCCGTTTTATAGGCTTAAAATTGTTCTTTTTTTGCTAAAAAAATTGTTATATTTTGAGCTAAAAAAATTATTTTCATAACTTTAAAAGCTTAGAATCTAGTTTTTTAACAACTAAAAAAATTAAAAATTAAAAGACAAATCCAACAAACTTATAAAAATAAAATACGACAGATCCAACATTACAAAAAAAGTATGACATGTTCAAAAATATATGACCAATTCACTATCGTATCGTCGTATGTTGTGAAGTGGAAGAAAGTCAATAAACCCTAAAATTAGATAATGTATTATTATTGTCTATATATATATTTTTACATCAAGTATATGTTTTTTATATAAATATACAAACCGGAACCCCGTCGGAGTATGAGATGAAAATACCACTCCCGTGATGGTTCCAAAAATAAAGTGAGATTTAATCTCACTCCAGCCTGCACCTCCAAATTTTAAAAAAATTAATCTCGAACGAAATTGGGACCTACAAAAATTGTTGGCATCCCTACTTTTGTCTAATCCCAATGTAAACATGTTATATTTTGAGCTAAAAAAATTATTTTCATAACTTTAAAAGCTTAGAATCTAGTTTTTTAACAACTAAAAAAATTAAAAATTAAAAGACAAATCCAACAAACTTATAAAAATAAAATACGACAGATCCAACATTACAAAAAAAGTATGACATGTTCAAAAATATATGACCAATTCACTATCGTATCGTCGTATGTTGTGAAGTGGAAGAAAGTCAATAAACCCTAAAATTAGATACTGTATTATTATTGTCTATATATATTTTTACATCAAGTATATGTTTTTTATATAAATATACAAACCGGAACCCCATCGGAGTATGAGATGAAAATACCACTCCCGTGATGGTTCCAAAAATAAAGTGAGATTTAATCTCACTCCAGCCTGCACCTCCAAATTTTAAAAAAATTAATCTCGAACGAAATTGGGACCTACAAAAATTGTTGGCATCCCTACTTTTGTCTAATCCCAATGTAAACATGTTATCGAAGATAGAGGGAAGGGTGGGGAGATATATACATCGGTTAATAATTAAATAAATTAACGGCAATATTGTTTTCTCATATTATATTTAATGGAAAACTAACGGTGTCATAATGAGTTAAGGACCGATCTCCAAAAGAACCATACACACATAAATAAATAAATAATAATAATAATAACTATATGAAAAAAAAAAAAAAAAAACAAAAGGACCATTTATGAAATTTTGTCTTGTATAAATGTCAAAAGTTAAAATATGACCTTATATAAGTTTAAAATTTAAGTCACGTACATGTATACACATGCGAGATTTATCTTTGAAAAGTGGGATGGGTGTCAGATCAGATGCCCCCGATCAATTTTGGAAAATGTCGATATTTGATATTAGAAAAAAAAAAAAAGCTTTGTTAAGTTAGTACACACTTTATTTATAATTATGTTATTTTTTTTTTTTGAAAAAAACTATTTAAATATCATTGATAGAAAGAAAGTTTTACGTTATATAACGGCAAACGAAAATTAATGATTCTCGTGATTTATAAAAGAAACCAAAATTTTATCCCATGTTAACATTTTTGTTATATGACACTGCTCATTGCTTCAATGTTTGTATCATTGTTCTCTAATGCATATAAAATTATAAAATGATGTTTTCTTATATGTTTTATGGTTTTTTTACTTATTACTATTATTATTATTATTATTATTATTATTATTATTTATTAATTTAACTATTATACACTAAATTAGAGGGTCCATCAAAACATAATAACTATTTTACCCTAAACTATTGAAAATTATTTTTTTCGGTTTTGGTTTTTTGTTTTTTTTTTTTTAAACTTTTTTCTTTCATAGGTTTTTTTCATCAACAAATACTGTTAGAATTTAACAAAAATAAATAATTTGCTAAAACATAATGCAAGAGAAAGTTTGTTCACATTTAGGGGTTGTTTAGCTAAACTTATTTATGACTTATTTTCTGAGTTCATTTTTTATAAGCTCGTTTTTTCTGATTTATTTTTTATGAGTTCGGCTCATTTTCCTAATGTAAATCATAAGAAGCTCAAAAATTGAAAAATAAATTGGAAAAAATGAATTTATAAAAAATAAGTTCGAAAAATAAGTCATAAATAAACTTAGACAAATACCCCCTTAGTCATTGAACTTTTTTAGAGGGAAATAAAATTTTGATTTTGTTCACATTTAATCATTAAATTTTTTCATTATTTATTTACCACTGAACTATTGAAATTGTTCAGATTTTACCCTTAAAATGTGAACAATTTCAATAGTTTAGTGACAAATAAATAATGAAAAAAAATTTAGTGATTAAATGTGAACAAAATCGAAAATTCATTACCCTTTTAAGTCATTATCCCCTCACCCTTATGCCCCACTCCTCACCGCTTTTTTTTAGAGAAATTTGTATAAAAAATCTATATATTTTAATGAAATTTGTAAAAAAAAAAATCTACATATTTCGGTTTTATTAAAAATAAAATCATTTTTAGTTTTTATTTTGCACTTTAACAATTAAAACTGGTAAAAACTTACAAAACAACCTTCTATCTGGTTAATGTTGATTTTAAAGGTCAAACTGTAATAATAATAATAATAATAATAATAATAATAATAATAATAATAATAATAATAAGCTCATTTTTTCTAATTTATTTTTTATGAGTTCGGCTTATTTTCCTAATGTAAGTCATAAGAAGCTCAAAAATTGAAAAATAAATTGGAAAAAATGAATTTATAAAAAATAAGTTCGAAAAATAAGTCATAAATAAGCTTAGTTAAATACCCCCTTAGTCATTGAACTTTTTTAGAGCGAAATAAAATTTTGATTTTGTTCACATTTAGTCACTAAATTTTTTTTTCATTATTTATTTACCACTGAACTATTGAAACTGTTCACATTTTACCCTTAAAATGTGAACAATTTCAATAGTTCAGTGACAAATAAATAACGAAAAAAAAAAATTTAGTAATTAAATGTGAACAAAATCGAAAGTTTATTACCCTTTCAAGTCATTATCCCCTCACCCTTATGCCCCACTCCTCACCGCTTTTTTTAGAGAAATTTGTAAAAAAAATCTATATATTTTAGAGAAATTTTGTAAAAAAAAATCTACATATTTTGGTTTTATTAAAAATAAAATCATTTTTGGTTTTTATTTTGCACTTTAACAATTAAAACTGGTAAAAACTTACAAAACAACCTTCTATCCGGTTAATGTTGATTTTAAAGGTTAAATTGTAATAATAATAATAATAACAATAATAATAATAATAATAATAATAATAATAATAATAAACCATGGATGGGTGTTCGTTAATAATATTAAAGTTTATGGATTTTTCTAGATATATTTTTTATATTTAATAAATTTATTATAAGAAAACTTATATTTTCTTATTAAAAAACATAAATAAAGATATGATCTACATGATTTTATCTATATAAAAAAACTCATATATCATCTAAATACAATTCCTAAATAAAGTCATGATATATGTGACCTAGAAACAAATCAACAAATATCTTACTAATTGTAATTAGCATGTGTTTTTACACCCAATACTTTAAAAATTCAACAAGGAAATGACGTTTGGCCTAAAATATACTTCTTATAACAAATCAACAAAGTCATCTTAAGTTATACAAGATATAAACGACATCTTTAACATTATAACAATGATATTTATTAAAGAAAATCACAAAAATTCCAAAAATGATATATAAAAATTATCATTATTGTGTTTTCTAATAAAACATTATTTTTATTTTTAATTTTTTAATAAATAAATATAAGTTTTCTTCAAATATATTTAGTAGATATAAAAAGGAAAAAATCTCCAGAAAAGTCATTAAACGTTAATCTCATTAATGAAGAGTTTTTTTTTTTTTTTTTTTTTTTTTTTTTTTTTTTTTTTTTTGCAATTTAACTCTTAAAACCGACACTAATCGGTTATAAGGTTATTTTTCAAGTGTTTACCGATTTAAAAGGTTAAATTTGAAAAAAAATAATAATAATAAACCAAGAGTCACTTTTTGTTAATATAGCCAAAATATAGGGATTTTTTTTGCACATTTCCTACTATTTAATGGTATAGATTGTAAGACATGCGATTTTTAGTTTAATTATGTTGTCGAATGTCATTTTGATGCTAAGGGCATTTTGGTCATTTTATGTTATAAGAATAGTGAAATAATCTTGATTATGTTTTATACATTTATTAAGTGTTATAAAGTTATCAGAATGTGATATTATAATTTAGATAGGAATGAAATTGGTAAATGCTACTTTTGAATGGAATGACATTGGAAAAGTAAAGAAAATGTGGATCTTTCCGTAACTGTGGCGCGGCAAAGAGATTGTTGCGATGCGTAGACCGAGACGGTGATTCGGGTTTATTCTTCGTCGTAAGTCGTAGGCAATGTACTTTATTGGTGCCATGACGCGGTGGGAAAAGTATGTTGTTATGAAGATGAGTCGCCATGCTGTGGAGAAAAGGGAAACCGTGCGTTCATTTAAACCATCACGGTGTGGTGTGGTCTTGTCCACGACGTGGTTTTGAACGGATTTAAATATGAGGATTAGGGCTCATTTGTTCATAATCGACATTCAATTCTTCTTGAGCTTTTCTTCGACGATTCAAGGTGCAAGAGAGTAAGTGGCGATTTTGCTTGCTAGAGGCAATGTAAGAGCATCTCAAACCTTTATAGTAGTTTTGTAACGTCCCAAAAATAGGACCCAAAATTTCATTTTTCAATTAAACAAAACATTATCCCAAAACATCATCATAAATTTCAAAATGATCAAATGTATCAAAACCTCATAAATTATTAGAGTTATCATAAAAATGCGGAACTATATCGTGTGTGCATTGAAATCACCCCGAACTCTACCCTTTTGCACCAAAAGTACCTGAAAACATAAACGGAAAACCATAAGCACAAAGCTTAGTGAGTTTCCCCAAAATACCGCATACCACACATATCAAACATATAACGGGACCCGCTTAATGAGTGTAACAGGCCCCGTCCTAACTTGCATAATGGCCCCCACCCACTAAGTATAACGAGCCTCGCTCTAACTCGCATAATGGGCCCCGCACATTGAGTATAACTGGTCTTACCCTAACTCCCACAACGGGCCCCGCCCAACATACAAACATACAAGTATAACAACTAATGGCATACCGATTACCCATTGGGCCCCGCCTACTAAGCATACATACACATGCAGGAGTCACACAGACATCTAACACCCTAACATAATAAACCATGGGTCGGTATTGGTTCCTTCAACCTACTATACACAGTGAGGAAGACTCACCTCAGACTGTTGAATCTCACAGATAAATCTCTAGCTGGTTATCCAAAAATCCCCTCGCTATCATCATAAAATAACATCCAATTAATAATTGGGTCCTGACTCATACTAAGAGTCCAAACTAAGGTAAAAGACCATTTTACCCTTTACCTAATTTGGCACAGGCCAAATCCCAAACCAATTACTCAAAAAGCCCAATTCCAAAAAGAGCCACCCAACGCCCAATTATGGCATAATCTTCCAAATTGGACCCAAACCCCTTCGTGGGCCTTCATCTAAAAATCCAAACTAGAAATCTGATGGCCTAACAAAGCCCTAAACTCCTAAGGTCCACAAATGGCCCAAAATCAAGAAGCCCAAAACCAAAGACCACCTGCTGAGTACGTTGGGCGTACTCAGCTCTTATGCTTAGGGTACACGCTCTAGGGCTAGTACGCACAACGTACTAGCTTATACGCCCAACGTACTGCCCAATTGGCCAACCCACATCAAAAAGCACTTAATCCATTTAGCCCATACACCATACTCTCATATCTTGTTTAAAAATATGATTTATCACATAAAGTTGGCAACTTTATTGTGCAAGCATGGCTTAATGAGGCTCTAGAGCTCAAAAGAGCTTAACTAATGGTCTTAACACATTCATGAGTCCATATACACCATAAAGTTTGCATTTTTATTCTTAAGGGACCTCTAAAATGTCCAAATCTAAAAGTTTAAGCTTTTGAAACGATCTTTGCTCACAAGGACCAACCAAAGGGGACCAGAATAGCCATAAAAAAGCCCCAAACAAGATCTATAGAAGGAGTAGAAAAGTTAAGGACTTTATACCTCAAAATTCACAAAATGGAGAAGCTAAATCTGGATCTCTAAGCTCTTCTCCAAAGGATGAGTCTTCAATCTTCTCCTTCTACCACTTCAAGATGTACAAAACATAGCAAAGATCTTTATAAGAGCTCAAAAGCACCACACAAAGGCCAAGGGATGAAATTAGGGTTTTAAAGATATGGAGGCTAGGTAAACATGAACAAGTGAGGCTATCATAAGGTTTATATAGGGTGCAAGCCCTAAATTAGGGTTTCATAATTGCATACGTATGCCATGCGTACTCCACGTACACCCAACGCATGTGGATGAGCTCCGCGATCATAATAGGCTAGTACGCTAAGCGTACTACCTAGTACGACCAACGTACTAGCTTAAGGACCAAATTTGCAAACTTTTTAGAAAAGAGATTAAATATGAAACTTACCAAATTCAAGTGTTACAATTCTCCCCCACTTGAATCAGACTTCATCCTCAAAGTCCGCTGCTCGAAATAACTCTGGATATTGCTACCTTATCTCATCTTTCATCTCCCATGCCCATTCATAAACCTTGTGATGCTGCCATTGGACTTTCACCAAATCAACAACCTTGTTCCTCAAAGTTTTCATCTTCCAGTCAAGAATCACCAACGGTCTCTTAATATAATTAAGGCGATCATCCACCTAAATATCCTCCAATGGACCTACCGCGAAAGCATCCAATAAATGCTTAGTGTACATGCCCTGGGGCTAGTAAGCACAACGTTCTAGTACACGCTCTGGGGCTAGTAAGCGCAACGTTCTAGCTTGTACGCCAAACGTACTCCCCATGAAAGATTCCAAAAGTATAGTCCAAAATTTTCGTTTTAAAATATAAATAAAAACCATAATTGTAATTCAACATATAAAAGAATAAGTCATGTATCTCGAAAATATCATAAACAACTATCAATATATGAAAAGCATGTGGCAAAGCATCAGAGTAAATCATCCCAGGCTAAAAGCTGTGGTGTGTGCCATGCAGTCATCCCGAGCTCTTCTCCATGCTAGCGGAAGTACCTGAAACCAAAACCAAAAACTATAAGCACGAAGCTTAGTGAGTCTCCCCAAACCACCACATACCGTACACATAAACACATAATAGCATAAATTGGGCCTTGCCCACTACATCGGGCCCCACCCGACATCGAACGAATCTAGCATTGGGCCCTGCCCAGCATCGGACCAAAGTCTGGTATACATATAACATATCAATAAGCATATAACATAAACACATAACATAACATATAATGTAAACCTTCCTTGGTTTTGCCCTGGCATCAAACCGAAGTACGAAACATATAACACATAACATATAAACTAGACATTCCTCGGGCTTACCACAGCATCGGACCGAAGTCCAGAATATATAAACACACACATGAAAGAAGCATGAAGACATCGAACATACAAACATTCCTCGGGCTTGCCCCAACATCGGACCGAAGTCCGTAAACATATAATCTATATCAGGCTAAACCCGACATCGGACCTAAGTTTGACATATGCTAAAATACGTAAACGGGCTGACATTGGTGCCTTCGCCCCATTCCTACTGGAATAAAACTCACCTCGCAAAGCTGGCTGCTGAAACTCTCGGTAAGGAATCTCTATCGGATGCTCCCGCGACTCCTTGTCTATCATTATCATAATAATACCTAGTCAAATCCAATAATCCTTCTTAGGGTAAAATGACTATTTTACCCCCTGATCTAATTTGGACCATAACCTAGGCCCAATTCCTTCTAATCTTTCCAAGCCCACTAATGGCCCACTAAGGCACTAATGGCCTAATTTTCTAAATGGGCCCAACTCATCAGGTGGGCCTTCCCTTAAGCCCAAACATGTCCTTGGTCCATTATTTGACTTATGATGGCCCATTTTCAGCCCAATAGTTGCTAAGCCGAAAGATTGGCCCAGAACGAGGCCCAAACATCGCAAAGCCCAAAACTTAAGAGTACGATGGGCGTACTCCTCTGTATGCTACACGTACAGCTTGCATGGCATGTACGCTGCGTGTACGCCCAGTGTACTACCCTGTTAAGCCATCAACTTCAAAAATGCCTATTCCATTAAGACCGTAAGCCCATATTACAAATCTGAGTCCCTTAGCATGTATTAAATCATAAAGTCGACTACTTTGTGGCTTGCAACCCACCAAATAAACCCAAACTTCGAATATAATAGCTAACTTCCATGGAAAAGGCTAGATCTCATGCAGGGTCACAAATTGGCCCTAAAGATTGAAAGTTTACTGCTTATGGGACGTATATATCACTAAGGGTGGCAATCCTAGACCTAGAAACGACTTTGAGTCATAAAGGTCCGTTCTTAGGACTAAAAAGATCCTAAAACATCACTATACTAGATCCAAACATTCATAAGGAAAGTTGAAAGCTTTATACCTCCAATGAGTGCCAAATGGTGAGATAATCTCAGATCCTTGAGCTCAAGATACTCAAGTTCTTCTTCTACAACTTCTCTTTTCTTCTTCCAAGCTCCAAATCACCGAAGTAAGCTTCAAAGGCCAAAACACACAAGGATGAAGTATGAAAGGGTTTCTAAGGTTTTCTAAGGTTGAGAGGCTAGTAAGGAGGCTAGGGTTTGAGTTATAATATGGTATTTATATGGCTTAAACCTTAAAAATTAGGGTTTGGAATCTGGTCACTACGTTGTGCATACATGCATGCGTCCCCTACATCCAATGCCCCTCTACACCCCGCGTACGTTAAGGCTACACCCAACGTACGTCTTCTGGGCATCCCAACTATTTGGCCCACTCACCAATGATCCAATCAACATAATCCATCTCTTTAATACTTAGTCCAAAAATTAATTAAAGAAATCTTAAATAATTTTTACCTAAAGTGACGGTCGTTACAATTCTCCCCCATTTAAATTAGACTTCTTCCTCGAAGTCTGCTGCATCCGAAAACAAATATAGGTAGTGCTCCCTCATCTCCTCCTTGGGTTCCCAAGTCCACTATGAGCCCTTGCGGTGCTGCCACTGCACCTTCACCAGCTCAACTCTCTTGTTCCTCAGCTCCTTCATCTTCATGTCGAAAATAGCTACTGATCTCTCGATATAGTTCAGGATGTCATCAACCTGAATATCCTCTAAAGGTACAACCACCGAGTCATCCACTAATCCCTTCCGCAGCTGAGCAATGTGGAAAATGTTGTGAATCTGGCTGAGCTTTGCTGAAAGATCTAAACGGTACGCAACCTTGCCCACCCGAGCTATAACCCTGAAAGGACTGATGTACCTGGGGTCCATATTTCCCCGCTTCCTGGACCAGATGACACCTTTCCAAGGTGAAACCTTTAGGAGAACCATGTCGCCTACCTGAAGTTTCAGGTCCGGACGATGCTTTTCGGCATAACTTTTCTGCCGACTCTGAGCAGTCTGAAGCCTTCTGTGGACATGCTGGATCCTCTTAGTGGTCTTTAGTACTACCAACAGATTGGGGTCCTATACTTCCTCTCGTAGAGCATCTTGAAGGGAGGTCGGTTTATGATGGCGTGGTAACTGTTGTTATATGAAAATTCAACTAACGAAAGATACGTATCCCAACTGCCACCGAAATCTAGGACACATGTGCACAACATGTCCTTGAGAGTCTTAACCGTCCTCTTGCTCTGTCCATCTGTCTGAGGGTGGAAAGCGGTGTTGAACTGGAGACGAGTACCGATCTCCTCGTGGAAGCGCTTCCAAAATTTTAAAGTGAAACGAAAATCCCGGTCTGACACAACTGAAAAAGGCACTCCATGTTGTGCAACTACCTCACATACGTAGATCTCAGCCAATATACTATCCTGGATAGGGATGAAGTGAGCACTCTTTGTCAATCGATCCACGATGATCCATATCGAATCTACTCTACGTGCGGTCCTAGGAAGCTTCGTGATGAAGTCCATAGTAATATCTTCCCATTTCCACACAGGAATGTCTAATGATTACATCTTATCATGTGGGCAATGGTGTTCGGCCTTGACGTTCCTGCAAGTAAAGAACCTCTCTACATACAATGTCATGTCCTACTTCATGCAGGGCCACCAGTAATCAGGGTGAAGATCCCGATACATCTTCGTTGCCCCGGGATGGATGGAGAACCTCGACTTGTGGGCCTCATGTATCAGAATCTGTCGTACTCCGCCCCAGTACCGAACCCAAACCCTCCCATGCAGGGTCAACAACCCATGACTGTCATAATGATAGGAGGCCACCTGGCCTATGATCCGTTCGCACTTCCGACGCTCCACCTTTAGGTCCTCTACCTACGCCTCTCGGATCTGCTCTAGCAATGGGGTAATCACTTTCATCCTCAGACATATGTCTTGAATCGGGGCCGCCACTGCCTTGCGGCTCAGGCTATTGGCCACCACATTGGCCTTGACCGAGTGATAAAGGATCTTATAATCGTAATCCTTCACCACATTTAACCACCGACACTGTCTCATGTTCAGATTCGGCTGATCCATGAGGTACCTCAAACTCTTGTGGTCCGTGTAAATGGTACAACGGACCCCATAAAGGTAATGTCACCAAATCTTGAGGGCGAAAACAACAGCCCCTAGCTACAAATCATGTGTTAAGTAGTTTGCCCCATGAGGCTTCAACTGCCTTGAAGCGTAAGCTATCACGTAACCTCATTGAATCAATACCATACCCATGCTCATGATCGAAGCGTCACAGTAAACCACAAAGTTGCTAACTCCCTTTGGCAAGGTCAGAATCGATGCATCATATAACCACTGTCTGAGAGTCTCAAATGCTGCTTGCTGCTCAGGACCCCAATGGAATGTTACCAACTTCTTGGTCAGTCGGTTCAAAGGAAAAATGAACTTGGAGAAATCATGGATGAATCTCTGGTAATAGGCCGCTAGAACAAGGAGACTCTGAATCTCAGTTGGAGACCTTGGAACCTCCCACTGCATCACAACCTCTATCTTGGCCAGGTCGACCAGAATACCCTTCTGGTTGACTAGGTGCCTAAGAAACTTCACCTCGCGCAACCAGAACTCACACTTAGAGAAGTTTGCGAGAAGTCTCTCCCTCCTCAGTGTCTCCAACACCTCCCTCAGGTTCTCCTCATGCTGCTCCTGAGTCTTGGAATAGACCAAGATATCATCAATGAAGACTATCACAGAACGATCCAACATCGATCTACACACGCAGTTCATGAGATCCATGAATGTGGCAAGAGCATTGGTGAGCCCAAATGGCATCACCACAAACTCATAGTGACCATAACGAGTCCTAAAATCTATCTTATCTATATCGTCGTCTCTAACTCGCATTTGGTGATAACTCGATCGCATATCAATCTTGGAGAACCAAGATGCTCCATGTAGCTGGTCAAACAAATCATCAATCCTCAGGAGAGGATAACGGTTCTTCACCGTTACCTTATTCATCTCCCGGTAGTATATACACATGCGATGTGACCCATCCTTATTCTTCACAAACATGATCGGGGCTCCCGGTGGTGAACTACTCAGCCTGATCAATCCCTTGTCTAGTAGCTCCTACAGCCGCATAGATAACTCTTGTATCTCGAGAGGACCCACCCAATATGATTCCTTGGCTATCAGAGCTGCACCAAGGACTAGATCAATCCTGAACTCACCTATCTCTCCAAAGGTATCCAAGGCAAAATCCTCCGAGAATACATTCGGCTACTCTCTCACGATCGGTACATCATCCACTATTGCCTTACCTTTTTCATGGGTATTCATGACATAGGCGACATAACCTGCGCATAACATTATTACACGATCAGTAAATCATCAAATGGGGTACATATATGATTTATCGGTTCTTTCTTGATTTAAGAAGTCTACACTTCCTCTTATTTGGAATGCATTGTCTATGATAATGTTAAATGCTTTTTTGAGATATCAATTGGGTCAAATATTGCTAGTTGATTATTTCACACTTTGTTATATGGAACTTATTCTTGAGAAAAGATTAATTTTGGAACCATCTTATGGGATCACTTTATTCAAAGTATTTCTTTAAAGACAAAGGATACTGAAATTGCATGTGCTCGATTTTGGTCTGTTGTGGTGAGGAATGCTATGCTCCATTATCATATTCCATATATGCGGGATGTTGTCGAGTTTGTAGTTTTGTTTTGTCATCTTGTAATGTTCTGTTCGCAATGTCTTTACTTGGTGTGAGTTATGTTGCGATCTCATATTTTTTGTTACCTTAAGTTCCCAGCCTGTTAACTTGAGATGCCCTTCTTTTATTCTTGTGATGCCTATATAAAGGGATATTAGATAGAAGAATAGGTAAGAGTTGGGTTGATAGAACATTTCCTTAAAATATAACAAATTGTTATGACCTTGCTCGTTAATGAAACTGCAATCTTATTTACATCGTGTGTTCTTTTGAATCTTATCATTGTTTGATTTGCAAACCTAAATGTTCCTTCAACTTCTATAAACACACACACACACACACAAAACACGATCACATGAAAATTACTAATGAACAAAAGATAGATGTTTCATTAATAATAACCTTCACAAATACTTTCTACAACATGGTTAAATTTATTCAAGGGGATCTACTTATAGAAATGAGCTGAGTTAAAATATGTTATAAGTTAGGCCAAAAATAAAGTCATCTACTCACTTGACCCATTTCTCGAGCACTGAAACCATACGCTATAATGCTTACACCACATAAATGTTGGATTAGTGTCTAAGTCCATAACTATTTTGGTATGTACTTGACCCGATGGTGCATGGTCCTTTTGGGTTGCCTTCACCAAAGCAACTTGATAGGATGAATTATGGAGAGAAAGGATTAAATATGATTTAGTAATATATTATGAGAATAATATATTAAAGGATAAATCATATTGTTTAATTAATATTAGTCAATAATTAATTGGTAATTTGTTTTGTGACTGAAAGAGATTAATTAAACTTAAGGGACTGGAATTATAATTATAAGATAATTGCAATTTGGGCTATGGATTGCCATATATTAAGGAGTGGACGCATTCTATGGGGAAACCCATAAGAAATCGTCCAAGGCCTTAAGGAAAGGAGTCCATGGGTTGCTTAGGGCTTAAGCATCCAAATTAGGGTTTCCTTGTTAGATAACCCTAATAGCCTCACTATATATAGAACCCTTAAGGCTCAAAAACGTGGGGAAGACTTCTTCTAGGGTTAGAACACGTTTTGGGCAGCCTCCATCCTCTCTTCTCTTCATCCTCTTGCTCTTGGTGTTTGTGAACCATTAGAGGAGTGACATTTGTGACTCTAAGCTTTCTAAAGTCAATACAAGGAGGAATTGAGATTGTTATTGCTACATAACAATCAAGGTATGATCTAAAACCTAATTATATGTTATATTGATTATCATATGTTAGTTCTAGGGTTTATAGTCTTGGATAACTTGCATGTACAATAGAGAAACCTAGATCCAAGCATTAGGGTTTGTATGAGCACATAGGATGCTCTTATTACCAAAACCCATCAGTGGTATCAGAGCCTAGATTGGCTTCTATTGTATTGATGCCTTGTATGTTGAAAAAATTCGATTTTTGTGGTTCTGCATGATGGACTCGGCGAGTCCCATTGTGGACTCGGCGAGTTGCCCCCTACTCGGCGAGTCCATGGGGGTACTCGGCGAGTTCGAGCGTCAGATGGAGCTATTTTCGGGATTTCTTGATGTTTATCTTTGAGATACTTGCCCTTATCATATTAGATCAATATAAATCCGATTTTATGATATATATATGAGTATATTCTTGATCTAATTGGAGATATTTATCAATTAATAAAATATTTGTTTCCTTATGTGATAATTGATTAATTATTTTGATTAAATTGGTAAATTGTTTTGCAAGAAATCATTAAATAAATCAAATATGGATAATTATGTGATTAAATGGTAATTTAGATTATTTGTTTTTGATCCTTGTTGTTATGAAAAGTTTCATATTTTTCCTTTTAGGTTTTCTAGTTTAAATTTGAACCCAAAAGTTTTGTTGTTTTGAAATTTAAATAGTTGAAACCCTAATGTTTTGAAATGTTTCAAAACTTTCCCTCAAGTTTTGGAATTTAAATTTTGATTAAAAGTTTAATTTTGATGTATATTTAAATTCTAAACCCTAATGTTTTTGAAATGTTTCAAAACTTGCCCTCAAGTTTTGGAATTTAAAAGTTGATTAAAAGTTTAATTAAGAATGTTAAATTCTAAAACCCTAGTAATGTTTTGAAAAGTTCAATTCACACCTTTATGGTTTTATTAATTAATTAAGGTGTATAATTAAAAGAGGTTTAATAAATCCATAAAAGTTTAGGTTTACAATTTAATTGAATTAAAAGTATAATTGTTAAATTTCACCACCTAGTATTTTAAAAGTGTTAAATACACCCTATATTATATATAATATTAAAAGTCTAACATTATATATATATATATATATATATATATATATATATATATATGTATGTATGTATGAGTAAAAGTCAGTCTTACCGTTAGTAGACCTCATTCACGAAGCTGGTCTATAAGGGGTGTTTAAGGAAATTGCCTATAATATGGCGATTGAATGGGTATCCACTCTTACCCACCGCACTCCTGACTAGTGGAGGGTCGTTAGCCGAACGGGTAGGATAGGACGAAACCTTCCATTATAAGTATAATGAAATACAAAAGTAACTAAATGTTTTCACAAATTCCCAATCTTAGTTACTTAGGCAAAAGTGAATTGATGCAATTCCATGAAATTACACTTTGTGGAGCGTGTGTGGTTTACCGGCACATTAAATGGTTCCAAGCAAAGGTTGCAAAGGGTGACTCAATGTTTGTCATAGTTCGGTGGAGCGTGTGTGGTTTACCGGCACATCGAATAGGTGACTGTAACATGTGAGGGCACCATGTAAGTTTGCATGGTTATTCACACCCGCTTTGTGATCCTCGGCATCCCACTCACAAACAAGAGGGGCATATCGAGATTTAAACATGCCATTGAAATGTTCAATGAATCTCAAAGGTTCTAGGAGTTTTCATAGATTTAAAACTTAAATTTCTTTTTCGTTTTTCATGGTGGAAATTGGTGAATCGTCATTCACTTACCTTCAAATATTCTGCAACTAGATTACGACATCCCTTTTCTAGGTTGTAGCGTATTGTGTTGGGTCCTAGCCTTAGTATCTCATTTGGGTGATTTACTAAGGACTCATTCGATCAACTAACTTGAATTCGTTTTCTCCCGTTTTGTAGATGTCAAAGTTCGACAACTATGGTCTTCCCAAATCCCGTGGAACAAGCATTCCACATGAAGATGATATTGCACAATTCGATCAAGGAACAAGAAATCATGCTTCACTTCCTCCTCCTCCTCCAATTGTTCTCCCTAAGCCACAAGATCGAAGAATTGAAAGGTTCAATATCACTAAAGCCCTATTGGAAATGAAACATGAAGATGGTAAACCCGTGTGTGCTCACGTTCTAGGAATGAAATCACACATTGATAGGTTGATAATGTTGGGTGTGTCATTCCCGGATGAGTTGGCTGTGAATTGGGTTTTTCAGTCACTTCCTGAATCATATAATGAGTTCAAAAGAAAGTATTAAATGATGGATCATGACGACAACCTCATTGACCTAACTTACATGCTCATTGCTGCTGAATCAGAAATGATTTGGCGAAGCAATGGAGCGTATTTGTTGTGAAAGTCAACCGACCATGCTTCCAAGGACGTTCTAGGAGAACCAACCTGCGATTGCTGCCAAAAGAAAGGGCGTTGGATAGAAATCTGCCCCAAGAGCCTGAAGATTCCAAAGATGGGAGAGTCAAAGAGTATGGCTGTGCTTTAGGTAAAATCCACTATCTAAATTAAGTTCCTATTCGTTGATTCTTAATCAATGATGTGATAAGATTGCATTTGAATGTTTTGTAGGATCGGTGAAAAGAAAGGAAGCTTGATGAAAGAGCAAGATGAGTCTAATCACAAAGAAAAGGATCTCGATCGCATGAACGTGAAGATTAGATTTTGAGCTTAGGTAGTTAGATAGAGTTGTTAGAAATTTTCTTTTTGAAATACATAGTTTTCAATGGATTTTGCATTGTAAGGACAAATGTTTTCCGCTGTTTTTATAAATAAAATAAATTTTGGTTTGACTTATTTATTTATTTTTTTATTTCCTTGCAATGAAATCGTTATGAAAATTGATGTTTACATATTCCTACAACAAATGGATATGATTCTTGTTTATGTTATTTATGGAAATGTCAAGAATTTACCAAATAGGGAGAGTTTCTCATCGCCCAAATTTCAATTGGACAGAAATTTGGAATCACGCAACTTGGTTGCATGATGAATGAGAAATTTCATATTTGGAAATTAGACTAATTCGTTGACAAAGTGTCAAGTGAAAGGACTAGGAGATCGAGCACACAAAGTTGTGTGTTGATCAAGTTCACCATAAGAGTAACAAAGATATTCGTCATTATTTACTAAAGGTTTAGTAAATATGATTATACTTATAAGATTAAGTGTAATTCGGAATTGATTAAAAAGGTTTAAATCAATAGCAAAATGAATAAGAAGAATCAAGTAGGCAGAAAGATAAAAGGTTCTCCATTCTAAGAAGAAGGGGGAGTACCTTTTATGTTTTATGATAGGTCTTAACGATTAAGAACCATATCTCAAATGATCCTCTAAGTAAGTCTTAGTACAATTGAATGTCTACGAAGAGGAATCAAGAATTGAAGAAATGGTTAAATCAAAAAGTCAATCATACTACGTTCCAATAACAAGTCTTAAAGTTAAGATTGTGGCAATAAGTGACAAGTATTAAGAAGGTTTATAACATTCATAAAATGTGGAAAGTTGTGATGTCTTGGATAAGACAAAGGCCAACTAGGACCAATTTATGAAGTGTTTTGATAAAAGCTACACTAACTCTTGAATGTTTGTTTTGTCAAGAAATGGTTATTGACAAAAGAATCTTATATGTCAAGGAGTTAGTGGGAGTCTTAATGGTCTTGAAAAGTTTCAAGAACAAATCAAATAAACCTTATCGATCATCACTAGCACACGAGTTGAGGTTTACAACCTATCGTGTTTACATTATTTTGTTTCTGTGCTGTTCCAATTGAGTTAATTATGCATGTGAGTCTTATGAGTTCTCATTTTGAACACATAAAAGGCAAGGCACCTTAATCAATGAAAGGTACATTGATGGGAAAGGATGAGCTGCTTAACTACTTGGAAGACATGCTAGGCAGCTGTGCTACCATAAGGCAAGAAATCAAGAAAGTTCAGTCCATATGAGTTTGAATTTGTCATAAACTTTGGTTTTAACAAATTCACATGGATAGGAACACATACACCGTTTAAATCTAAGTGTCATAAGATTTCCTCCTTCATGAAAATGATTGTGAGGAAATGCTTTCACTAAGAAAGATTTTAAAAGGATAGTGATTGTAAAATTACATTCTCAAATTCGATTATGGTTACGGTATCCCTTTCCATGATTTGAATTGTGAGGTTTGGCAACTAGTCTTAATTGTTTAGACACACATATGAGCTATCTAAGGAAAAGGTGTATAAGTTTAAGAGGCCTTGATAAAAGATTATCAAAGCATTAAGTATTAGAAACATGGACTTAAGAAATTCAATAGGTATTGGTTTTCTGAAAGTTAAGATGTTTATGAATACATGTCGAAGCTAGTGGGAGCATAAGTGTTATGTTTTATAAAAATCATCATGATATTGGGAGCATAAATGTTATGATTGTATGATTATTAAGGTACGTATCGCAAGTTGACAATATTAATTATAGAAAACAAGAGTTATGCCTTGCAAAGTGGTAAGGGTTGTAAAGTTGTTTTGCTATAATTAAGGGAGAGAATATTATGCTTCATTTCAAATCTAAAGGCTTAGGTTGAGAAATGTTAATAAATTTAGTCAAAGGTACATAGTGTGTTCTTAAAATTTCAATTATGATTATGATATTCCTCTTCACAATTCGAATTTTTAGAACATAGCAAATAAAACATTATGCATCGTGTCCCATACGCTTCGGGTATAGGATCGATTGCAAATGCTTTAATATTTGACCATTCTAAAATTTTCCAAATGTCTAGCGCATTTATAGGGAAAAAGGACTAGAATCGGTTTTGACTAAAATAATTAAACAACTATCAAAGGACAATCCAAAGTTCGACAAGGATTGGTTGCTTATGCGTAGTTGGAAGCATGGTATTGAATGGACCATATCGACATTATTATGAATAGAAAATATTCTATTAATAAGTTGTCATATGGAAAATATGGAAATGGTTCCATATTGGATGGACCATATCGACATTATTACAAATAGATAAGATTCTATTAAGAATGAGTTGTCATATGGAAAATATGGAAATGTGTCCATATTGGGAAATTGAATATTGAAAAAAATCTATGACTAGATTAGAAACTTTTATGCAAAAGGATGTTCAAAGGAATGTACTTTGAGTGAGAGACATCATATCTAAGGAATTGTCTTGTAACAATCTCCAATAGAGGACTTTGTATTTTCAGTGGCAATAGTCTTTGTGACTTTGGTGCAATGATATTACGAAAGGATGATTGCATAAAATGTTAGAATCTAGCATATTCTATAAGTGGCAAGAATTTGATATTCTTACACTTATGAAAAAGGATTTGGAGTTGTGAAATGAGAATGATTGGAAATGTATTCAATTTGATCTATTTCACAAAGTAAGAACCATAGGTAAACATTGTGTGCATGCAAAAGAGCATGGGACAAGTGTAATAATTCAAGCAAGAAGTTGATCACCCGAAACAACAAATAATGAGTAATCGATATGGTGATAAATAAAAGGTGTTTTATTTATGCTCAAAGGTTTGAGGCCATATGGGATTAGTATTATTCTTGTGTTTCACTTTGCATGTTTTGAATTCTCGAATAATTTAATTGGTTAAGAACAGTAAAATTATTTGAACGGGCCACAGTCGTTTATATGTTGGAAGTAGATATGAATGAATACTGTCGTGAATTGGTGTGTGGATTGTCTAAAAGAGTATTAGACATAAGCAAATGTTTGCTGCAACGTTCATGAGTACTTATGAATATGAATTTGAGTATTGGATCAAACCCACGCTCACTTGGATCACTCCATGGATTGTATCACAAGTGATTGGTGAGACGATAACATCTTATATTCTTGAAACCGATATGTGTGAGTTGTATCTTGCGAATCGGTTGCACATTGATAATATGAAAACGTACTAGTAACGTGGTGTCATAAAACATATTGTTGTGTGTGATTCGGTAAGTGAGTGCAAGTGAGCATTGAATCAAGGTTTATCCGTTCCTTTTATCCAAAGTAGGATAAACGTGATATCTTTGGGTCTCTCGATGGTTTAGTGATGACAAACGTAAATGCTCGGCCGGGCTAGGGCTAATTTGATTTGTTCAATTAGTCAGTCATCATAAATCGGAAGTCGAGAAATAGTACAAAGAGAATGATTTGAAATCATATCTCATACGATATCTAGAATGGAGGAATATATGATCCCTTATCTAAAGGACATGCGTATCTGATAGGATTAGAGTTGACAGCGGCTTTGGAAAGCTACGATTGCAGATCAGGATCTGAAGTCATATGCATAATAGTTATTAGACTTATCCAAGTGGGAGACTGTTGGATTAGTGTCTGAGTCCATAACTATTTTGGTATGTACTTGACCCGATGGTGCATGGTCCTTTTAGGTTGCCTTCACCAAAGCAACTTGATAGGATGAATTATGGAGAGAAAGGATTAAATATGATTTATTAATATATTATGAGAATAATATATTAAAGTAGAAATCATATTGTTTAATTAATATTAGTCAATAATTAATTGGTAATTAGTTTTGTGACTGAAAGAGATTAATTAAACTTAAGGGACTGGAATTGTAATTATAAGATAATTGCAATTTGGGCTATGGATAGCCATATCTTAAGGAGTGGACGAATTCTATGGGGAAACCCATAAGAAATCGTCCAAGGCCTTAAGGAAAGGAGTCCATGGGTTGTTTAGGGCTTAAGCATCCAAATTAGGGTTTCCTTGGTAGATAACCCTAATAGCCTCACTATATATAGAACCCTTAAGGCTCAAAAACGTGGGGAAGACTTCTTCTAGGGTTAGAACACGTTTTGGGCAGCCTCCATCCTCTCTCCTCTTCATCCTCTTGCTCTTGGTGTTTGTGAACCCTTAAAGGAGTGACATTTGTGACTCTAAGCTTTCTAAAGTCAATACAAGGAGGAATTGAGATTTTTATTGCTACATAACAATCAAGGTATGATCTAAACCCTAATTATATGTTATATTGATTATCATATGTTAGTTCTAGGGTTTATAGTCTTGGATAACTTGCATGTACAATAGAGAAACCTAGATCCAAGCATTAGGGTTTGTATGAGCACATAGGATGTTCTTATGACCAAAAACCCATCAATAAATACACCATAATTTTTCCTAATAGTCTAATCTGCAATCTATCCTCTAATTGTAACGCCCGCAAATCCGGGCTAGTCAATTTAGAGACGATGAGCATCAAAAATGAGTTTTTGATGGAGTATTATTTAGAATGATTAATCTTAACCAAGTTTTGGTATACGTTACAAGGGTTCTATACATATAAAGAATGCCGAAATCTGAGTTATAACGAAGAAGTTATGGCTCGTCGAAGTTTTACGGCAAAACCGACACGTCACCGGGAGACGTAAATAGTGAATTTACGGTAAATGACCTTTTAGCCTTAGTAATCTAAATCAAAGTCGTAGAATATGATAATCTGAGAGCGTCCATAAAAAGAACGCCCAAATCTGACTTCGTATGAGGAAGTTATGATTTTTCTAAGATTTAGCATAGCGGTGCACGACTCGAAACTCGAATTTTAGTTTGAGCGGTTTTTGGCCTACGCGACCTAAATGAAATTTGAAGATATCATTAATAGGAACTCATCGGTAAAAAGACAGACAAAAACGGAGTCTATATGTAGAAGTTATGAATTTTACGCGGACATTTAACAGTATAATCTCCTCGTACTGTTAAATTTAAGATCGGTCAAGAATTAGCCAGTGGAGTCAAAATGAAAGCTGTAGATCTTATTTTTATATACGTGTGGATATAAACAACGTCAAAAACGGAGGTCGTATGTGAAAGTTACGGATTTTAGAAGTCGGAAGTGTGCTTTGCGAAAATAGGTGATGTGACACAATCTTGCCCATTGCTTTCTCCCAAAGTCTTGCCACTGGATGGTGACATGTGGTACCAAGTTCAGCCATTTTCACCCTATAAATAGAACCTTTCCCAACCTCATTTTCTTCACACCTTTCCCATTCTTTCTTCTCTTTACTTTTTCTCTAGAACCTCTCTCTAGCCCCGAAACCCCCCGAAAAGCCTAGGGAACCTCCCTAGCACGAGGAGGATTCCCCGGAGTGCTCGACAGCTCCGAGAAGAATATCTTTTTGGCACGGGAACGCTGCTCCAAGCAAAACCTGATTTTCTATAAAAACCGCTGTAAGTGAGCTACACCTATGCTATTTTTAATATAGCTTTTATTTAATTATAGTAACGTTATTAGGAACTTATAATAAGTACTTGGGCTATTATTATCGGTTATATAAGTATTGATTAATGCTTATATAATAGTAAGACAAAATTTCAAGAATGGTCCCTGTGGTATGTCAAAACTAGCAACTTTGGTCCAATATGGGTTTGGCTCACAAGGATGGTCCGATAGTTTCGTTTTGTTGCGAGTTTAGTCCAATTTCCTATGAACTTTTTTATAATGATGGATTTGCCCCTTATTATTTTATTTTCCATTTTTCTTTTATTACAACAATTAAAAAGCAATTAAAAAATCTCTCTTTCTCTCTCTCTCTCTCTCTCTCTCTCTCTCTCTTAGCAGTCGAACCCATCTCCATCACCTTCACCTGCAAATAGAAAGGTGTTTTATTCTTGAACACCATCTCTGTCTCTATCACTTTCACACCTCCAAATCAAACACCATCAATTTTCTTCTTGATTCAAACCTACAAATCAAGAGTTTTCTTCTTGCTTCAGACTTGCAGATATAGAATCAAACAAAAGCCCATCACCATATGTTTATCGTTTTTCTCTATCTCCTGTTCGATTATACATGATCTGAGAATGAATGATCCAAAGAAACAAAAAAAAGCACACAAACAATCACTGTAACAAAACACACACACACACACATATACTTCTTAGGATGAAAAAGCTTCACTTTTTGGGTTTTAGCATACCGCAAGAGACCATTCTGGAAACAATAAAAGGTATATTCAATTTGTTTCTTTCAATTAGAGTTTTAGTCATGTAATCGAAGATCATGTCTAGATCTGTATAACCACTCCATATCTGGGTATATATTACAACTTTAATTTTTTTTCTGTGTTTTTTTGGTTCTAGAAACAAAAACCACATAGAAAATCAAAGGTTATTCTGGAACTTTGCCCCAAAAAGCTATGTTGTTCTTGAGTTCTAGAAACAACATCAGAAATCTGTTTGTGTATGTATTTAGAAACAAAATCAACATTTGGTGGCTTCCGATACCCGACCCTTCCATAATCACCGATTCATAGAGATCAAAGGGAATATGAACCCGTTTAATAGAAAACCTCTATCGATCGATTACAGATAATAAGCACAAAATCGGATTTTAAAGAATGAAACGATTCAGAAAACCTTCTTGAAATCTAGATACCCGTTGGAAATGTGAGCGAGATTTCAGATCTATAAGAAAGGGGCAGTGAGGAGCTAATGGTGAGATTTTGATATATATATATATATATATATATATATATATATATATATATATATATATATATATATTTGATTTGAGCATGAGTAAGGATGAGTGCACAAACTTTGATTTTTGATCGTGGTGTTGGTGGTTGATTTATGGTGGCTGGAAGGAGAGATGGTGGTGAGGAGTTAGGTTTTATGAAGAAGACGAGGGTCTTGAAGAAGATGATGGTGGATTGAATCTTTGGGTATTGAAACTGGAGAGAGAGATAGAGAGAGAGAGAGGGGAGAGAGAGAGAGGAGAGAGAGAGAGAGAGAGATAGAGAAAGAGAGAGAGAAGGAGAGAGAGAGAAAGATTTTCTTTTTTTGCTTTTTCTTTTTTGACATCTGTAATAAAAAAAATTGAAAAAGGGAAAATACCAAGGGCAAATCCGTCATTATAAAAAGTTTTAAAATTTTTGGACTAGACTCGCAACAAAATGAAACTATTGGACCATCCTTGTGAGCCAAACCTATTTTGGACCAAAGTTGAAAGTTTTGACATACCACAAGGACGATTCTTGCAATTTTGTTTAATAGTAATAATAGCTAGACTATTAATTAGTCTCGACGAATAATAGACTAAACTCTAATGGTAATAATATTAGGTTTCGTCGAAGGAAATTATTTTTAATTAAGAAGCGAAGCGCTGTCTGAGTTCGGAATCACCACTTTTTCAAGTGAGTGCATGGTTCCTTTCATCTTACACATATATGCCTTGGAATGTTCAGCAGATACAATGAATATGCAATCAATTCCATGTTCCCTTAAGTTTTTCTTTTTGGGCTCAGTAAGTTTACAACTGCCCGACATCCTCAAACCCGAAACTCAAATTCGGTTTTTTATTGAACCAAAGTTCATATAGGACTATTTTGTTCCTTTTATTTGGAAACCTATTTAATAAATAGCAGACAGGTAACATGGCATCTTCCCGGAATCCTTCACTCAATCCAGAGTACGACAACATTGAGTTTACCATTTACTTTAAAACTTGATTTTTGCGTTCAACAATACCGTTAAGGTGTCGTGGTCTCATGAATGATACCCACTGATTGGAAGTATATGGGATCCATATATTCACCTCCCCTGTCAGTCCTAAGACATTTAACCGGAATGCCCGATTACGATTCCACCTTAACTTTGTATATTTTAAATTTACCCAAGGCTTCATCCTTATAATGTAACAAATACACATAGCAAAACCGAGTGCAGTAATCAGTAACAGAAACTACATTCTTTTTATTTACCAAAGAAGGAGTAGAGTGAAAATCACATAGGTCACTGTGTACAAGTTCCAAAACTGTCACACCCCAAAACCTTAACGGCGGAATATGTTCTAGGGTGGAGGACGTCATGTACAGTATCATAACAATTGCATAATAGTAAAAAAAAGCGACAACAACCATTGCATTAATATAGTAATTGTAAATACAAACGTGTTCTGTACAGTTAATAGACACCAAAAGTATAACAAAAATAAAAGATGGGTCTTGTATATGCTCCATCTTCTCAAAAGCAGCACCAGTACCTGTCTATTTTTGACCTGATGATACAAGTTATTTTGAAATCGAGTATCAGCATAAAGCTGGAGAGTTCATAAGATTTTAGTGTCATTTCTTGTATAAAAGCATTTACAATCATGTAATATAAAAGCTGAAATAAATGTTGAGAGTAGTAGAAATCCCTAGAAAATCCTATATTTTCCAGAATTGTACATTTGTAAGTTAAATCCTTTGAGTGTGTAAAAGTATTTTCATTGAAACTTTCAGTGTTAAAAATAAGGTAATAAATTTCATACAAGTAACGTAGATGAGTAAAAGTATTGCTGGTTGACTGTAGTAGTGTTGCAAACTTCAATATATATTTATTTACTTTGGGAAATTAGCTTAGACTTTAAGTCTTAGTGTGTTAATTTGGATATGGATGTGATTTCTCATGTAATCAAACTGAGTGATTATAAAGGGCCTGATGACCTTCCTGGCCATCCGTAGTGTAGTGATGTAGTGTCATCCCTGGGCCTAGTCGGCTCGGACTGTAATTAACAGTCGGGATGTAATAACGTCCGTCTTGTATAGATCTATACATGTAGTGTTGCTTCCCTTCCGGGAAGCCCCAGTTACATGGTATTTACGCAGTAGAGTACCGTATAGAGTGATAGTGTGTTATATTCTGGATTAGTGTATTGTCTTGTATTATAGTATAGTAACCTTTAGTATAGTATAGAGAGTGATCTCTTAAACACTACTAGAAAAACAGCCTTTTACGACGTTCATTGCGCGTCGTAAAAGGCACAGACAACGCGCAAATACGCGTCAAGGAAGGCCCTGTTATAAAGAGAGACGACGTGCTTTTGCGCGTCGTCTATAGACGATGCGCATTTACGACGCTCATTTACAACGCGCGTTTACGACACACAATGCGTATCAAGGAAGGCCCTGTTTTCAAGGAAGACGACACACTTTCGCATGTCGTAACCTTACAACGCGCGTGTTAATGACATGCAATGCGTATCAAGAAAGCTACTGTCAAGAAAGGCCATGTCATAAATGAAGATGACACAAATTTTTGCGTATCATAATTTTAAATTTTAAAAAAAATATTATTTATAGATTTACTAATTTTCAAATTAAATTTGTATTTAATGTCTCATAATAGAAAATAAAATATCATATACAAAAAATACAATCCATTGCATAAAATTTAATGTCATACAAATAATCATTCCATGGAAAGATAAAACAAATCAATAGTTGTAACAAAAATTTACAAACTAATTAGATACAAGAAATATAAAAAAATATACCCTCAAATGCTTTTCAAAGTCTAATCTCCATATCAGCTCATCAACTCACTTCTTTAGTTTGTCCTTAGGTTCTCTAAGTCCATGTTAGTCTCCATCACCAAGTTTAGCTTGCTTTTCACTGACATCAGCCTAAAAAACAATAAAAATTACACTTTGTAACTTTGATACAAAAAATAAAGCTAAAGTTGCAATAATGAAGTTTCTATTTGCTTGACTACTTGTTTAATTTTGATTATTTATTTGTTTTGGAAAGTTTCTATATCATAGCGAAAAGATATACCCCCCATACACACACACACAAAATCTAGTTTTAATTTTGATTATTTATCTTTGTTTACATCTTTTTTTAATGCATCTGTGTAATCTTTACAGTTTGTTTGTGTCCTATGTTCGGGAATTTACCTACAGTTGCAATATTATTTGCCACTTTGGAAGTGTTTTGTCACTTCGTCTCTATAGAATGTTAAATACTGACCTCAAAAGGCAATTTGCAATCCAAGTACTCTTTCTCAAAAGGTATTTTGTTATCATCCTTTGCTGCTTTCTATTTTTGGACTGAATGAACACACTGAGGATGAAAAAGAAAATGACCATTTTACCCTTTTATAGGAAGTGATATTGAATATATATATATATATATATATATATATATATATATATATATATATATATATATATATATATATATATATTTGACTATTCATTTACAAACAGTTATAAATTGAAATCTTAACATTGTACTTTTACATTAATAATTTTCAATATTTGATAATAACCAAAATCACCCACAATGTAATACTCCACGTGTACAAACTCGGAGATTTAGTTTCTTAATATTTGGATTTAATGAGCTTCCTACCACATATAAATAACTATTTTTTGTTTACATGTTTCATCTTTATTTCATACTACATAAATGTTGTCAATAATATATTTAAATCCTTAAGTCCATCAATTGATCAAAAAGAAACAACACCATCATTTTCTTTTTAATGCAAAAAGAATGAGTCAATGGAGAGGAAAAAGGATTTTCCCTTGACTTTTTTGTTTCCAATCCATCATTTTCTCAAATATTTTTAAACATCATTAATATAAAAAAAATTGTTGTTAGTTGTTACTAACCAAGATGAAGATGATAGTATGTATATGATGAAGGCAACAGGTTTGATAATGATGGGTCAACAACAATAAACAGCTTGATCAATTAGTGGAGGAATTTGTTTAATTTCGGTTCCAAGCTCATGCTCAATCCGATACCTATAGCATTAATAAATAGCCATGAAACCACAAAGTTAGAAAGATAAGGGTAAATATCGTAATGCTAATTAATATTATCAGGAGGAAGGCATACAGGTTAAATCTGTCTTCAAAGGTTATCAAATTCACAGCAAACCCAAGATGCCCAAACCTTCTGGAACGACCCACCTATAATTTAATTATAATCAATCAATCACAGGTTAACAATACTTCACTCTCTATCAACATTCAAAGAAAGAATAAACAAGGCTGGTAGCAGATAAATGCTAGTATAATCTGAACCTTTAAACCATCAAGACCATTTGCATCTGCATGTCTACAGCCTGTTCAATATAAATGCAAACAAGAATCAATGATTATTCATTTGATTTTAGCATTCATATATGTGAAGAGGAAATATATGTGACTTCGCTGTGTCTAAAACAATCCCCTGTAATACACAAAATTTAATTTGGAAAAACTAAGATGCCAGTCCCTTCTATGTAAGCTAGAAACATTGGATTCAGGTAAGTTACCAAATGTTGAACTGAAGTGTTAAGGAAATCATCCTTGATTTTCTTCCCCTGTAATAGATAGGGATGTAATTCTTGAAAATCATGCATATTGGAAAGGAAGAAAGTTACCTGATGTATAATAAAAGATCAAAGTTTATATAAGGTTTGGAATTCTTTAACTTCAACTATGAAACTACTTAAAAACAATAATGAGTTCTGATGATAACAATTACTGAATCTACTATGAGTTTCCTGTAGTAGTAGATTGTGAGGTTAAAAGCAGAGCTTGTACAAGTGTAGTGTCTAATATTGATGCCATCTCTCTAGCACCTGAGTCAAGAGGCATGTTGACTCTCCCCTGAAATTTTTTTAAAAAAAAGTTCGATGACTATGACAAGAATAACCCCGATACAAAAAAATGTCAAAAATTAATCTCTAAGCATTCAGATATGCTATTTCCTATAAAAAATATCCGAACTAGTTGTATCAATTCTAAACTTTAAACAAAACCCAAATCAAATTCCCCTTGGAATTCTACTTGTACCTTCAAAATTCAACTAAAATGTGAAAAGGCTAGTTATTTAGAATCAAATTGTAAAGTTTACCGAAGTTTTGAAAAACATTCTTGATGCCTCCTTGCAAGTTTTCCCATTTAAAAGGTTGTTCATACGAAGATCCTTTCTTCTATTCTCTTCTTCCTTATTAAATATATTTTGGAGATATTTTCCAATAGCCCTACAAAAAAAACGGTTTTATTTATTTTCTTTTTCAATTAATGTAAAAAATAACTAAATATGATTAGTTGGTACGTGAAGACCATCCATTGTCATCAACTAAATCATCAACTAAACGTTTTTCTTCAGTGTGACTCAAATCTTCATCAGGTTCTTCAGCATCATTGTCAACTTCATTATCAAAATTCAGAAAATCTAAGATAAAAGAAAATAATTAAATAATATAATTCTTGACTTTGTATAACCACAAAGCAACCAGGTCAAGAGATTATAAAATAAAATAGAAAATCATCTCAAATCACTAAAATACTTTTTCCCAAATTGTGTATGAATCATTCATTTGGCAGTGATCAACAACATTAGAAGCAGCAACCAACTTGTTATCAGAAGTCTCAGTTGACCTAAAAGTTAAAACCCAAAACAAAAAATTAAAAGTGAAGCTATAAAATTTAATTCTCAACTGACCTTCAACTGTGTGCAATCAGATTCACGGAAAAAGTTATAAATAAAGATGTCAATAGAGAAAAAAAAACAAACCAATCACAAGCATTTCTTTGGAAGGTATATCCAAGTATAATTAGTTGGCTCATCATTAATATCATTAATATCAGTAGTATGGAAGGCTTCACCATGAACTTACAAAATGCAAGTCGTGCCTGAACCATGTTTATGAAATTATTTAGTTTCCCATCATCATTGAAAGGGTATTTTAGACATTTAAAAACTAGTAAAACTTTGACCACCACCACTTACTTCACGAATACAAATTTTCATTTTTGTTTTAGAAATGAAAGTAGACAAAATATTAGAAAAGAAAGGGAGTAAAACTAATATTATATCAATCAATGAGTAAAAAGACCAAATTGCCCTTTTGTTTTGGAACAACAAACTCTGATGTGCACTAATCATCAACACAGATTCATATTCATGATACTAACACAAAGTACAATTTCAAAAAGAATATATGAATTATGTAGATCCATCAGTCCTATTTACAGATACACAGCCATACAAACTCTGATGTGCACTAATCATCTTGTTTGCAAACAACTGGCATTTAGAACAACCAAACGGATGCAACTACACTGCAAACGGAAAACACAATTTGGTCTTCCTAATGTTTGGAATCAAGAAATTCTCAAGAAGAATAATCAAAGGTGAAACATACATGGATTCAGTTACAGATGTTTCAAACAGAGTCACTTCATACCCACATATTCTCGAAATTGATGATGAAAACGGAGAAATTGAAATGAAATTAGAAGAAGAAGAAGAGGATTTGTTACCTTCAACCTCGTGCCCCGAGTCTCGGAAAGCTTTTATTCAACTTTACAGTCGTTAATACGAGTCTAACTGGAAAGATTGTGAACGTGAGAGAAATCAAACCCCGAGATTTGCATTCGGTTACAGATGTTTTAAACAGAGTCACTTCACACCCACATTCAATATTCATGAAATTCTAGGGCACACGAGGCTACATGTCGCCTGGATTTCAGTCTACCGGAGTTCCGACACATAAGTCCGACTTGTACGCTTTCGGAGTTGTACATCTTGAGATATTGTCAGGCGAAGAAGGGAAGTGCGGAACGAAGGAAGGAGTGTCGATAACTAGGCAAGGAGGCAGTCGAATGTATGGAGGGGGAAGAAAGGATCATAATTAGGGCAAGAAGGAAAGTGGAGGATAAAAAAGAAGGCGGGTGTTCAAAATTTTAGGGATTTCATTTTCCCCCTGTCTATTAAACGCGCGTTTCATTAAAATTATAAAGCGACACTCATAGAGGATGCCCATTTTAGATACAATGCCCTCCGTGTTTTTAATTTTTTCTTGTATGATGCTAATTTAAGGGCATGCAATAATGCGTGACCTAAATCCTTAAATTTTTTGAAGAGATGACACTTTTTTAACGTTACTCTCTTTTGCGTAACATAAATCAATGAGTGTTATGGTTTGCGCATCATAAAAGGCTATTTTTCTTGTAGTGAAATGTGTTTTAACTCGTGATGGAAGTAATTATAGCAGGTCTCATAGTGATAGAGGTAACGAGCGGTAATATTAACTATACCTGTTATAGTTAAATAGAGCGTGGAGTCGCATGCCTTTGATTTACAAAGGTGTTGAATAAGATGAAAACTTTCATATCTAACGCAAATACATATGATATATAATTAAGAAATCAATGATAGTCAGACGGATAACAATATACCCTAAGACCATAATCAAACAAGAACAGGAAATAAGGTGAGCTATCGGTCCAAAGTCCTTCAAGTCTTATTTATATAAATATATTGATGTCGATATAGTTTAAAAGAAAAGTAGTTTAAACATAGTTTGAAAATAGTTTAACAACAATTTAACTTAGAAAATGCGTTTCGTAAATATTTAAAACACTTTTATTGACAAATAGCTAAAGGTATAGAAAATCCTTTTTGGTTGTAAGTTATAAATCACATATGATTAGGAACTAGAACTTGTTGCATTTACTTGTATCCCCCCCTCTAAAACATGTAAAAACATTTAAAAATGTTAATTAAGGGGTATGAACTCACCTGTAGTGAGTAGATCGGGTGGAAGTGTCGGATGAGTGCTTTGTTCCAAGTAAAGACTTGAACACACTTTATGATCCTAGTAAAATATGAAGACATATGTTTACAAGTAATTAGTGATTAAGACACTAATTGAACACATATAGACATCCTAATTCGAAGAAAAACTCTTTGGTCAAGTGTTAGGAGGCTATTGGGTTGCAAGGAGGGAGTGCAAGGCCTCACTATGGAGTTTACTCCTCAAATACTCACCTTAGGTGAGTTTACGGTTGAGGGACCACATCCCCATGAGTTTATGGCCGTAAACTCATGGGAGGAGTGTATTTGAGTGCTTTTAAGCTTCATGCCTCACTAAGTAAGGTTCTAGGGTTGATTTCAAGGGTTTAGGAAGTGGTTTGGGCATGAATTGCACACTTTTTTGAGTTTACGGTCCTTGGACCCTTTTTGGGGAGTTTACTACCGTAAGCCCATGACTTTACAGCAGTAAACTCATGGTCTATCCATCCACTTCGAATTTGGGGTTCTTAGATCATTTATGCACGTTTCTAGGTCAATATCCAAGCATTGTGAGTGTTTTGGGGCATCAAAACCCCTTTGTTGGGTGTTTACGGTTCATCAATGTTCATGGACTGTAAACTCATGTTTTCCCCCTTAAAGACACGATTTTGGGTTTCTAATTTCATTCATGCAAGATTCCAAGTCATAGACAAGCATTAGAAGGGTTTTGGGGCCTTAAAACCCCTTTATGGGAGTTTACGGTTTTGGGAGGTGTTCCCCAACTGTAAACTCTAGTTTTTTTTGGGGTATTTGGGTGATTAAATCCCTAATTTGCATGAATACTAAGCAAAACAACAAGTTAGGAGTGATTACTTACAAATTTGGAGCTTGAATGAGGTGTTTCTTGGCCAAAACCCACTTGTAGAGAGAGAGAGAGAGTAGAGAGAGAGAGAGAGAAAGAGAGAGAGAGAGAGAGAGAGTGACTAGAGTGGTAAAAAGTTTAAGTTGTTGACCACTCAAACCTTATATAGGGATTGAGTTTGTGGCCAGGTGGAAGTCTACTCGATACCGACGTTAAACGGGGCTTATGGTCGTACCCGGCTTAGTCGTAAACTAAATTTTTTCCATAATTAGATTCGAGGGTGTTACACGTGTATTTATTTCGTTTCAACCCTTATGAAATAAAATAAAAACATTAATTTATTTGTCTAACCCCAAAATCTTAACGAAAGTAATAATAAATTATTTTTATTTAACCGAAATGGGTTGCGGCAACGGAATGAATTTCAGGTTGTCACATCATTCCCCCATTAGAGGAAATTTCGTCCCGAAATTTAGAATTTAAGTAGCTAAGTTATTACAATACAACTAAGCAAAGAGATGAGGATATTTGAGTTTCATTTGATCCTCGCGCTCCCAAGTGAATTCCGTTCCTCGCTTGGCATTCCACCTAAAACACAAATAGGAATAAAAGAATTGTCTCCCATTTTCAGCACCGACCCATCTTCAAGTAGAGTTAATGCTTCAAGCATCCTTTTATCCTTGCATACATGGTTCATTGCCCCGGAGTCGATCCACCAAGCAACATCATCATCCCGCACATAGAATGATTCAGGAATAAATGAAACATAGTAAACATAATTCTGATTAGAATTATCAAAGTTAGTCAAAAACTATCCTCCTTTAACTTGGGCGGAAGACTTTTTCACTTTCCTGTTGGCTCCACTGTTTCTAGTACCATTGTTGCCTAAATTCAAACGACAATCACACTTGTAATGGCCAACTTGATTGCAGCTCCAACAAACCAGATCATTTCTCTCTTTTTTTGGAGTTGCTTGGGACATGTTCCTGCTTACGTTTGCCATGCCCTTTGTGGTTCTGGTTCCTTGGTTTGTTTTCAACCATATGAACCGAGGGCTTTCCTGATTCAACTTTTCCTTTGGGTTTTTCAGATTTGTCACTTTCCAGGATGAAGATAGTTTGTTAATGATGGTTGACACCGCAATGGATTCATCCATATTCATACGGTGCAGTTTAAACTAACCGTATATGCCAAGGAGTTTATTGTATTACTTAGTAACAAACCTTGAATCGTCCATCTTATAATTGTTAAAGTTACTGACTAGAAACTTCTTGCTAGAAGCATCCTCGGTGATATATTTCAATTTAAGGGTGTCCTACAACTCCTTGGCACACAAGGCTTCGCTATGGATGTCAAATAAAGCATCAGACATACCATTCAGAATGTGACCTTTGTAGATGTAGTCATTGTTTTCCCACTTCTGTCTCTTTCTTATCTCTTCAATTATCTCAACAACACCTTCCTCAGGCTCCGCTGGTCTTGGAGTACTGAGCACGTATACTAATTTTAGAGTAGTCAGCATGAAGTACATCTTATTCTTCCTCTAAGTGTATCCAACCCGTATTGATAGGGATACCGACAACACAAAAAAATATAAGGACATTTCACATTACAAGCTTCAAAACTAAAGCGTCATTATAATAAAATTACAAATAGACTTCAACATTACAAACAACAAAGACATTCAGAATCTCATAATAACCTTCGAACCCCAACAGTTCTCTTAATATAGATACTATAATGTGGAGTTTTACATTAATTAAAATGAAAACTTCTGTTGTGAAAATGGGACGTTACAAGTTGGTATCCCTAGAAATAATAGTAAACGATTGACAAGGGATAGCAACACTTTACTCATAAATAAACACAACTTTTATTCATCATCAAATGTCAATTACATTTTACAAATTTCAAAATTATCTAACTACTAAGACTAATATCATCCTTCAGCCCTATGCTCCTAGCATGTTGGAGATGCCTAACCCTACCCAGTCCCTTCGTGAGGGGATCTACCGGGTTCTCATCCGATGATACCCTCTTTGCCACGAGGAGTCCTTCTTCTATACGATGTATGATGAAATGATATTTTCTATCAATGTGTCTGGATCTCCCATGATCCATTGGTTCCTTTGCTAAGGCAACTGCACTTTCACTATCATAGAAAATCTCTATGGGCTTCGATATAGCAGGTACAACTCCAAGGTCTCTAATGAAGTTCTTTAGCCACATAGCCTCTTTTGCCGCCTCGCTTGCCGCTATATACTCTGATTCGCAAGTTGAATCAGCCACTATCTCATGCTTGGAACTTTTCCAAGAGATTGCTTCTCCGTTTAAGGTAAAGACCCAGCCCGACTAAGAGTGGAAATTATCCCTATCAGTCTGGAAGCTAGCATCACTATACCCTACAACTCTCAAGTCTCACTCCCACCAAGGGTAAGGACCCAGTCCTTAGTCCTCCGTAGGTACTTGAGAATGTTCTTTACCACTGTCCAGTGAGCCTTCACAGGATTCCCCTGATACCTGCTTACCATGCTTAAAGAAAAGGCTACATCAGGACGAGTACAAGTCATAGCATACATGATCGAGCCTACTGCCGAAGCATAAGGTACCCGACTAATTTCTGCTATCTCATCCTCAGTACTCGGGCTCTGACTCTTACTCAGTCTAGTGTTACTCTGGATGGGTAACTCTCCTTTCTTGGAATCTTGCATGCTGAATCTCTTCAGCACCTTATCCAAGTATGTACTCTGACTACGTCCAATTAGTCTTTTACTCCGGTCTCTCAAGATCCTTATCCCTATAATATAGGCAGCTTCTCCTAGGTCCTTCATAGCGAAACACTTCCCAAGCCAGGACTTAACTTCCTGCATAGTTGGGATGTCATTTCCTATGAGTAGTATGTCATCCACATACAACACCAAAAAGCTAACTATACTCCCACTAGCCTTGACATATACACAAGATTCATCTTCACTCCTAGAAAAGCCAAACTCTTTGACCTTCTCATCAAAGCAAAGATTCCATCTGCGAGGTGATTGATTTAATCCATAGATGGATTTCTCAAGCTTACACACTCTATTAGGGTACTCTGTGCTAACAAAACCCTATGGCTGATTCATGTAAACATCCTCATCCAACTTTCCATTAAGGAAAAGTGTTTTGACATCTATTTGCCATATTTCATAGTCATGAAATGCAGCTATGGCTAACAATACCCTAATAGACTTAATCTTGGCTACTGGTGAAAAGGTCTCATCATAATCAACTCCTGGAGTTTGAGAAAAGCCCTTTGCAACCAGTCGTGCCTTATAAGTGTGTACATTACCATCCATGTCGGTCTTCTTCTTGAAGATCCATTTGCACCCAACTGTCTTACGACCTGACACATTGTCAACCAAGTCCCAGACCTGATTGTCGTACATGGATTGTATCTCACTATCCATTGCCTCTTTCCATTTAGCAGACTCGGGGCCTGCCATGGCTTCCGCATAGCTGTTAGGTTCATCCAGACTTACCAGTGTCCCATCACTGATAAGTGTCTCACCTTCCGCAGTAATATGGAAACCATAGTAATGCTCAGGTTCATTCCTAACCCTTGTGGAACGCCTCAGAGGTACAATTGGAGGTATAATTGGATTAACAGGAGGTTCCTCCTCAAGTTGACTGCTAGGGTTTGATGTTCCTTCACCACTTGACTCTTGAAGTTCTTCAAGGTCAATTAGCCTCCTACTGTCTCCTTGGCTTATGAACTCTCTCTCTCTCTCTCTCTCTCTCTCAAGACAGCCCTCCTTGCTACAAAGACTATATTCTCACTAGGTCTGTAGAAGAGATAACCAAAGGATTTTTGTGGGTAGCCAATGAAAATACACCTCTCACTTCGAGGTTCGAGCTTGTCATGAGTCTCGCATCTCACGAAAGCCTCGTAACCCCAAACCTTGATGTGGGATAGACTAGGAACTTTTCCAGTCCACATCTCGTGAAGTGTTTTGGCAACCTTCTTTGTAGGGACAAGATTAAGGATATGGGTGGCAGTCTCTAAGGCATACCCCCAAAATGAGATTGGTAACATAGCTCGACTCATCATGGAACGAACCATGTCCATGTAACGTCCGAAAAATACAACCAATTTAAACTTTTCAAAACAACCCGATTTTCATTAAAATGTTTACAAAAAGGTCTCCTGAAGAACCTAAAAAACATTAAACCACAACTGTAAGCCCGAAAGCTTAGTGAGATACCCCCAAAATACCAACCACGTATACGCCCTTCCAGGCTGCGACCTTCCGGTCCAAAACATATAAAACATACATAACATAACAGAACATAGAACAACCATTCATATCGGGTCTACTGTGTGACTGGTCCTCCGTATTGGGCCTTCAGTCTGCCGGATCCATCCTCCAGGTCTAGTCATGTCCTTCGAGTCTACAGTGGGGTTGGTCCGCCCGCATCGGGTCTTCAACCCACCTGGTCCACTCTCTGAGTCTACAGTGTGAGTGGTCCGCCCGCATTGGGCCTTCAGTCGGCCCGGTCCACTCTCCGAGCCTCGGCACGTCTGGTCCGCCCTCGTGGGGCCTACAGCCTATCCGGACCGCTCGCTGGGCCTTCGGAATAACCGGTCCGCCCTGGGTATCTTGGCCTACAGCACAAAGCAGGACCCGCCTCAACCCATCTCCAGTCCAAACAACCATGTGCACAAAACATACAATCATATAACAGTCATAGTCAACAAACCGAACAAACAGATCACATAGCATATCATTACCCTACCCAGGTTACCGACCTAACCGGTCACTAGCATATCATCACTTTATATATATCGGGAAACTGACCTTAACAAGGTCCCCTAGCATGTACCATCCTAGCTACCAGGATGCAGACACATCAAACAATAACATTATAACCATATCCGAATCTCAATCCAATAAAGAGCCAGCCTTGGTGCCTTAGACCCTGTTGATATAGTGAGGATAACTCTTCTCGAAACTGCCGGCTGAAAGGATAAGATCCCGCTGCTCCGAACTCTGACACGAACTCCTCCACTGAACATCAAAACATACAACTCAATAAATACCCTTAATTACCAAAATACCCCTGGAAGACAACTGGTCAACCTTGGACAAGTCAAAGTCAACCCCTGACTGACCCTACTCGCCGAGTCAACCCGATGACTCACCGAGTCCTTATCCTCAGAACTTCCCTCAATTAGCGACCCAACTCGCCGAGTCACCCCAAGACTCGTCGAGTCCAACAACTCTGAGTCCACTCGCACCCAACTCACCGAGTCATCCCTTGACTCACCGATTCATCGACTCAACCAGAAATATTGGGACTTCCTCGACAAGACTCGCCGAGTCCAAATGGACTCGTCGAGTCCAAGGCTATCTTCAACCTACTCGCCGAGTTGTTCTTACAACTCGTCGAGTTCCAGGCCATCTTCAAGCAACTCGTCGAGTCCACCCATGTGACTCGTCGAGTACCACTGGTCTGAATCCATACAGAAGCATCTCAGGCCATGCAATTGATCCAAAACATAGATCCAACCTCCTACAATTTATCCATCACGTAAAGTGGCAAACTTTACGTGAATCTAAAGAGATCTAGGCCTTATTCACCTTAGAACCAAGGTTTGGGACATGGTAGCTCCATCAACAACACAAGAACAGGGGCTTTAATGCTCTTAAGATCTTCTCCACTCCAGATCTGAGGTAGCAACCTCAGATCCATCCTCCAACATCAAGATGCCACACAACCAAGCACCCCACACAACCCCAAAATGAGAAACTAGGAAAACACAGCCCAAGAACGAAAGTATTACCTCCAAAAGATGCCTCAATAGCAACCAAACTCGAATCCAAGCAAAGCCCTTTGATCCAAGCCACTTCTCCTTCAAGATTTCTTCAACCAACACCTCTCCAAGCTCTAATTTGCTCCACAAAGGGACTCTCCACGAATTTAGGGTTTCTGGGACTCAAGGGGGGAATAAGGGAGGCTGTGGAGGGGTATAATGCTCTTTATATAGGGCTCAACCCCGACAATTAGGGTTTTCTCCATACAACACCTACTCGTCGAGTCCATATTTGGACTCGCCAAGTAGGCCACTAGATACGCGACCATAATCGCGACCTGACTCGCCGAGTCTACCATGGACTCGCCGAGTCACCCTCCGAAACTTACAGTTTTAGCCCTTCAACTCTACTCTTGCGATTCCGGGATGTTACAGTCCAACAAGGTTCGATTACGCCTCTCAACTACACCATTCAACTGTGGTGTCCTGGGAGGTGTCAATTGTGAGACAACCCCACATTCCCTTAGATAGTCGAGGAACTCAGTACTATGATACTCACCACCACGATCGGATCGAAGCATCTTAATGTTCCTGCCCAATTGATTCTCGACTTCCTGTTTAAACTCTTTAAACCTTTCAAAAGTCTCTGACTTATGCTTGATTAAGTAGACATATCCATATCTACTATAATCATCTGTAAAAGTCACATAATAACGATTAGCATCCCTTGTGGCAGTTTTGAAGGGTCCACATACATCTGTGTGTACAAGATCCAACAAACCTTCACCCCTCTCACAAGAACCAGTGAAGGGTGACTTTGTCATTTTTTCCAAGTAAGCATGATTCACAACTATCATCTGACTTTAGGTTAAATGATTCCAAAACTCCATCCTTTTGGAGTTGGCCTATGCATTTCTTTCTTATATGTCCAACACGATAATGCCATAATGATGCTTTATCCAAGTTATTATCATTAGTAGAATCAATACACAATACATTATTTCCTAAATTATCTACAACAGACACAACTTCATACACACCACCACAAGGTAATGCTTTAAAATAAAACACATTTATTCAAAGCATAACATTTCTTGCCATTTCTGGCGAATAACAACATTTATTCAAATCTAAAGTAAATCAACTAATAAGCAACAAAGTATAAACTCCAATCTTGGTGACAGGTGAAACTTTCCTATTCCCCATGATCAAGTTTATCTTTCCATGCTCCACATTCTCACTTCTTCTTAGTCCCTGCAATTCAGAACAAATATGAATACCGCAACCGGTATCAAGGACCCAAGAGTTAGAATAGAGTGACTTATTAGATGAGATAGTGTAAATACCTGCATGGTTGGGTTTAACTTTCCTATCCTTCATATCTTGTTGGTACTTCGGGCAGTTACGCTTCCAGTGCGCCTTTTCGTGGCAGTAGAAGCATTCAGCCTCTTTGGGATCAGAAGAAGGTGTAACGAAACCTGTCTTGGTTCCGCTAGAAGAGGAGCCGTCAAGGGTTTTACCCTTGGTACCCTTCGAAGGGATGTTTCTCTTCTTCCCTCTACCTTTCCCGGTTTCCATGATAGGTGCTGAGTTTGGAGTAGTAGTAGGAGTGGTCACAACCGACTTACCTTTAAGACCCGATTTTGTGGTCTTTAGGAGTCCCTGAAGTTTGCTAAGTGTAACTTCCTCCTTATTCATGTGGTATGTCATGCGGAATTGATCATAACACGAAGGTAAGGAGTGCAAAATAATATCTATTGCTAACTCCTCAGGGAAGTTCACATTCAACTTCATCAATCGATCCACACACCTTTACATTTTCTGCATATGGCTTGTGATGGGTTCACCATCTTTCATTCGGGTTGTGATCATAGAGGAGATGATTTCATATCGCTCTTGACGAGCACTCTGATGGTAGCGGTCCATCAAATCCTGGTGCATCTCAAAAGGATAGTAGTCCTCATAGGACTTTTGGAGCTCAATTGTCATGGTGGCCATCATGATGCATGCCACTTTTGTAGCATCTCTTTCACGTGCCTCATATTCAGCAAACTCCTCAGGAGTAGCAGTTGGCTCAGGCACCTTGAGCTCCTTGTCAAGAACATATTCCTTGTTCTCGTAATGAGTGACCATCCTGATGTTTCTGATCCAGTCAGTAAAGTTGGATCCATCAAAGATGACTCTCCCACAAAGGCTCATGAGAGAGAAGGAGCCAGTAGGGTTTGAGCCAAGAGTAGCATTGTTGGAAGACATCTGAAAGGAAGAAAGTAAGTTTAGTTTAGATATAGGGATAGTCGTTAATAAAACACCCAAATGTAATATTAAGGCTAGGATCCAATCACAATATATTATAACCTAGAAGAGGGATAACGTAATCCAAGTTATAACATATTTGAAAGGTAGGTGAATGACGATTCACCAATTTCCACCGTGAAAACGAAACATAAATTATTAGGTTTTATTTGGCTTTTAGAAATTCCTAGATTCTTTTAGATTTATTTAACTTTTCAATGGCATGTTTCAATCTCGAGTGTGCCCTTCATGTTTTGTGATTGGGATACCGAGGATCACAAAACAAGGTGTGAAGTAACCGTGCAAATTACTTGGTACCCTTAATGTTTTTCACTTAATCGTTGTGCCGGTAAACCACACACGCTCCTTCCGACCTCATGAAAAACCTTAAGTCACCCTTTGCCTTCCTTGTTAAGTCCAAGTTAGTGTGCCGGTAAACCACACATGCTCCACCAACGACTTAAACAATGTGCAAAGTGTAATTTCGTGGATTAGCACCTTATTCATATTTTTCCTAAAGTAACTAGGATTGGGAATTTATAAAACATTTAGTTACTTTATAATAATCATTATACTTTTAATGAGAATTTTTAAGTCATTGTCTTACCCGTTCGGCTAACGACCCTCCACAAGTTAAGCAAGCGGTGAGTGAGAGTGGACACCCATTAAGTTGCCATTTTATAGGCAACAACCTTATACCCACCTTATAGACTGACTTCGTGAATGAGGCGTACTAGCGGTAAGACGACTTTGATCTTATACATATATATATTATTATTAAATTATAATATTATAAGTATAAGGGTTGAATTTTAACTTTTAAAACTCTAAGGGTTGGAACTAAAGTTTTAATCAAGACTCTACTTGTTCCAAAACTTGAGGGCAAGTTTCGTAAACTTTCAAAACTTTTCATTTCTTGTAACTTATGAGTTAATAGAGTATTAAAAATGAAGACTCTTCATTTTTATAACTCATGTGTTATTTTAATGGTTTTTAACAAAGTCATTTTTGGTTTTCCATAACTTGAGGACAAGTTATGGACTCCATTAAAACACATAATGATCATGAATTAATCTACCACATAGGTTACAAACAATTCCTATGATCATCTAAACATCATAAGAACAAGAACATGAATATGAACACTTTCAAGAATCAAAAAATTACACTTTAAAAACTTGTAATTTTGATAATTGTCATTGTAAATGGATTAGCATAAACATTACATCATCTAAAACATGTTTACAGGTACCAAAACAATTTAGGATAATGTTTCTAGTCCATTTCCAGCAACAAAACTCGAAATTATGAAAACTGAAGCCTCTACTCGTCGAGTGCAAGAACAAACTCGACGAGTAGCTTGCATTTGGTCATGGACTCGTCGAGTTCATACGAGCAGAAAACAAAAAAAATCAATTTTTTCAACAGTTTGCACAAATAATCAACAAACAAGCCTAGGCTTTGATACCACTGATGGGTTTTGAGCATTCGAACACTTCCTAAGTGTACATGCAACCCTAATAACCTTGGATCTATGTTTGTATAATTATCATGCAAAGTTGATTTCCAAGGTTATGATCCTATCTATCATACACGGGGAACAATTTTAACTTGAATAAAAGATAGAACTACATACCTTGTTGTTGTTTTTGATCCTTGAAACCTTGTGAGCCTAGCACCCCAAGTGTGATGCCTCAAAGGCTTCACACAACACCAAATGCTATGGAGTAAACTTGGAGAGAAAGTATAACACTCTAAAAATCGGCTCTAGCCCTCAAGCATGCATGTGTAGCCGATTTTGGGAGAAACATGAGCTTTATATAGTGTTGACGCATCTAGGGTTACACCATGTAAACCCTAATGTGTCATAACTCTTCATTTCCATGAACCATGGGTTTGTAACTCGCATGGAGCCTCCATGGAGTATCCAATGGGTTTAACCCAACTTGATTATCCATGGAGCCTCTTAGCCCACTATACAAGATATGGATGATTTACATAATCAACCCATATATTTAATTAGTTTTCTTTTGATCACTTAATTAATTCTTGATCAAACTAATTAAATAATATTATTAATATATTAGAACTTATAATATATTAATAAACCACAAGTGTTATTTCTCTAATTTAGTCTATCCAATTGCATGGTTCCATGCAACCCAAATGGACCATGCTGGGTCGGGTCAAGTACATACCAGAAATAGTTATGGACTTAGACACCTTATCCAACACTAGGGGGAGGAGACATGTATACTTCCTTACGAAGATTACCATTCAAAAACATATTCTTGAAATCCGTCTGATAAATCTTCCAATAACGAATGGAACAAACCGCAATCAAGGTGTGAACAGTTGTCATTTTTGCAACATGAGCAAACGTCTCTGCATAATCCATACCATACTTTTGCGCATATCTTTTCGCAACAAGTCTGGGTTTATAACACTCAACAGATCTATCAAACTTTGTTTTGATTTAATATACCCAACAACAACCATTCGTGTGCTTTTCAAGGGGAAACAGAGCCAGATCCCATGTATGAGTCTGATAAAGAGATGGAAGTTCCTCAACCATAACGGTCTGCCAAAGCGGATCAGAAATGATCTCTTTATAGGATGCTGGCTCAGAGAGACGATGTACATGTGCAATAAAGGAGGCAAAAACTGGTGAGTAAGAGGAATAGACACAGTTAGAAAGCTTTTTGGGCTTCTTATTACGATAAGGACTCTTTGGAGGAGGTCTTGATGATCTGCAGGTAGAGGATCAGCGACATGTGGTGGTTCAACAGCAAGTGGTGGATCATCAATGTCAATACTAAACAGGTCAATAATATGAAGCTCCTCTCGGGTTCCACCATGTGATTGGACATGAATTCTATAGAACATAATGTGCTCCAAAAAAGTGACACTGCAAGAGACATACAATTTCTAGTTTGATGGATCATAACACCGATAACCTTTCTAACTGTTAATCTATCCCTTAAGGAGAACATCAAAAAAGGAGAAGTTAAACTAACACCAAGCTTGGCCTGGTTAGAACATGGTCATATCAAGTCTGAGGCCAAGCCTAGGCCTTCGCCAACGCGGAGTCACTACTATGATGGTTAAGGGGCAGAACTGCGCCTTGCCCTCTTATTCCAGAAGAAATACCCCGGTAAACGTGGGACTAATCAGAGAATCCTACTTCCCATCTGCCGATAGCCATGATCATCACAATATCAAAGATTCTCCTCTAGATAATGAGGCGACGAGGCAAAAAGACATGATGAAGGATCCTTCAATACGGATCTGACATGTGGTGTCTCACGAGGGAAGGCTCAATAGAATTAGTTAGGAGGCACACGCTTCACAACCAGGTATAAAGGACCCTTCTTCTTCTTCATGAGGAGGGGGACGAAATTCTTTTCCTCTGACTTACCCTTTCTACTCTCAGAATTAATTCTAACTTAATCGTCGGAGCTTCGACCCGGGAATCCTTCCCGGACGTCGACTAACGATCATCTTTCTCTTTTGTACTGTGATATCAGGAGAAAAAATTAGCTCAACTTTCACCCTCGGTCTCAATTCAACCATCTCTGATATATCATAACACTAACTGATACCATATCCCAGAAAATACAAAGAGTTAATTTTGTAGACAACTTATCTATCTCTACACGAGGCTTCAAGACAAAACAAGTACACCTAAACACTTATAATGAAGAATAATCTGGAAGTTGTCTAAACAACATTTCATAAGGAGATTTCCTCGAAGTGTACATAGTAGGAATGCGATTAATAATGTAAGTGGCGGTATGAATAGCTTTTACCCAAAACATATTGGGAACTTGAGCAGAAAGTAGCAAGGATCTTGCAGTTTCTAGGAAATGTCGATTTTTTCTTTCTGCATCACTATTCTGCTGAGGAGTGTATGTACAAGATGACTGATGTCTGGTACCATCAGATGCCAATAAGTTTTTAAAACCATTGGAGGTAAATTGTCCTCTAAAATCACACCGAAAACATTTTATGAAAGCAAAGTGCTGAGTCTTGACAAAAGCTCTGAATTCCCTATATATGGTGAAAAAGTCAGACCTACGCTTCGTAAAATAAACCCACATATAACAAGTGTAATCATCAATGAATGAAATATATGTTGAAAAAGTCAGACCTCACATCAGAATGCACGATATCAAAGTTACCAACAGAACAAGTGACACTTTTATTAAACGGTAAAGCAAAAAAATTTCCTAGTTTATAACCACAACAATCAGAAATATCATTAGTTTTCAAAGAACCTAACACACTAGTGGAAACCAGAAACTATCAATGAGACAATGAAACATGTCCTAAGCAAGAATGCCAAAGATAAAAAAAAATAGACGACGAAAGATTTAAATGAAAAGATGACAAATTGACACAAGATGCAGCAACATGTAGCTACTCCAAAACGTAGAGCTCCCCAAGTCTATGACCTATCCTAATCACCCTTTGAGACCAAATGTCCTATACACATCAGAATGAATCAGAAAAGAAGATCTAACAACCATATTTACATAACTGATTGACTGAAGCAAGATTCAAAGCAAGTGTGGGAATATAATACACATCTGTCGAAGATATATAAAGAGTAACAATAGAACCAACACCCTCTACTGACATGGGTGTAGCACTAACAGACATAACAAAAACATGTGTACGAGATGATAACGAAGCAAAAGATGACAAATGTGGTGGCATGTGATGACATGCGCCCGAATCCAATATCAAAAAGGATGAAGGAATACCCGACGTGTTGGATGAAGACATACTTGAATGAGACATGGAAGCTGGATTGACAACAATGAACTGTTTGAACTATGGTTCTAAATAACGTAAGGCATGATTTGGTGGCAAATTCATGCCTCGAGATTTTTTGAGTTGTGGCGAGCCATGTCATTTGTAAAGCTTGACTTAAGGCGGAAATTTTGTATATAATTAATAATTATATATATATATATACTACTATTATTCGTTATATATATATATATATATATGTGTGTGTGTGTGTGTGTGTATGTGTGTGTGTGTGACTTAAGGTGACATTTTGTCAAAGCTTGGCAGCAAGTACTAGCCTTGGAACCATGGCAGAGCCATGCCGAGCTTTTTAGTACATTAGTCTAAACCGCTCAACAATCTCGGGATCCGAGGTTGATGGTGGTGTAAAATCTGTTTCATTTTCAATTGAAGGTGCAACTTTAGCGCACTATGTTGGCCTAAGAGATGTAAACGAGGGATGTGATTGTCCAGAAGACCTGTTCTGCTGTGAAGGTTGAGCCTGTGCATGTGATTTTTTTGCTGTTGCTGTCAATTTCCCTTAGTTATCAGCAAAGGATAATGCTTCTTCTTCTTACAAAAATCATACTCATCAAATGAACCTCTAGAAAGACTTTCTTTTAAAGACTAAGGTCGTTGTGGAAGAGCAAAGACAACATGAGTGGCTTTCTTGGGATCATTCTCAACATGGGACTTGATACGAGTTTCATTAGCAATCAACTCATGAACAACCGAATCGATAGTGGGAAGAGGTGTGCGATGGAAGATTGATCCATGCAGACCTTTAAAATATGAATTTAATGACATCAAGAATTGAACCAAACGTTGTTCTTCCATTCAATCGATATAAGGCTTAAAATCCTTCAACATAGTCCTGTAAACGAACCGAACAAACATGAACTGGGGCTTGTTCATGTTCGTTCGTTTAAGTTAGCTGAACAAATAAATGAACATGACGGATAAACGAACAAGTTTTCATGCTCATATTCGTTTGTTTAACAAATTACATTGTTCATGTTCGTTTATTTATGTTCATGAACATGCTAAACGAACATAAATGAACAAAGATAAACAAACATAATTGAACCTATATGAACATAAATGACCATATAATATTGTAATGTAATCAAACATAATTAAACATAAAAGGAACTTATATGAACGAACATAAACAAACGTAAATGAACAACATAAACGAACATTCACGAACATAATTGAACGAACGAAACCATTGTTCATGTTTGTTCGTTTAACTAAACGAACTAGAATTTGTGTTCATGTTCATTCATTTATTAAATAAACGAATATAAACGAACTTCCTGCCTAACGGTTCACGAACAGTTTGTTGAACGTTTAGTTCGTTTACAGCCATACTTCAACACATTAGGTTCTGTAAAAGCCAACTAATCCCAAAAATCTTATATAGCTACATAAAATTCTTGAACACTGAGATTGTTCTATTGGAGGACTAAAATATCAAACTCTAACTGATACTACTTTGCAAAGTTAGACCGAGTATACAACCTAGCTTAATGCTCCTAAACCTCCTTTGTCATGTCATACTTCGCCAACTAAGTACCAATGGACTAGACAACAAAATTATTAATCCTAGTAATGATCTTGGAGTTATCAATCTCTCATGAATCCAATAAGGTTGTATAATTTGCAGCCTTCTCGCCTGTTGGTTTCTTTTTTGTCACCTGTAACAATCCCCCACATAATCTTGCCTCACATAAAAATTTTCATAACATAACTTCCATAGGTATAGTTTTTGCCATTGGGTTGAATATTAATGGACTGAAGAGAATCATCTCTCGGGGCCATATTCAATATCTGTCAAACGAAAAATAAAATTAAATAGGAATAGCAACATCAACGATCAAAATATCAACAAAATCAATAAACGAAACGGAACCCCTAAAATCGACTAAATGAATAAATCAAATCAAAGGAAATACAGAAACGATCTAGAAAACCATAACCAAAATTGCGAACAAATCAAATCAACGTCGTGTCTTCTACAACTTGCCCCCAAAAACAAAAATACATATGACAAAACTGAGCTCTTATACCATGTAAATTATAAAGACATAAAAAGGCTAGGGTTTTATATTATTAACAAATGAGAAGTACAAAATACAAAGAAAGGAAAATGTAGAATATATAGACTAACTAATTAGGGTTTTCTAACTAATGGACCAATATAAGACTCAATACAAAATAAAGCCTATAATCTTATTAGGCTAACAGTGATATTTATGTTAAATATTATTTTGTACTATTTAATGTATGTTCAATGAATGTGATTCAACATCCTAACGTCCCACAACCCGATGTTTCTGCCGACCGCCGGGATGTGATAAATACATAAAATACTCTTTTACATATATAATTTATATAATGTTAAAATATAGAAAATGTATTTTAACAAATAAAATACATTTTTCTGCATAAGAAATCCATATTTTCTAATAAACAGATCAAATGCGATTTTATACAGAAAACAATTTTTTTCATATAAAATATGTACATATATAAATACATAAAAACGTATTTATTCATAAAAAAAAATCATACTTATTGATATAAATATGTTTTTATACTTAAATATACATAAAACATATTTTATACGTATAAATACAATACAGTAAAAAGTTTATTTATGCATATAAATACATTTTTAAACATATAAATACACAAAAACAAACGTTTCATATAAACTATGTATTTATATGATTAAATAAATAAAAACGTATTGATTCATAGGAAATACATATTTATCGATATAAAAATGTTTTTTATACTTAAACATACATATAATATATTTTTATACATATAAATAGCTAAATATATCTTCAAATATGATTCTTGTTGAAGAGAATACCATAATATACATTTAAAATGTTATTTATACATACCAACCATGCTTTTTCTTAAATTTGATTGCAATATGATTAGGTTTTATATCATTATCTAATTTTAAAAATAAAAATATAAGAAATCAATCTGAAATCAGTATATGATAATGTAAATTGACATAAGAAAAGAAAAATTACATATTTATGTGTATAGATATACAAACGTTGTATATTCATTGTGTGAATGTGCATGGTTTACATGGGATGTTCGGAAGTTTAGATGTGGTTTGAATTATTAACTCGTATTTTTAGGTATTTTAAGTTTTAATTTATTGTAATTTTTTAAATTTAATATGAAATATTTGTGTTTTAAAAAATATACCTTATTTGATATTAATTGTTTGTAGTTTAAAAAAATAATTTCTTTTTAATATTAATAGTTTGTGTTTAAAAAAAATATAATTTAATTAAATTTGAAAAAAAAAATAGAATGCTATGATGTTAAAAATAGGGTGCTAGTGATGTGACGGACAAAAAAATAACATATTAATCAAAAAAATAATGTGATCGTGTTAGTGTTATCACTTTATGTAGTTTTATAGTATTTATTCATCTTATACAAGTTCTTTTTATGTTCTACATACTATATATTCCAGCTATTTTGACTAAAAATTACTTTTTGTATTTAATTAACATCTAGATTTTCAACTACATTTTGATTTAGTCCCTCAAATATAGTCCAAATACCTTCTTTAAAAACTAAGTTATAAACTAATTTTATAAGTTACATAAAACAGAGCTTAATGATACTTTTAAAATAATACACTACGTGGTGATTTACTTTATTTCTTCAAAACTTGCAAGTAACATATAACTTGTTAATCAATGTACTCCGTTAATTGCTTAAAAGTCAGCAAAACCTAAAAAAGAAATCCTCGCAAGCATCATCATTCTCATCCAGATCTCTTGCCATGTTTCTATATCTTCAAAAACATATTTTCTATACCCGTCGGTGTTCCATTCTAAATTGCACATTCTTCCTTAAGAGGCAACTTCATTATCCTTTTCAAACCTTTTTAGCATATATTTTCTACATTTGAGGAGTTGACTTGAGCGCCATGAATCCAAGAAGCTCTTCAACAGCGTATGGTGTCCGTAGCTTTGCCACCTTGCTGATATGCCGCTATAGAGTTAGTCCGGGGAGCACAATTGGTGTTCAGGCCCACAAGCATATCACCGGTGATATGAGGCTTTTCAATTCCAAGATGGGGTATGGCATTGGTAGCTCAATGCACCAAGCCCTAACCATTTCCCGTTGCAATTCCACAAAAAGACCAGAGTCTAAAATGTTTATTTCTACACCTTTCTAGCTTTTATCGTTTATATATAGACCAGCTATTATTTAAACCATGAACTTGTTCTTTCTTTTCTGAACTAAAAAATGTAGGGAACAAGAAGACACCTTACAGGTTCTGTCGTCTGATCCAGATTCTCCAAAGCCTAGCATCTTTTATTGGTATGCGCTCTTTAACCTTCATACACAACCAACAAAACAAGCCATGCTTTATGAATTTTTATAAAAGAACCCACATCACCCCTTTAATTACAATCCCATTTCTAAAAAAATCTTCTTTACAATTAAATGCAACTTTATGCTAAATCATGAATGAACTTGTAATATCAGTTGAATTTTGCAACAAGTATATTACTATAAATTAACATAGAACTAATGTATAGAATGTAATTTACTGCAGGGTAAAATGGGTTTTGGGCACGATCTTGCCCTTGCTCTTCTCATCATGGAAGCAAAAATGGGACAACATGCTAAAGCTAGAAGGCAAGTACATTTAAAATAATTTAGTTATCCTTTCCACACGATGTCTTTGATCTTTGTTTGCATAAATAGATGCTAAAACAAATGAAGATCATGATGATTTCAGATAAGCTCGAAGAGGTTGTTAAAGAGGTTGAGGAAGTGGCCGAGGTGGTAGAAAAGGTTGCGTCCACAACCGAAAAATTATCAGCAGAGGTTGCAGAGAATCTAAACAATGGTGAAATGAGAGAAATTGCTCTTATGGTAGAACATGTATCTAGTGTCACTGTAAAGGATGCTCGAATGACCCAAAATTTCCTCCACAAGGTACTAATTAATAAGCTGTTCAATATTTACCTTTCATTTGCTAATAAAACACTTTCTGGGCAGGTTGGTGATCTGAAGCAAGACTTAGCAGAGTTGGAGAATTTGGTAGAACCTCTCATAGATAAAATTGAACATAAAAAGTAGATAATGAATGAAGGATACATTTTAATTATATATCTTACTTCTGTCGAAAAAATTGTAAATTAATGTACCTTATATGTATATATTCAGCAGATATGCTAAATCATGGATATAAAAGATCGGGATTATGAAAACCGTGAGAGAACTTGAGATAGAACATTAGATCAAATCTGGCATGTTGTTGTTATGATAAAATACAATAGAAAACGACTGTATGCAAACACCCATTACCGTCGCTAACCACATAAACTTCTTTGTTTTGTTTTTCCTTGTTTTGTTTGAATATTGCTTGTGTTTTTTTTATGGAGTTACCTGGATACTTCCATGGACATGTATAGTGGTGGATCTAGGATTTACGTAAGTTTTGGGTACAAAAAGTATTCAAATGCAATATTTTTTTGGGTCGGATCAAAATGGTTTGAAACAGTGGTCGGGTCAAGTGGTGCACGTTCTGTCCAATTTGAAGTACAAAGCTTCATAAAAATGGTGTTTAAATTCCAATTTATAGAATCATAACATATTTTACCTAAAATTCACATAACTTAATTTCAAATACTTTTAAAGTTCAACAATTCATAGAATTTTCCATTCAAATTTAAAGAATCATAAAATATTCTAGCAAAATTTCTCAAATTTTATAATATTACATAAAATAATACTAAACTACCGTGATTGGATATTATCACAAAATCTGCCTCAAACCAAACTCAACGAATCCAAAAGATTAACGATTCACAAAATTCACAAAGTTAAAAAAATTACGTACACAATTGAATTAAAACCAAGGTTAACATTAAACTAACCTAGAGAGAGAGAGAGGTTTGAAAAACTTACAAAATCTTGTTAGATTGAGAGAAATCAACATTTTTCTCATTTCTGAATTCGTTCATATATTTGAATCAGTACAATACTTATTACATAAATAGTAATCATCTAACTAACTACTTTTAAACCATCCAAATTATCAAAATTACATATATGCCCTTGCTACAGTAAAAAAGACGATTCTACCTTTACAGTTAAAACTATTGAAACTAACCCCCCCCCCCCCCCCCCCCCCCTTCAAGCTGGAGGATATGGAAGTAGACCAAGCTTGGGAATAGCATCTTGATGATGAATACCTGACAAATTCTTTCTCAAAACATCAACTAATTGATCATTTGTATGTACATGATGTAAAGATATAAGTCTAGCTCGTAGTTTTTCACGAACATAGTGACAATCTAGTTCTATGTGTTTAGTTCGCTCATGAAATACTGGATTGGTAGCAATGTAAATAGCAACTTGATTATCACATTTCAAAGGTATATGAGTGACATCTTCAACTTGAAGTTCACTAAGTTAACTACCCAACCAGGCAAGTTCTGCACATATGCGACACATTAAGCGATATTCAGCTTCAACTAAAGAAAGAGAAACTGTGACATGCTTCTTTGATTTCCATGATATTGGACTCTCACCAAACATAATGAAAAATCCACTAACAGATTTTCTTGTGATTGGACAGGCAACCCAATTTGAATCACAAAAAGCTTGAACTTGATATGATGGAGCATCATTGAAGAACAAGCATTTGTTGAGTGTGCCTTTGAGATATCAAAGGACATGTAAAGCAGCATCATAATGAAATTGAGATGGTTTCTGATTGAATTGACTTAGATATTGTACTGAGAAAGCAATATCTGGTCTGGTATGAACCAACAAATTCAGATTTCCAATTAATTATCGGTAAATCGTGGAATCTTCTAAGGGAATGTCCATATCAGATGAGGGTGATAATTTGGATGTAAAGGCATTGAAACAGATGCACAATCAGATAAAGAATATGATTAAAGAAGTTCCTTTATGTATTTTTGTTGATGGACTATCTTGCCAATTGATATTTTGTTGAATTCAAGTCCCAAATCTAGTTCATTATGTATTTTTGTTGATGGACCATCTTGCCAATTGATATCCGTATCCCTCATCTAGTTCATTTAGGAATGTATGGGTTCCTTATGGAGAGTTTGCAGAAAATCTAACGAAACAATTTTTGCATTTTTACAAGTTGGTGTTGGTTCCCTATATACGAAGTTGATTTTGGTTGAGGTAAACCTCACTGGGCAACTGAAGCTGGTAGTTCATTTGAGATGGAATTGAAGCATTGCTTTTCTTCAAAGAAAAGGACATGTATTTGTTTTAACAATATCACAAAATTTTAGCCTTTACCTCCTAATTGTGCATTGAGCTCTATAGATTGTAACTTTATCATTATTGAACTATTCTAAAGTTAAATGAAACATAGTTTAATAATTTAAAACATTTTTTCTCATTGAACAAATTTAATGGTCATTGAATCCCGCATCTGTAAACCAAACATGACATCTCACTATGTATGTATGTATGTATGTATGTATGTATGTATGTATGTACGCATGTATGTATGTACGCATGTATGTATGTACATATGTATGTATGTATGTATGTATGTATGTATGTATGTATGTATGTATGTATGTATGTATGTATGTATGTATGTACATATTGTTAAATTTGATTTGAGAATTGATGGATCGAATGAATATTTACCCGCACAAGGAAAGTGAAGAAAAATATGACACTAGATATAAAATGGATAATTAAGTTTTTGGTGTAGGTTGGGGGCTGTTAGGCCCAAAGCCGATACACGACAAACACTTATCCCATGGGAGTGTGAGTGAGCCCCCCATTAGGTTGAACTTTGCACTTTGCCTATATGTAATGGCTAATAGCTAGGGATTTCATTGTAGGGTACCATCATTTTCAAGCTCGTAAATAAGAATACTCCCTCATGTCTTGTGGATGTAGTTTAGATTGACTAAACCACGTTAAATATTGTGTCTTTGTGTATGATTTTTTCTTGATTATTACAAACAAGTGGTATCATAGTTATAAATGTTTTTGTTGGTTGAATAGATGAAGTGCTAGAAATTTGAATTTGAGACATCGAATAGCTCGCTGATTTCACTATATGGAAGGTGAATATATACGAGAAATATTTTGGATCAACAGGGCTATACCGAAGACTGATATTCTGGAAAAACCACATGATGCTATTAAGTCAGGTTAATAAGGTGTTACAGGATGTTATCAATCAAATGATTGATGATTATATTTGCAAGAAACTTCGCTACAAGTATCAATGTAACGTCCCATATTCACGAAAAAAATTTCATTTTAATTAAGGTAAAAATCCACATTATAGTATCTAAATTAAGAAAACCATTTGTTCTAAAACACAATTATTCAAAAATCAGAGTAATATAATAAACACGAATCTCAATGGTTGTTGATGAATGTGTATAGTCATGCCTTCACCCTCCCACGATCACTACTGGTACTTGAAACACATTAAATCTACAACCGTAAGCCAAAGCTTGGTTAGTTCATAAAAAATACCATACACCACAGTATACATACAATTCATGCACACCGACCCATAGCACGAAGACTGGATTTCCCCTGGGCCCACAACACGAAGACTAGATTTCCCCTAAGCCTACATCGTAAGACTAGATTGTAATGTCCTTCCTAGACCTTAGCTTATGACTGGATTGCTCTCAGGTGTGTTGTCCTACAACAGAAAATATGAGCGCCTCGACCCATCCCACCACAATATGTCGACATATGAAACAAGTAACTAATCAAGTAATCACATAAGTATAGAAAACTATCTTACCAAGTCTACCTATATAACAACTAACTACTACATACTCGGAATCATACAATACTACACTACTACTAGTAGATCTCTAAGGAATGTGACATCCTAGAATGTGACATCCCCAATTTCGAACATGATATCCTACACTAGAGCCACAACCAAACAAGGAACATGCTAGAATGTGACATCCCCAATTTCTCGGCCAGAAAAGACCGATTTGTTTATGCTTTGTTTTATAAATCAGAGTACTCGTTTAAAGAAAATGGTTACGGAATTTGTTCCCAAAACAAGATATGATAAAAACTTATCAAAATATTTCTCAAAGAGAATGTATTTTCAGTAAATAATAAAACCTCAGGATGTCATGTTCCGATACAGACACATAAGCATAAACAGAACATACATTTATTTACTCTAGTGATTTACATCTCCTTTAATCTCTCAGTGCAAAGCAGCTTCGTATCGATACCTGTGATACAATTAAACTCAGTGTGTCAGACTTAGGAGCCTGGTGAGCATATAGGGTTTTCAACCAATAATAATATAATTATTATATTTAATCATCAAACAATCAACCCAATTACCCATCCCCGTTATCTTCTTTATTTCTTAAGGTTTTACCCTAAGAGTCACCTATCCTTTATTCATTCATTCCTAAAATTTGACTTTAAGGAATAGACACAAATTCCATTGTTATTTAAGGTGCATCTACCAACTTTATCATTTAAGCGTCTCTGCCAGGATTACGACATTCACTATTAGGCGCATCTGCCGACCTTATCCTATAAGTGCATCTGCCAGGATTATCCTATAAGCACACCTGCTAGTATTATGACATTCTCTATTTGGTGCATCTACCAATATTATTCTTAAGCGCATCTGCTAGTATTATGACATCTCTATTTGGTGCATCTACCAATATTCTTCTTAAGCGCATCTGCTAGTATTATGACATCTCTATTTGGTGCATCTACCAATATTATTCTTAAGCGCATCTGCTAAGATTACGACATTCACTACTTGGTGCGTCTACCGATATTATTCTTACGCATCTTTCATACCTCCTCATTTTATCACATACCAACTATCTCATCTACCTATGTTCTACCCAACATATTCGCAGATATAAAATACATATACAGTTTAACTCATTTAAAAACTATATAAAACGTCCATTCCACACTCATCTTAAATAAGAAAACAATTTATAAACACATAATACGTATTAATTAGCAAATACTTCGTATCTATACATTAGAAAAAATTAACCACACACTCACACATATAAACAACTTTATATTATACACATAGCACATATTTCATAGCAAATACTTAATATTTATGTGTTAGAAGAAAGTGACCACACACTCACACATATAAACAACTATATATATACACACATAGCACATATTTTATAAAATACTTCATATCTATGTGTAAGACGAAAATGACTATACACTCACTTGATCAGAAGATGATCGGACAACACTACGGCTTGTAGAATTAGTATTCTTTGGTGAAACCGGGATCACTTCACACACCGAGTTTCTCTCGGGCAGAGCTTCGGCTCAGAAACTCTTTTCTTCTCGGGATCTTTGGGCTTCGGGACTTGCTTCGGGGCTTGGGGTTGATACCGGGGCTTCGGGGTACGTCTTTGCAAGTAAATCGATGTAATATGGGAGAGAGATGAGAGAATGAGCAACCAAACTCGGTTGGCCCTTCAAATCTATTTATAGGGCAAAACTGGCCTTTTCCACGTCGTGGAACCTTTTGCCACGTCGTGGGCTTGGTCGTCACTGCAAGCGTCATCGCAAGTTACATCTGGGGGACTCCCGGAGGTGTCAGGAGACTTGCCACGTCGTGGCACTGATTGCCACATCTTGGTCTCTGACATTTTTGGGGTTTCGCGTCCCGAACTTCAGAAATTCATAACTTTCGCATACGAACTCCGTTTTCGACGTTCTTTATATCGACACGAAGGTGAGATTATGCTCTACAACTCTTTTTTAGACTCCATTGGCTAATTTTGACTTTAGTTTTAATATATTATAAGTATATTACTTATATATTATCTTTAGTAGGCCGGGACAGGAAAACTCCGTTCGAAATTCATAACTCCTTCATCTGAACTCTGTTTTCGTCTGTTGTTTTATCGTTGGACTACTATAGAAGAAATATTCGACACTCGTTTAGATCACTAAGGATAGATATCTATCTACCTTAAATTCACTATTTATGTCGCGCTAGGTCGCGCTGGGTCATACTGGTTCTGTCGCGAAACTTCGACATGTCATAACTTCTTCGTTATAACTCGGATTTTGGCGTTCTTTATATGCACGGAAACCTTGTGATCCATACTATAACTTGGTGAATATTAATCCTTCTAAATAATCTTCCATCAAAAATTCATTTTTGATGTTTATGATCTCTAATTTGACTAGCCCGGATCTACGGGCGTTACATAGAAAGCCTTGATCAAGAGTTCTCAATCTATCCTACATAATTACAAATCATCCTTGGGACATTCCATCAGACGATCACCAACCTACTGGTACTCTAACTAGCATGCTAGAACTCTTCTATCCTAATATACAAGGAATACACTATAATATATAGTATCGTGTGGAAAATCACCAAATCCTTCAATTTTGATTAAGGTCAATTGATCAAAAACTCAATGGTCAACAGGTCAACAGCTCCCCAAGATCTGAGAAGCTCTTGGCTACATCGTGTCCACCTAAAGAAAAAATAGTGGTGATATCTTCAATTATCATGACATCACATGTATATCGTCACATAGTAAGAACTGGTTCTGGTCAACTTAATGGATTAAGGCCTTAATCCACTAAGCCACACACTCATCTTTTCTAGAAGGCTTCTTATCACCCCAAAAGTCATAAAAATTATTGCTTTATACAGACATGTGTGCCCTATGCAAGTCTTGATCTCTAATTAGGTCACTAATGATGAAAAACATGTCAAAACCTGATGTAAGATTTCAAATCTCCACCAATGTTTAGATTTTGCATATCACTAAAAAAAAGTTGTCGGCTTTACAGGATCCTAACACTCCAACTAGCTTAAACATGAAGAATAATGCGTAAAAATATAGATCTATCAACAAGGAATCAAAAATCTCGAAGCTTAAGTACTTAAAAAGGCCCTGAGAAAGTGCTAGAAGATGAACATGAGGCTTGCAAGACGGATCTAAGCACTAAGGATAATCCCTACTTCTTCAAGTCACCAAAACATCACTAAAAGTTTAAGGATTCATCAAAAGAGGCTAAGGTTTCATTGAAAGGGGTTGGAGGCTGAATAGGATACCGTATGTCATGAATTAATGGCTTTACATATAGGAGAAACCCTAAAGATTCATAAGTTTGGGATGCATTGCTACCATGTCGTGACAACCATTTCAAAACGTGAATCATCTAATATTCACTTCATGTCGTGACACCCCTTTCGCCACATTGTGATACTAGGTTTCTCCCAAAGCCTTACTTATAATCCATCCTGAAGCCTCAACACATCTATTTTAGAAAAGGGGTGTTACAATTCTCCCTTACTTAAATTATATTTCTTCCTGAAAATATGTTCTAAAGTTTACTCTCGTAACACCTTTTGAAACCATGGTGGGTTCTCCAGCCTCAATTCCTTCAACACTACTTGAGATCACTTGAAAGATAGCTTCTACAATCCTTAATAAAAAAAGGTTCCAAAACCAGGCTCCTGAGCCAATCCGTGCAAAAACTCCAAAGGTCAGAATCACCTCTAATGTAGCATCTCTAAAGTGGTCGATCGTATTTTAAAACGTATGCCAATACCATTCTTAGCGAGAACTATGCGGCTTGACGAGGAACAAATTCTAATATAGCTTCACTATCCCATAATGTAAAGAACTCTCCCCCTTACCCATAATTGGTAGACCCCAAAGCCATACCTATCAACCAGGTAGACAAAGCCACCCACATGCCACTTATGCTGACCAACAACTCACAAACCTAATTTGACGAACACCTTCTGAGCATGCATCGTCTACCCATTAACTGATGAAGGAACCTACGACCAACAACTTAGCCGACAACCGCACAAACCAACGAACCAACGAAAACCCTAAACAAAAACCTAACATAAAAGGAACACACCTGCCTATACATCCACCATGCCAATCGGTAGGAGATCTTCTTGGACACACGTCGTCCTGCTGTTAAGCTGAAATGAAACCTATGGCCGGCTTCACCACCGATATTTTCGCATATATATATATATATATATATATATATATATATATATATATATATATATATATATATATATATATATATATATATATATAAACACACACAAATTAACTAACGAATTTGAACAGCAACCCGATCGATCACATGATAATCTAAACCATATACGTACTCAGATCAAACAAGCTTGCCTTTTAATCCACTGACAACTCTCAAGCCTACCCCTGATCTACCAACTGCTCTTCTAACTTGTAACGACACTCGATTTTACCATCGAACCACTAACTACTAATAGTGCTCGGGCTTACGCCAATCTGCTAACCACTAAACGCACTCCGGCTTACCCCCGATCTGCTAACCACTAACAACACTCACAGTTTAACATATGCCCACACCGAACCAACAAAAACTTAATTATTCCTATCAGGCCTTTGGGCCATGTGTCAGACTTCCAGGTCCCAATTAAACAACAACATACATGGAAGTCCTCCTCCCAACCCTCATCCTGAGCTCATAACACCCTAGGGTCCTAATGCATGAGGATGCCTACTTGTTAATAATACTACCACAACAAAGACAATTCGAAAGGAAATTCAACAATTAGTGATGACCCCGATGCGAATATCAGAAGATTAAACAGTTGCGCAAATGTCTTGAACTGGAGCAATCTGGGTGAGTACTGCTCGTTGGACGAATTATTTCCGTTATAAATTTCCATTCTCCCCCACTTAAAATATTCAAATCATTCAAACGTGGTCAACATAAAGTTAAAATTCTAACTCGAACTAATGGAAGCACTGCCTATACCTTCCTCTAATGAATTACCCGAAAGGAGAGGATATCCCTGAGTCCAAACCACCCAATAAATTCTGTTCACCAATACCTCGATACACAACAACACAATTTCATATACATGAAAATTTCTTCTAGAAGGAAAAATTTAAAAGAAAAACTCCATATTCAGATGTAATATATAATAAAATAAATTAAAAACATACCAGTAGTCACGATAGTCGCAATAACCGGATCATGTTCATCAAACTGGTAGATTCTTTCTTCAAATTTGGGCACCTTAATCCTCCTATAGCGCCCATGCGGCATCTTCCATGCTAATGGTGTGGGATCCTGCACTTCACCAAACATGATGATTGGATAATGAGTTATGATGTGGCCCACCTGGTCACAATGGAAACAAACCTGCCTGCTTTCCCTGTAAGTTTTTCTGAAATGCCCCTCCTTGCCATGCCAGTGACATCTAACAGATGAACAACATCCACAATGTAACTTCCCACACTTATCACATCTAAAAATCCCTTTCTCTACTAGTTCAAATCTCGAGTCGGCGGACTTGAATCGCTTGGCTGCCAACTGCAACTACAGTGAAGTTGACCTTTCATGTTTCCTTTGGATTTTTAACTAGATCATCCTCCTCCTGGTATTTGAATGTAACTCTTCTAATGACTAATATGGATAACTCAACACAAACTCCCGAATCTTTGTCTTGTGTATATTTAAGTATCGCAACATCTACACCTGCTATGAAACATCATACTCTTGGATGAAATGGGCTCTTTGTAAACATCTTGGTGATATCATCACTGACTGAGTTGCTTGCTTGAGCAATAGGTACTCATGTGCCAATTTCTCTCTCTCTCTCTCTCTCTCTCTCTCTCTCTCTCTCTCTACAAGTGGAACATTTTCCACACGAGACATCTCTAAAAATGCTTCCAGATCACCACAACTTGTTGTGCCTGCGTGAAGCTTTGGGTCACCAACTCCTACCAATCATTCGCACCCCAATGAAGAAGACTTTGTGCCAATTTAAATTTATGGGTCTTAGGAAATGTACTCATGTAGAAACATCCCTCCAGGTCATATATCTATTTCAAAGCGCTAAATGGGTCCTTATCGCCTCTAAACATCAGAGGTTTTGTATTACTAAAATCCCAATACTACATCATCCCACCTCTCTGAAGTCCTACAGCAGTGAGGACTGTAGTAGTTAAGGTCATTTTAGCCTTCATGACGGTGATATAACGTCAGTCAAGATCCTCTATTAGGGTGGTCTTAACCGACCCCAACAACTCCGGAATCACCTCCCTGTTCGCCATGGCCACCTCGATTGCAATGATCCTGTGGATCTCATCATTATTCGAGCCCTTCCTCTCAGTATCTATAGCAGCTGATGCTGAACCTCCAATAGTCACCATACTAAAACATATACAACGGAAAAGGTCAAACATCAAGACATGTTTCCCAAAACACCATGTCCACATCTATTAATTCCTTAGTAGCCTCGACGTTCCTTCTGACTCACATACAAATCCTATGCTTTCAGTAGTACTAGCCCACACTACCTTCCACACCTATCCGTTGTCGACCCAAAATTCACCCCAATGCCCTAAGTCACTTTACTACACCACCTCTTGATAAACTAACACATGCATGCTCCTAAACTTCGCAACTAACTTCCTAGGCACTCCTCCTAGGATTGTACTCAATCATGTTTTTGCATTGTTGGTTGCCTTGTGCATGCTAGTTTTACACAATACATGATCAGGAAGATTGTCGAATAAATGACTCTAACTTAAGGCTATAACCGGCAAAAGGAACAAAAATAGGGCTAAGTCAATTATTCTAAGGTTATGTAATCCTAACCGTATTCAACTATACAACATAGACCTTGGAATTCACATAATGAAATAGAATATAATAAGCACTTTCCTTGGCTATAAGGTATCACAAAATAAGGAACTAATATCATACTATTCCTGAAGGAATCCTTAGCGCATATATATATATATATATATATATATATATATATATATATATATATATATATATATATATATATATATATATATATATATATTAGCATGCATTTCTAACAATTCACATAATATCAAATTCAAATTCAACATATATAACAAGTATGAATATTTTGGGGATCACTTTCCTGTTCGCGTTCCAAATGGTTGTACACATCGCATTTCCTTGTAAAAGAAAGGTGGAATCAGAGGTCCATGTTAGTGATTCCAAACCAACAATCAAACAAGAACATAACAAGAAATTGACCTCATGTCTCCAAGCCCACCATTTTATTAAAATTTATTTTAAAATTTTTTTGTGAAAATTCTCAAATCCTAGTTTGAATTCGGATTCAAACAAGTGCTCCTATAAATCCCTCAAACCTGGGCTCCGAAACCAACTTGTAACGTCCCATTTTCACAACATAATTTTTCATTTTAATTAATGTAAAACTCCACAATATAGTATCTATATTAAGAGAACTGTTGGGGTTCGAAGGTTATTATGAGATTCCGAATGTCTTTGTTGTTTGTAATGTCGAAGTCTATTTGTAATTTTATTATAATGATGCTCTAGTTTTGAAGCTTGTAATGTCAAATGTCCTTATATTTTTTTTTGTTGTTGGTATCCCTATCAATATGGGTTGGATACACTTAGAGGAATAGAACTTTGTACTCTCAATTGTAGTCATTTTGTCTCTCCTCTTGTATTCTCTAAAGAAGCAATATAACGATCCAACCAGATATGTTTTAGATCGTGTCTTCTAAATCTATTCCTACTCTGATTTTGTTTCCTTCCTCGATTTAATCGTCGCTACAATTGGTATCAGAGCAAAAATCATACTGTTTTGATCTGATTTTCATCTGTTTCATAAGCTTTTTGAATCTCATTCTAGATTGAAAAGTTTTCGCACTTTTGATTCTGAAAACCTCTGTAGATCTTCAATTCTGATTTGATTCTGCATTTTGATTGGCTAATCGAGTGTTTGTTATTCACTTTCTGATTGATTCATCTTTTTATTTTCAATTTTCTCAAGCTTTTTTCTGAATTCATTCGTACATCCACGGCGAACTTCAATATTAATACCATGACTTCTTACTCTCATCTGCTAGGATGTTCAACTAAGATTCTTATGCTAATTCTGGAGTATTACGATCCATGGGTGGATCGTATGCAGGATTACTTAAAAGGAATTGATGAAGAACTCTGGAAGTGCGTTACTGATGATGTCCATCCTCCTCCTTTTATTCAAAGTGTTCGAACTTCTGCAACAAATCCAAGCGTTAATGAACAAACTCGAAGACTGCTGAAAAAAGAGAAGAGATGTATGAGAGAACTTCATGGAGCTCTTCCTCCTATTGTGTAAAATTACGTTCAAAGTTGCAAATCTTCCAAAAGAATTTGGAATACACTAAAGGAAAAATACCAAGGAAGTGGGAAAACAAAAATAAGTTCGGTCAAGCAACGTCTATTGGAATTAAGAGAATTCAAGCAAAAAAGATGGAGAATCGATTGAATTGTTCTATGACCATCTGAATGAGCTTATATATAAGTGTAACAGGTATGGTATTACCAGGTCGACTATGGAGTTTAATCTCACTTTCATTATGAGGGTACGTAAGGAATGGAGGAGCGTGAGTCTAATGGTAAATACATAACAGAGCATCGACTAATTTTCACTAAATGATATTTACAATGTACTAAAAGCTCACGAAACTGGAGTGAATGAAATAGATGAAGAGTCGAGGATCAATCTGGGTGGTCCTTTTACACTATGTCAAAAGTGCCAGGAAGAGAAGCTGAGAAAGAAATTGTTGAGAAGGAAGATTCAAGGGATAAAGGTTTAATTGTTAACCCCGATGACGAAGTAGTGGCATTTTACTCTAACTTTAGAGTAAAGAAGTTTTACAAAAAGCCTTTCAATGCGAAGTGAGAGCTGGTGAATCTAAGGGTAATTTTTCCAGGAAAAGTGAGTGATGAAAAGAAGAACGAGAAGAAAGAAGCAAAGGGTGAAGAGTCTAAAGTTGAGAAAAAGATAAAAGGTGATTTGGGTGTATATTGTCACTATTGCAATGGCGCTAATCATATGGCGATTGATTGTATGTTACGCAAGAAAGAAGAAAAGAAGAATAGGGTCAAGGATGAAGCACATTATACAAAAAGATTAGAAGAAGTGAGGGATAAGGCAAAAGGAATGCCACTGGTTGCAAGAGGAGATGATGAAGATGAGGGAAAATACTAAATATGGTCTTTAGTGTTGGATGACTAAGAAATGCGAAATTCGACACATGGAGCCACGTTCGTGAGGTATGAGATGAAGGAGAATAGAAAATTGTTGGTAGCTGTTTTGTTTTGACATCAGGGGACAAAGCGCCAATGACTTTGAAGGTACTCTCTTTACTTCAATCCTTTGATATTCCTTCAAGTTCTTATAATTATGTGTTAACTAAATTTGATGATGATATTACTTATGTCAATAATTTACTTATTTCTACTAGCAATGATGCTAAAAAGTCTAGTACCCAATTACTAGAAACACAAAGGACATTGGAGGCAAAGATAGCTAAGATAGATCATTTGGAATTACAAATTACAGACATCATGTGTGATAGGGTTAGTCTAAGTACTGATAATAAAATTATGTTGAAACAAAGAAATACTTATTGCAACTCAGCTAAAAGGTTATATGGTAAATTGACTTAATTGCATCACTCATATGAAATAACCAAAGAACAATATAGGAAGCTTCTACCCTTTTTATCTTTCGGAAGATAGAAAGTAGATGCAACATTTTATGACTGTGAGATGACAATTTCTGAGTTTGATAAGGTTCATGATAACAGATATCCGTATGGAATTGTGAAAATTGATGAATATCTTAATGAAAATGATCATGTTGATATTGTTAATAAGATCCTAACTAAAAATGAACAAATCAAGATTTTGAAAAGTATTGAGAATTCGACATCTAATTCCCAAAACAATTTTTCTGATATCGAAGATGACAATATCATTGAAATTGAAGAAGAGGAAGTTGTTGACTATTCTCTGTTAGCTATCAATAATGTCAAATCATTAGCTAAGAGTAAACAAATATGTAATGATTCGAATGTTAAAGTTGACAAATACCAACCCCTATACTTCGAAAGTTTTTGATCCTGACTATGTGATTATTGAAGATACTCAAACTGATAGTGATGATGATGAAGATATTTCAAAAGAAACTACTACTCCTTGTGTTTTGAAGGAAACAACTATTCCTCGAATTGTTGAAGTCCAGGTTTATGAAGAGACTGAGAAATTCAACAAAATCAAGAAAGAAAAAGGTTCTCACTATCTTGAACCAAAATTTGTTGTTTACCCAAACTTCAAGTGCACTGATAATGCTGTTTTTCCAAAGCAAGTTTTTGTCACAAAGGGAAATGGAGAAAGTGTTAAACCTGAATTAAACAAACTTCTTGAAGAGGACAATAAGAAAGATTCTAAGGAAGGATTTTTCTCAAATCAGAGCACAATTGAGAACAATCTCACTAAAAATTCATACACTTTTCAATGACAAAAGCCAAGTCGCACCTGGGTTGTTAAAATAGAAAAGTCAAAAGTTGAAAAACAAACAAATGAAAAAGTTTCTGAAAAACCAATTGAAAAAGTTCAAAGTATAAAAGAAAATGTTCAAAAGATTTCTCAAGAAAATGGTATTTCGATGAACAAAGCTCGAAATAAGGCATATTGGAAAAATTATGTGTCTAAAAAGAAACAACATCCAAAAAGGACGAAAAGAAAAAGTCTGAATATGTTAAGCCAAAGTCACAAAATAAATCTTTTGTTGAAAATAAACAGACTTCAAAACCTATACAATTCCAAAAAGATTTTTCTAAAAGCAAAGATCATGTTTCGAAACCAAAACAAACATTTCATGTTCAAAATTCTTATCATGAGGGTTATGTGAAAAATCAACAAACAAAGAATTTTGTTCAGAAATCACAAAATTAAATGTTTTCACCACATAATTTCCAGACAAATGGCTTTCAATCAAATGAGAAAAATAATTATCATCAAGTTCCACATCAAAATCAAATTTTGAATTCACAAAAAATATTTCTAAGACATAATATTGGGTATCAAAATCAGTTTCAGAATTGTTATAAACCTCATGTTTCAACAAGAATGCCAACAAGAAACTATGAAAAGATGAAAGTCCACGGGAGAAGATATGGACCTTTTAAGCCATATCAACCACATTTTCCAAACCCACGTTCGAAACAAACAGTTAAAGCTTCATTTGTTAAGGGAAAAAAGAATGTGAAGAATATCGATCATTGGTTGGAAGGAATGGCAAAACATTTTAAATCTGGGAAATTTTCTCAAGAACAGATCAAGGATACATATCAGATTTTAAGAGCTGTCACGATCATTCACATCCATTTCAGTAGGCAGGAAGGGCACGGAAGCTACCGTTTCTAGAATGCGAGCAAGCTAGCTTGCTGACTCTCCTAGAAGCTTCGCCAGAAGCGACTAGTCGCTTCCCGAATGCCCCTTTCCTTCGCTACTAGGAGAGTCGGAACTGCCCTCGCCTACCTGCACTGACTTCCTTGCCTTACGAAAAGCTTAGGGACCTTAGCGTACGATCTGGGCTGTTTCCCTCTCGACTTTGGATCTTAGCACCCAAAAAGTCTGTCTGTACAAACGATCTAGGCCTGTATTCGGAAAATATCTAAATGAATCATCCAATGGAATTTTTTCATCAAAAGATTCAAATCCTTTTGTTCAAAAATGTAGAGCAATTTCGAAAGAAAAAAGTCAGTGAGACATATACTAAGAAGAATGAGGCAAAAGTTAATGTTGATTTTAAACCTTCGAATGATTACATTTCGATACCCGTAAATAATGAAGTGGACTTAACTGATAGTGTCAAGTCAAAAGTTTGTAATTAGATAATAGAGTCTTCATTTCATCAAGCATTTTGTACTAATAACCAAGGACCCAAGCAGCCTTGGGGACCTAAACTCTTTAACTGATTACAGGTTTTGAGTGACGAGCAATATGATGATAAATGATATATCAATAGTGGTTGCTCTCGTCACATGACTGGGAAGAAGGAAAACCTGAGAGATTTTCGAAGTCTTGAAAATGCTGGTATTCTGAAGTTTGGAAATAATAACATGTGTAAACTCAAAGGCTATTGAAAGGTGACAAATGGAAAATTTACCGTCAATAGAGTAGCTTATGTCGTAGGTCTTGAACACAATTTGATCAATGTTCCACAACTTGTTATGGGCACTGACAATCAAGTTGTTTTTGATGAAGAAGGAAGTGTAATATCGAACAAAGAAACAAAAACAAGTTCTTCTTAAACTAAACCGAAAAGAATATATGTTTACATCAAACCTACTGTTGATGTTCCTTCAGTTTCTCTACTTTAGAAAGCTTCATCAAATATAAGTTGGTTGTGGCATCGAAGATTGTCTCATTTGAACTTTAAGAATCTCAATAAATTGGCGGTAAAAGATCTTGTTCGAGGTTTTCCAGTTTTAAAATTTGATAATGATACTTTATGTGCAACTTGCGAACAAGGAAAACAACATAGACAAGGTCATCCATTTGTGATTGCTTCGAAGATCATCGAACCTTAGGAACTTCTTCATGTTGACCTTTGTGGTCCTTCAACATTTGAAACACTCAACAAAAACAGGTACATTTTTGTTACTATTGATGATTTTTCTAGGTAAACTTGGGTATATTTTCTTCGTCTAAAATCATAAATAACTCAAGCGATGATCGATTTCATCAAACACATTAAGTTAAGTCTAAAGAAGAAGGTTTCCAAGATAAAAAGTGATAATGGCTCAGAATTTAAGAACAAGGTTCTTGATTCATTTTTGTCTGACAAAGGGATTTCACACAATTTCTCATCCCCTTACACACCTCAACAGAAAAATGTTCTCGGAAGGAGGAATTTTTCACTCTGCGAAGCTACAAGAACAATGTTGACTTATGCAAATCTTACATAATATCTCTGGGCTAAAGTTGTTTCTACTATTTGTTTTACGCAAAATTGGTCATTTATTCATAGATGATTCGATATCACCCCATATGAAATCATTAACAATAGGAAACCCAATGTTAAAATTTTCCATGTTTTTGGTTGCAGCAGCTTCATTATGAATTTTAAGGATAATCCTTCAAAATTTCAGCCCAAGGCTGATGAAGGAATATTCTTAGGCTATTCTCATAATTATGTAGCATACAGGGTGCTCAACAAGTGGACTAGGAAAATCGAAGAAACCTTTAATCTCACATTCGATGATCACTATGTCAAAAGATTCAAAATGTGTTTTGAACAAAAACAAATCATTAATGAGTCAAATGAAGGATCTGAAAGTATTAAATCATTAGATTTTGATTATGATTTCATTTTTGGTGTTCTAGATCAGGCTATTGATGCAGAAGTACATACTGATGACAATCGAGTTCCTGAAGCATCGAAATATTTTGATGAATCATCTCTAACACAAGATAATCATGATATGTATTCATCAACAGATTCTTCCAGGAATAACGAAAGTCTGCCTATTGTACCGAATGTTCAAGTTGAGGAGGCGCACCTGAATATGTCCACTCAAGTTGAGCGAGAGCATACTTTCGAGGGGGAGAGTGAAAGAATGAATGGTGATATTGGGGGGGGGGGGGGAGCAATCTGATAATAATCCAACTATCTAGGCGGAGCAAGATGAAAATAATACTAATGTTTCTAATGTTCAAAATGATGAATTTCATGATATGAATGATAATTTGTCAAATGCAGGTGAAGGATCTGAAAATGAAGAAATGTTTGAAGATGCACCATTTGGGTTTTGATCCTACATATCCTCCGATGGATAGAGGGACTCGAAGTCATCCTCAAGAACAAATTTTTGGTATTCCATAAGCAGGAGTATTGACTAGAGCTCAGATTCATATGAAGAATGAGGTACTAAATACTCACCAGGAATTTTGTATGTTCAATGTTTTTATTTCGAAAATTGAACCAAAGTCAGTAAAGATTGATATGGATGATCCTGATTGGATTGTTGTTGTGCAATCTAAATTGGCTAAATTTTAAAGAAACAAGGTTTGGAGACTTGTTCCAAGACATCTCTTGTCGAAACCAGGCACGTTATAGGTATGTAAACATTCTATGTTTATGATCTAGATTCATGAAACTGTGATGAAAGTGAAACCCAAAATTTCGAACCATTCAAGGAATTGACGGGGAACTTTGTTCCAGATTTTAATGAAACATTTGTTTCAATAGCTATTTTTGCTACTACAAATCATATTCTTTCGTTCTGTGTGATCTTCATAAAATATTTGAATCCCATGACATTTTTACCCAATGATATCCAGAAATAATTTTGTTTTTTGGAATATGATTTCAATGTGAGTATTATTCTGATTCTTCGTTACTTGATAAATTTTTTAAAGCATACTTGTCACTGACTACACTGGTCAAAGATGTAATTTCGATTACAGTTTATCACACTTATGTTTAGTTATGATATGTAACGAAATTTTCAACCACCCATACTACTTTTTAAAAGAAGCCCTTCAATACTTCTTTATAAGTATTCGATTGTAATTTATAGGAAACCACACAAGCTGCTAGTCATCTCTCTTGATGAATAACAAAGTGATCTTTGCTTGGGATCTTACTGCTTTTATGTCGAAATTTTTTTGACCTCACAGGATCCAAAATTTTCTTGTATTGCTTTTTATATTTTTTGGTACACTTTGCACTCATGAAATCCTCGAGGTTCTAAGTAATACCAACTTAGGCTGATGATTTCAAAAGTCTGGCAAACGACTTCGCTTTTAACCCCAAAAGTAAAGAGCCTAACCTCCATGTCGAAGGTTGATGACGGTTCTTATTCTACATGGGCAAACAAAAATTACTTTGGCGGGACGTTTTGGGTTCCAGTCCAGTTTTCAAGGAAAAAGTGCTCATCACTTTTTCAGATGTGGCTATTTATCCTGCTACCGGTGTGCTTTTCAAGGAGCCACGTCAGATGCATTTATTGCTGGAAACCGCTTCAAATTCAAATCCAGTATACGTATAAAAAAGGGTTTTGGGGTTTCATTTTAACTTTACACATTCAAAATATCCCCAAATCAAAAGAATTATCTGTCTTCTTCACTGATTTTCAAACCCTAACAATGGCGGAACCAAACGTTAGTGTTGATCCTTCACAAACTACTGAAGATATCACATCGCAACCGCTTATGAAGATATAAAGTACTAATTTTCAACTGCAATCGAATGTTTGTCTGCTGCGATGTTTTCTTCATTCTCAATCCCATTATCTTGGTTATCACTTGCTGGGTCTACAACGGTTTACAACAAGGCAGTGAAGATCATTACTTTCAGATGATGAATGATAAGAAGTTCACGATTACACAGAAATTAGTTGCACAAATCTTGAAGTTACCTACATCTTCTTTGTATTATCAGATAACTAATGAACAAGTTATTCATATGTTTAATGAGATAGGATATCATCCTCCTCTTACCAAGATTAGTGAGTTCAGGAAGTCTAGTTTACCATTTATGTGGAATTTCTTGTTTCGAATATACCTTCGTTGCTTGACGGGTCATAGTGTGTGATTAGACAAAGCCAAGATGGAAATCTATATGTTAGTGGTGGGAACTTACTATGATATTCCTATGGATTATGCCACACAGCTATGGGAGGAGTTTATTAAAAGCATCAGCAACACGAATGTTGTTAATGGTATTTTGTGTGCTTGATATTGGAGTTTGATTCTTCAGTATGCTTATGACAAAGAAGGAATTCTAGTTCCTAATGATGAACAGATAGTAGATTTTTCGATGTATCAGTTTCCGATGGTCGTTGAAGATGATGAAGAGGTTTTTCCAAATGTTTCTGAAATTCTAAATGCAATGCTTCACAAAGTTGATCCATCTCATCCTGTATTGGTGAGTTATTTGACTACGATCAAATTGATATCAAAGCTGGTGTTTTGTTACCTAAAAGCACTAATTCATCAAAGATGAAGGGGTCTAAGAAAGAGACAAAGGAAAGTTCATCAAACACACAACCTGAGAAAGTTGAGAAGGTTGTTAAGTTTACTTCAAAGAAGGTAGTATTAACTGAACCACCTTCAAAGGTTGTTTCTAAGCCCCTTTCGAAGCCTGAAATGGAAGTCTTACCATCGAAATCTGGTGTGTTGAAAAATATGAAAAAGATGGCTCATAAACCGCATTTATTGCTGGAGCCACGTCAGATGCATTTATTGCTGGAAACCGCTTCAAATTCAAATCCAGTATACGTATAAAAAAGGGTTTTGGGGTTTCATTTTAACTTTACACATTCAAAATATCCCCAAATCAAAAGAATTATCTGTCTTCTTCACTGATTTTCAAACCCTAACAATGGCGGAACCAAACGTTAGTGTTGATCCTTCACAAACTACTGAAGATATCACATCGCAACCGCTTATGAAGATATAAAGTACTAATTTTCAACTGCAATCGAATGTTTGTCTGCTGCGATGTTTTCTTCATTCTCAATCCCATTATCTTGGTTATCACTTGCTGGGTCTACAACGGTTTACAACAAGGCAGTGAAGATCATTACTTTCAGATGATGAATGATAAGAAGTTCACGATTACACAGAAATTAGTTGCACAAATCTTGAAGTTACCTACATCTTCTTTGTATTATCAGATAACTAATGAACAAGTTATTCATATGTTTAATGAGATAGGATATCATCCTCCTCTTACCAAGATTAGTGAGTTCAGGAAGTCTAGTTTACCATTTATGTGGAATTTCTTGTTTCGAATATACCTTCGTTGCTTGACGGGTCATAGTGTGTGATTAGACAAAGCCAAGATGGAAATCTATATGTTAGTGGTGGGAACTTACTATGATATTCCTATGGATTATGCCACACAGCTATGGGAGGAGTTTATTAAAAGCATCAGCAACACGAATGTTGTTAATGGTATTTTGTGTGCTTGATATTGGAGTTTGATTCTTCAGTATGCTTATGACAAAGAAGGAATTCTAGTTCCTAATGATGAACAGATAGTAGATTTTTCGATGTATCAGTTTCCGATGGTCGTTGAAGATGATGAAGAGGTTTTTCCAAATGTTTCTGAAATTCTAAATGCAATGCTTCACAAAGTTGATCCATCTCATCCTGTATTGGTGAGTTATTTGACTACGATCAAATTGATATCAAAGCTGGTGTTTTGTTACCTAAAAGCACTAATTCATCAAAGATGAAGGGGTCTAAGAAAGAGACAAAGGAAAGTTCATCAAACACACAACCTGAGAAAGTTGAGAAGGTTGTTAAGTTTACTTCAAAGAAGGTAGTATTAACTGAACCACCTTCAAAGGTTGTTTCTAAGCCCCTTTCGAAGCCTGAAATGGAAGTCTTACCATCGAAATCTGGTGTGTTGAAAAATATGAAAAAGATGGCTCATAAACCATGCAATTATCCTGAAAGATCGAAAAGTTTTTCACCATCGTTTAATATCAAGCCACAAGTGAGTAGAAAGGGGGTTATTTTTCGAGAAGTTCAAGTACTTGTTTCTCCAGCTTAAAAGAAAAGGCATGCAAAAGACATGGCCAAATGTATTTCAAAGAAACAAAAGAAGAAGCAAAAGCTAATCATCAATGAAGAATCAATGGATGACAAAGTTGTGATTGTAACTCCAATTCAAGATGATACAATGGGTAATCCATTACCAACGAGGAATTCTCCAATCAAGTCAAGTTTCGAGGAGATTGGAAATTATGTTGGCTCTGTGAAAGAATCTAATTTAGACACAATGACTAATCAAGGTGATTCAGTGAAGGTATCTAATCTGAAGCAGACAACAATCATACCATCCGAGGTTTCACATACCGAGTCATTTCATAAGGAGGTTCAAACCTCAGACATCTCTGTGAACATATCTCATATGGACACAAATCTCAACATGGGTAAAGGGGTGTTAAATAACGAAGCCCTTCTCAATCAAGATCAAGGTAATCATACTCTTATTATTTCCTCATCCTTAGAAACTTCTACAGTTGATACTTCCACTCTTTACCACCATTTATCTCAATTGTTTCAACTTCTACCCATTCACCCACTTTCGACTCCATCCTTGATCAACCCATTACATCTTTGTTTTCATCTCAATCCACTGATCCCAACCTTGTTCAAGAAAATGAACAAACCGATGATGATGTGTTTGATGGTACTTTTGTTGATATTGAGTTTGATCAAGAAGAAGAGAATAATCTAGATAATATACTATTGACTAGGAAACAATTCAAAACTCTAAACACAAAGCTCAATTCATTGTTACAACTTCAGGTTGATGCAGGGGGCAAGAATTATGTATCTAGAATTGTAGTTGTTGTGTTGCCAAAAGGTCAATAGCATCGATTTCAGCACTCGATTGATTTGGTTGATCAAATAAATGAGAAAAGAGTAAAGGCACAATCTGATTTGTTTACTTATGAAGTGAAAGCTTTAAAGGATGTTTCCAAGGAAAGGCATGTCCTATTGATTCAAGATGTGAAGAAAGTTCGCAAAGATGTTAATCTTAAAATTCAAGAACTTCGTGAAGATATGGGAAAGGAAGTTGCAACATTAAATCATAATTATTCATCTCTTCACCAGAAGGTTGATATAATTGTTGGTGTTGTAACAAATTTTGTTACTTTGTATCAAGATCTTGTTCCGAAGTTTGATAAGATGGATGATGTTGATGTTCAGAGTTTTGCGAACATTGATACGTTTTTGGTTGAACTAAAGGGATTGGTTTTGAAGTCCAGTTTTGTTTCTTCTTCCTAGATTACTCCAGAACTTCTTTCTAAAAAGTTTACATTGTTGGAGTCTACCACACAGAAGGAGTTAGCACCACTTGTGAAGTCACTCAATATGATGCCAACGGATACCCCACCTATTTCCACAGGGGTACAAGTGGGAGAAAACGGAGTTGTTGGAACTAGTTAAAGAGTTGCGGAAGCGAATTGAATAAAAGAGATGATGATGCGAAGGTTGTTACGAGGGTATTGTCTATTCAAATTCCAACTTCTCTTCCCAAGGTGCCTACAGTTTTATCATCTACAACAACGACATCAAAACCAATTTTGAAATGGGTAGTTATTGGGATGGATGAGGGAGGTTCAATTTTGTCAAAAACACCTCTTACTTCTGAATAATTATTGAATAAAGGAAATGGTGTTTCTACAGAGTTATCCAAAGAAGAAAAGAAAGCAGCTATGGAACGAGAAATCGAAATGCAACGTCAAATTCAGAGTATTCTTCGACAGAGAGCCAATGATCTTCCTGGTCTGAAAAAAAAGGAGATCCTACCAAACATTATACTTACGAGTATATCAAAGCCTCAGCTGTTACAAGGGAGATGAGTGACTTTGAGAAGGTTCCAAAGAAAAGCTATGATACAGAGAACACCAACTTTAATCAGTTGGATTTTCCTATCAATCAAATGGAGTTTATGGATGAGCAATTTGAGATTGTTGATAAGTTCAAGGATAAAATTTTAACAGATGAAGTACATATTTCATGATGTTCTTGGAAAAAGGGAAGAGGAAATATGGTCCTTAGTCGAGATAGTTCGGGTTCTTAATATATCCAAAGACATTTTGTTCGAGGGTATGTTGCAGAATTATCGATATCATGTGGTCCGATCCAACAATGTTACTTTCAATTTCTCGATTGCAAAATTTCTGTTGATGAACCTTCATGATTTACTGTTTGTACAAAAGAAGATTTATTTATGGGGTTCACACATATAAAGGCTTTCATCGATGGCTATTATGCTGCTTTAGCTCTAACTGATGTAGTGTAACACCGTCAATTTTCAAACCAAAATTTTCATTTAAAAAAATACATGAAACTCATATATTATATTTCATAAAACCATATGTGTCTCAAATGTCAACATGAATCCACAAACAAAATTCATATCCCATCATCCTCAACATAATCACGAACAAGTGTGTACAATCACGTTGGCACCTTCATGTGGTCCTGAGAAGTATCTGAAACACATATCACACAACACGGTATGCACGAAACTTAGTAAGTTCCCCAAAATACCACATACACAAATAATAAACCTCTCATGGCTATAACTCGGCATGGACCCTCCGGTCTCATGCGTCTCGGTGTGGACCCTCCCGATCTCACAGCTCGGTTTGGAACCTCCAATCCTGTCTCAATGGAAATCTCCCGGTCCGAAAACTCAGGTTGGACCCTCCAGTCTGATCTCAGTAAAACACAAATATAGCATATATATCACATAGACAACATGCATAATATCACGTAACTCAAATAAGCATAGAAGACCCTCTAGTCACACATAGATACCACTCATGGTAAGTATAGTGACAAGACTCACTCGTAATAAGCTAGGTAAGCATGTACCCGTCGAACACGAGTCACCGAATCTAGCCTCCTCCTATTCCCACATGATAATTGACTCTAATTAACACTTTAATCATAACTCTAAGTAAACTAAGTTACTTCCTCTCTCTCTCTCTCTCTCTCTCTGTGTCTCTCTCTCTCAACTCTTGGAATGGGAAAAATAGCATTTTATCCATCCATGGTCTCCATAAGTCATGATTGACCAAAGCCTAAAGTCAACAGAAGTCAACTTGAGTCAACAGTCCATGTTGATCGAACTCATCGAGTGCATATATGCGACTCGTCGAGTTCTGTCGACATTCTCAGAATCTCACAAAAGTCCAACTCAACTCGTCAAGTTGACCCATCAACTCGCCAAGTTACTGCATGGTCAGGACCATCAGGACAACCCCAGCGGACTCGTCGAGTCAGCTCGTCGACTAGTCGAGTCCTTTCAAACTCATTTCTCATTCAGACGTTTTTAAGGCAGAAAACAACCCTAAACTCTAGATCTAACCTCCCATGGCTCGATTATCACGTAAAGCCACAAGCTTTACGTCCATGCATGGTACTTAGGGCTTGAAATGACAAAAACATGATTCATTAAGGGTTTTTCACTCAAGAGCTCCATTATGGTTGAATAAAGTTGGGACCATTGGACTCATGGGACCTCACAAGGTCCATATCTAAAGTCCAAACCTCTAGATGAACTGAAAGCACTTAAAGTCCTAAATAATATATGGAAGAAGACCTAAACTCCATAAATATGAGATCTAACCAACATAGTGAGAAAGGTGTCAACTTTTTACCTTTCATAGAAGCTTTGGATGAAAATAACAATAGATCTAATATCCCCTTCTCGTTTCTTGCTTGAAATCCTTCCCTTCTCTTCAAAAGATGCACTAAAACACTCAAGGATTAGCTCAATAACTCTCTAAGCTCCCTACCAACGATTAGGGTTTCACACAGGGGAGTAGGGTAGCTGGTGAGGTGGAAATGAGGACATAAGTTTCCTTAAATAGGCCCCAAACCCGGGGATTTAGGGTTTCCTCACACACCGCCTACTCGGCGAGTCGGCATCTCAAACTCATCGAGTCTGGCACCAACTCGTTGACTTGCTCAATAGATCTCAAAAATAAATAATTAAATAAATAAATACATGGGAATCCGGATGTTACATGTAGTGTTAGCTACAACATTAGGAAATCAGGTTTCACGTCCCAAATGGTCAAAGAATCAATTCAGTTTGAAAGATTATGAAGATGGGGAGATTTGTCTTACGCGACTTGGAATTGTGTTTTTTGGTAAGAATAAGAAAGGAAACAATACAAACAAGTGTGTGATGTTGAGAGATACACTTCTGCTCATTATACAAACCTATTAGTTTGAATGAATAGATGTGCCAAGAATAACGACGGAGAAAAAGCTGAAATTTGAAAGGTTATCAATTGGTACGGTGAAGTTCAAAGGATTTTGCATCAATTTTCTCAGAGTTTAACAACTTAGATTCGACATTTTTCACAAAGGGGGAGAATGTTGGGGTTCAAAGGTTATTGTGAGATGTCGAATATGTCTTTGTTGTTTGTAAATGTTGAAGTCTATTTGTAATTTTATTATAAGGACGCTTTAGTTTCGAAGCTTGTAATGTCAAATGTCCTTAAATTGGGTCTAAAATTTGGTTTATACTTTTCTTTCTAAGCATTTATTGTTTTCGGTCTATGAAAGAAAACCATCTTGGGTTTTTGTTTTAGCTTGACCGAAAATTGATGTGTTTTCGGTCAAGCAATTGGGTTATCGGTTTGGGCTTTGTACTTTGGGTCCATACCTATATATAGAAGTAAGGGTGAGGAGTGTAAGGGCTGGCCATTATTCCAAGGGAGCTTTCATTATCATTGTGTGTGTCCTAGAGAGAGAAAGTAGAGAGAAGAAGTGTGTGCGTATGTGTGAATCTTATGTTGGATCATCATTCTCCATTTCATCTTGCATCATCCACTTGATTGGGATTCCGCACCATCAAGCAGATCGGATTGATACATCAAGAAAATTTAGGGACTTACCAATTGGTATCAGAGCTTGGATCATAACAATTAAATTGGCAATATCTTGAAAGTTTTTGGATTTTTTTTTCTGGAACGATTTGGCATTTTTGGATGGTTTTGGACAAAATATTCGGCGTTTGTTCTTCGTGTTCTTGATAAAAATGAGTTTTTGATCAAGTTTTGGAGCTAAAAAGGTGAAAATTATGTTTTTTGGTCGTCACCTGCGAAGGCATGGCGACGGTTTTTGGTCAGCAGCTAGGTTTTGCGAGGGGTTTGCGGTCGGAAGTTGTCTGCGGTTTTCGGTCCGAAGTGTTTACAGCCGAAAGCGAGTTTGCGTTGGAGCGGGTCTCGGATGTTTTCGGCTTCGAACAGTTTTCGGTTGCGCATGTGTTCAATCACCAGTCTCGCACGTGTTCGGTTAGCAGCGAGATCTCGGTAGGTGCGAAATTTTGGCATTTTTGGCCCAAAAATCAAATTTTCAAATTTTAAAGTTTCGTTTGCGGCCTAAAGCTTTGACTTTTAATTTTTGACTTCATAATTTGACTTTTGACCTTAAAAATTGACTTTAACTTTCAAGTTTGACCTTTCACTTTCTCGTTTAACTTTTAAGTTTTCACGTTTAGCTTTTCGGTTTGACTTTTAAGTTTGACTTTTTAAATTTGACTTTTAAGGTTAACTTTCAAGGTTTTAAGTCAAAGGGTAATTTTTGATAAACAATTAATTCTTTAAACACCAAGGTCGATGAAACTCCATGTTCTAAATCTTGTGAAGCTATTATTAAGTTTCTTCGTGATCAGATCGATATATTAAAAAGAGAAAATGAGAACCTTAAGTATGAATGTTATACCCTTAGGAAAGGTCAAAAACCCTTAAAAGCACAACTAGAGGCCAAAACCAAGGACTTTAGGAAACTTATGGAAGAATACAACAACAAATGTGAGAATTATTGCTATATTAAGAGACAACTTGCTAGTTTAACTGCCAAACTTGATGCATTAAAGGCTAAATATAAAGATGTTGAATTCAACTTTAAGAAATTTGATGTGTCAAGTGAGGTAGGTTCATCCATCATAGAAAAACAATTAACATTTAAAGATAATCAAACTGAGGGTCTAGGGTATCACAGTGGTCCACCTTCTTTCAGTGATAACTATAACCCACCCCTTGAAACCAATGAAAAAGAAATACCTGCTCAGTATGGCCAAACCCCTATACCAGCTTCATTCAAGACTGAATGATCAGGGCCAACTGAGGGTGTTGAGATGAAAGATACTAATGTTTCTACTTCCTATGCAGGTAAAGTAACGGAAGATCGGAACAAGGAAAACATGATTAACTCTAGTTTTGTTGATTATGTTGATTGTCAAGTCTATGTCTCCTTAAAATTTAAATCTGTTGCATCTAATAAACCTGTTGTTGGTAAATACAAGCCACCAGAACAAGTGAAACAACCGGCTTCCTGTATGTATGCATGCGGGAATAATAAGAATGAGGCAAGGGCACGCCACCAGGGGCAGGCAGAAACAATTCCTACGTGAAGAAAAAGACATGTTTTCATTGTGGAACACCTGGACACATTGCCAGAAATTGTCCACATCGCGCATACATTCCCTACTATGCACTAGGTTGGAAGAATGCGACAATAGGGAGATATTTCAAAAGAAATCCTTCAAGGCCACATTCAAACAATGATAATTGGAACACCAAGAAAGGAAATAATCAAAGTCCCACGGTTAAGAAGGAAATGACGGCCTAGAATTCCAATTCAAGAGATGCTCCAGTGAAACCAAGACTGGTTAGGTTAAAGTCATCTCAACGATTGGCTTTAAGTTCAAAAGCAAGTGCTAAGGCATCCATCCGAACAAACAAGAAATAGGTTAAACCCAACTACAGATGGGTACCAAGGGTTCATTCTCCCAAATCACTTAATGATTCTAACATTTTTTTCATCCTCTGTTTGTGATAAGTAGGATATGTCATGGGAGAGAGTTCCTTGCACATATGACAAAGGTCAACCCAGTTTCAAAATGGACTGGGTTCTAAAGACCAATTATCCTGCACTCTGTGTTGGAGCAGCTATGAAGGCATATCATCAGACTTCGGTTTGTTAATAGTGGCTGTTCCAAGCACATGATAGGGGACATCTCTCAACTGTACAACATTCAAAACTTTGTTTGAGAGTATGTATCCTTTGCGGGAAAGAAATAAAAAAGAGGATCACATATGGGGTTTGTGCTTAACGATGTGAAGAATTTTCAAGTCTCTTATGAGATTGAAGTATGTGTGTTGTTCTCAGACCATCTGGATGAAATTTCCATTGGTGAATTACGGTTTGAGTTTTCTTCTTGATACTACTGAGTTTTTCTTAAAATGATTTGTTTTGAAGACAATATTTTATTTTTCTTATAGTTTTGGGTTTGTAGGTATTGTTTGGGAAGTGATATGAAGCTTAGTGTTAAAGGGAAATTGATGATGCGTGTAATGCACTAAAGCCGAATTGTCTAGACTCTGTGTTCGATGTACTGGTAGGCATAATGGATTCAAAAGGACTAGACATTGATTGACAATTAAAGGACTAGTCAATATGAACTTAGATAGTTTCATTTGGACTAACCATACGATGCATGGGTAGATTGAGCAGTGAGATAAACATGAGAACCTGTAGGATACAGTAAAGTCATATGTATCTTGAATTGTGGTTTAACGTTTCCTTGATGTATGGACTCATGTCCTTAATTTCGATACTAATAGGGTGACTGGGGGTTCTGATAAACTAGGTCTATCGGAAATTATTTTCTTGCTTTCTATCTTTCAGTCATATGTTTCCTCCTTTGAGTGATTGGAACATATCTAACCTGGAATGCAACACATGCAACTCTATTTCTATGCATCTTCTTATCTATGAAATTCTTTCTATCTGTTATCAACATGTTGTTCCCTCTGCGTGATCCCAAGATTTGACATGGGACACAACATATGCAACCTACTATCTCTCTAACCCCTATCTACGTTAGTCATATGTTGTTCCTTCTGTGTGATTGGAAAACATCCGACTTGGGATACAACATATGCCTTTCTATTTCTGACTTCTTTTTTAATGATTGAATACTCACCTAAAGTAAGGAGTTATTTGGAAGTTCTTGATTACCGGGGTATATCAGGAAGTGAGGAACATGCTCCAGTGCATCTAAAATTGAACCATTTAATAGGTTGTCTTTAGATCTCGCTGCTGAATTTAAGTGGACAACAATATCCTTGGTCGTCGTTAACTAAATGGTCAATTTAGGAATATAGTTGCATTGTCTGGTCACTTATAATTTGTCAAATTTGTCCATATCTTTGGTGTTTAAGTGGACCACAATATCGATGATTGATCAGATCTAAACATGCAGGTGTGTGCTGATAAACGATATTAAATTGCTTGACAACTTGGATCCCAAATATTTTTGTTTTTGTTAAATTTTTACATAGTTTTCCTCTATGCACAAATTTAAAGGGGGGGGGGGGGGGGGGGGGGAGGAATTAAAATTAAAATTAAAAAAAAAACATAAATCAAAAAAGCAAAAATCCAAAAATATTGATATTTCTGTTTTATTTCTTTTTTAGAAAAATCAAAAATCCAAAAATATTTTTGTTACTGTTTTATTTTTTCAAAAAATATGAAAAATACAAAAATATTGCGTGCTGAGTTTGTTTTTAGTTTTGTCTTGAAAATTGAATTCAGATGTAAATGAGACTCATGGAGATTGTATCGCGATTTTCTGAGCCAAGGTTTCATCCGTGATTGTCGAAGAATTTTCATTCGAAGGAACAAGAAATAAAGATTATTCTATCAACATTCAATCTTTCAACCCCAGAAGGAAGGTGAAGCTGTACTTGAAGATTATGTGACAAATTGCAATGAAGCCTCCTCAATCAATTTGCTGCTATTTATGAACCTGCTGAAGTGATCCAGAAGAATAGGTATCTCTATCATTCTCTCTGAAGATTCTCAAGCTGAAAGTGCTGATTTTCAAGAATCTATATAAGAATCCTCCACACCTAATGTGCTTTCAGAGTCAAATCTTGAAGAAAAGTCTAACTATTCAAGATGAAGTCATTCACATTAAAGATTCATTTTTCATCTTGACGTTGTGAGGAAATTTAAGATAAATGCAGAAGCTAAGCTCAAAGTGAAGATTGAAAAGAAATGTAAGCTTCAAACCTAGGGAGAGTTTGTTAGATCAAAAGAAAAGAAAGCTATAAACCAAGGGGCATTGGGTCTAAATTTGTTTTATACTTTCCTTTTCTAAGCATTTGTTTTTTTCGGTCTAGGACTCAAAACTGTCTTGGGTTTTTGTTGTAGCTTGGACCGAAAACTGATGTGTTTTCGGTCAAGCAATTGGGTTTTCAGTTTGGGCTTTGTACTTTGGGTCCATACCTATATATAGAAGTAAGGGTGAGGAGTGTAAGGGCTGTCCATTATTGCAAGGGAGATTTCATTGTCATATGTGTGTATCCTAGAGAGAGAGAAAGTAGAGAGAAGAAGTGTGTTTGTGTGAATTTTATGTTGGGTCATCAGTCATATGATCAATACATTGAAGATTCATCTACCTCTTCTTCTTCTTCTTCTTCTTCTTCTCCATTTCATCTTGCATCATCCACTTGATTGGGATTCCGCACCATCAAGTGGATCGGATTCATACGCCAAGTGAATTTAGGGACTTACACCTTATATTTGTTGTGTTGTTAGTATCCCTAGAATATGGGTTAGATACACATAGAGGAATAAAACTTTCTACTCTCAATTGTGCTCATTTTGTCTTTCCTCTTGTATTCTCTGATCAAGAAATACTAAGAGCCAACCATATATTATTAGATCATGTGTTCTAAATCTGGTCTTACTCTAATTTTGTTTCCTTACTTGATTCAATCATCACTAAACCATTTGTTACAAAATAGAATTATTCAAAATCAGAGTAATCTATTAAAGATGAATCTTAATCACTAATGATGAATGTGTATAGTCATGCTTTTTCCTTCCAACGATCACTACTGGTACCTAAAAAACATTAAATCCATAATTGTAAGCCAATGTAAAGTGAGGTCCCCTAAAATAACGTAGACCACAATATACATACAATGCATGCACATCGGCCCACACTACGAAGAATGGATTTGTGACAACCCGAAATTTCTTTTTGTGTAAACTATTCAAAATCACTCAAGTTAAATTTATTTTAGCTATCATTTTGCATTGTTTTGGGTCTATTTGGGTATTCTAAGCTCAGTACAATCAAGGTTTGGATTCACAGATGAGTTATTCTAAGTCGTAACATAGCATGCGGGCCAAAAACTCCTTCAAGAGGAGTGTATGGCCGCAAACATGAGATTACGGCCGTACACCCACACCCACCCCCATGGCCGAAAACTCCCCTATATATAGAATACCTAGCCTTCATTCATAACTATAAACATTTCAAGTCTAGAGTTATCTATCTCTCTATGTACGTCCATCGAGTTTTCTTTAAGATCCTCAAAGATGTAAGTGTTTCCCCACCTTGATTTGTTGCTACATTCCTTATTCTAGTGATGAATCCATGTTTCATCTCATAAATTTCATCATTTGCTAGATTTTCATCTTTCACCAAGAACACCAATAACACACACTAGTTCTTGGTGGCTAAAAACCCTCTTCAAGCTTCCAAATCGTGAGTAACTACTTCCTATGCTTGTTATCTACTAGAAATGCTTTATTTTCACCTTGAAATCGACCCAATAAACATGAATACGAAGGGTTTATGACCGTAAATCCATGTGTATGGCCGTACACACCTCATGGGCCATAAACCCTAGTTGTTGGTCAAAGATTGGCCTTAAACTCTTCTTTAAGCTATGCATAGGATCTAGAACACTCCCGGGAGGCTAGAAAGGACCTTAAAATACCTCAAGTGCACACTTCATCAAGAGTGTACGGCTGCAAACTCCTTGGCCGTACACTTATGGGCCATAAACCCATGGGTCATACACTCTAGGGCCGTAAACCCCATTGGGCCGCAAACCCATGGTCGTACACACCTTTTGTGGCCGCAAACTTCCCTCTTTCAATCACATTTGATTCTAACACTTAGTTTTAAGTGTTTCCTAGTCCCTAAGTTGGTTTCCTCTCACAATTAGTGGTGGTTTACTCCAATCTAATACATATATGTGCTATTATACGTTAAATAGGATCCTTTTATATTCAATACTTCACTTGACACTCGATATTCATATCAACCTTACATTTGAAGCACACATAAAACAGTGAGTTCATACCCCTACACTTTTGTGGATTTTATACGTTTTCAGGGGGAATACAAGAAAAACACAAATGATTTTGTGAACTAAAATCAAAAAGGATTTCAAAAAAGTTCAAAACTTATGCAATTCATACAAACCAACGATTTCCATAAAACATATAGATATTTTATCACTTTTGTATTATGCGGAGCATAAGGGATGTTTTCTAGACATAATTGCATAGTTTTCAGAACAATTAACAAACAAAACATTTCAGTCAAACTATAATAGGTATAGTTTGGGGAATTCATTACCAGTTTTACCCGATACAAACTACTTGCTTGAACAAAAATATAAACTACGACAGATTTAGTTTATGATATTCATCACCACGTTCAAATAACAAGAGTGTAACACTAAGTAATTATTTAAGTATAATTATTTATACTCTACCAAGTATGCAAACGGCTTCAATTATGAGAACACGACACAGAACAACACGTAAACTAGTTAATACAGGATTGTGAGACATCTCTTCATTGTACCCTTCGGGGTACTGGTTAAATCCTCTAGATAAATTCTGGCGGCTCTAGCAGGTCAGGAAGTGGAGCTCGTCCCCTTCATCTTGATAGAAGCCATGGACACCAGAAGAGTGTTCCCACAAAGACTTTATGAATGCAAAGCCCAAATCGTTTGATGTCAATGGGTGTGTTATTTCCTTAACTCGCTGGATCGAAAAGATAGAATCAGTCTTCGAGATTTATGTGTGTTCCAAAGTCAACAAAGTAAAGTTCACAGCTTGCACTTTCACAGATAGAGCACTGACCTGGTGCAATGGTCGGGTCGAATCCCTAACCCTGTCGGTAGAAAATGTTATGGGTTGGGAGAGCTTGAAGGAGCTTATGCTTGTCGAATACTGCGCAAGGGATGAGATGCAGAAATTAGAGCACGAGCTCTGGAACCTAAAGATGAATGGTTCTAACATTGCTGCATACACAGCTAGATTCTGTGATTTGGCACTTCTATGTCCGGGAATGGTCAACCCGGAAAAGCAAAAATATAGAAAGATACATTTGGGGATTGACGCCCCCAACTCAAGGAAATGTCTTGGCTGCTAAGCCTACCACTTTTGGTATCGACAAGTGTTTGGCGCAGACCCTGATAGATCATAGGGTTGACTTGGATGAAGTATCATCCGCTCACGAACCACCAAAGGCAAGTGGTGGGAAGAAAAAGTTCTGGAACAAACGAAAGGGCCAGTCTTCGTAGGAGCCCTCAAAGAAACAACAAACTATGGTAATACATGCTGCTACTATTCCTACCGATGTTTCTACAACTCAAGCACCTACCAGTAGATATGCTAGTACCCTTCCTCGGTGCGACAAGTGTAACTATCATCATAATCAAGGCCTATGCCGTGAAATGTTGTGCAACAATTATGGCAAGAAGGGGCACACGGCTCAAGGTTGCAAGGCACCAGTCCAACCAACCAATCAGGCTTCTGGTGCAGGTATTGGTCAAGCCTATTATGGCTGTAGAGAGGTCGGGCACTACAAGAGAATTTGCCTCAAGGCAACAACAACTGGGAACAATGAGAGAGTGTTAGCAATGGGTCAGGAGGAGGTAATTGCATATCCCACCATTGTTACGGGTACGTTCCTCCTTGACAACTCTTATGCATGCATTCTCTTCGATTCTAGTGCGGAGACAAAATTTGATAGTCATGCGTTCAAACACCTACTCAAATGTAAATCCCAACCTTTAACCAAAACATTTACCGTCGATATGGCTAACGAAGCGAAATAGAGCACTAACAACATATTCATAGGTTGTACCCTTACCCTAAACGACCATTCCTTTCCCATCGACCTTATGCCAGTTTCTATAAAGAGATTCGACATCATCATCGACATAGATTGGTTAAGCCCCAATCGTGCTGATATCCTATGTTATGAAAAATCCATCCGTCTCAACCTACCATCTAGTGAAGCCCTCATAATTTATGGTGATAAACTCAGTTCAAACCTTCGTATCATCTCGTGCATCAAAGCTCAAAAGTATCTGAAAAGGAGTGCCATGCATTCCTAGCTCATGTGATTAATGAGAAACAGGAAGTTAAAGACCTCGAGAGCATCTCCGAAGTCTGCAACTTTCCTGATGTCTTTCCTGAAGAGCTTCCGGGAATCCCTCCCAAGCGCCAAGTCGAGTTCCGAATCGACTTAATCCCCGGAGCTACCTCCATAGCTAAATCCCCATATCGTCTAGCGCCAGCAAATATGCAGGAGTTATCCAGCCAGCTCAATGAGCTCCTTAACAAGGGATTCATCAGATTGAGTTCCTCACCTTGGGGAGTCGCGGTCTTATTTGTGGAACAGAAGGATGGATATTTTCGGATGTGCATTGATTATCATGAATTGAACAAGCTTACCATCAAAAACCGTTATCCCTTACCCCGAATCAACAACCTTTTCAATTAACTTCAAGGAACTAGCTACTTCACAAAAAATAGACCTAAGATTAGGGTACCATCAGCTACGAGTCCATGAGAGTGATGTTCCTAAAACAGTATTTCAGACTCGATATGGTCACTATGAGTTTGTAGTAATGCCCTTTGGTCTGACCAACGCACCGACGATATTCATGGATCTGATGAATCGGGTGTGCCGCCCTTTCCTAGAAAAGTTTGTGATCGTGTTCGTTGATGATATACTTGTCTATTCCCGAAGCGAGGAAGATCATAGTAAACACTTGAGATTAGTGCTAGAAACTCTAAGGGCGGAGAAGCTATATGAGAAATTCTCTAAGTGCGAATTCTAGATCCAAAAAGTAATTTTCCTTGAACACATCGTAAGACAGGAAGGCATACACATGGATCCTTCCAAAATTAAAGCGATAGAAAATTGGTCGGCACTGAAGACGCCCACATAAATCCGTCAATTCTTGGGCCTCGCTGGCTATTAATGCAGGTTTATCCAAAATTTCTCCAGGATTGCGAAGCCTCTACCCACCCCAACTCAGAAAGGTATACCCTTTAGTTGGAGTGAAAAGCAAGACAATGTGTTCCTAACATTGAAGCAGGCCCTATGCAGTGCACCTATCATGCCTCTTCCCGAAGGGACGTAGGACTTCGTTGTCTACTACAATGCATCTAATCAGGGCCTAAGTTGTGTACTCATGTAGTGAGGAAAGGTTATTGCTTATGCCTCAAGACAGCTGAAAGCACAAGAAGTCAATTATACAACTCACGACCTGGATTTGGAAGCAGTGGTCTTCACATTGAAGATATGGAGACATTATCTCTATGGAACCAAGTACACCGTATTTACCGATCAGAAGAGCCTACAACATATCTTCGATCAGAAAGAGTTGAACATGAGGCAAAGGTGATGGGTAGAGCTACTAAGTGATTACGAGTGCGAAATATGCTACCATCCCAGCAAGGCCAATGTGGTGGCAGATGCCCTCAACCGTAAAGAGTACTCAGGTCGTAGAGTGAAAACACTAACCATGACCATCCATTCTCAATTATCCACACAAATCTGAGAGGCTCAGCTGGAAGCCTTAAAGCTAGAAAACAAGTCGGATGAAGCTTTGAGAGGAATGGAGAAAAACTTAGAGATCAAGGGAGATGGAGTCTATTATTTCACAAACCGGAACTGGACCCCAATGTTTGGTGCTTACAGAGAGGTTATCATGAACGAGGCTCACAGGACCAGATACTCCATTCACCCAAGTTCGGATAAGATGAACCTTGATCTCAAGAAGTTATAATTGTATGCCAAGTTCTCCAAGTGTGAGTTTTGGTTACGCGAGGTGCAATTTCTCGGACACCTTGTCAACCAGAACGGGATTCTAGTCGATCCGGCCATGGTCGATGCCGTGATGAGATGGGAGGTTCCGAAGTCTCCATCTAAGATTCGGAGTTTCCTAGGATTGGCAGGCTATTATCGGAGGTTCATTTAGGATTTCTCCAAGATAGTCGTACCCCTAACACGGCTGACGAAGAAAGCCATAGTCTTTCGGTGGGGACCCAAGCAGCAGGCAGCGTTTAAGACACCGAGACAGAGATTGTGCGATGCGCCGATCTTAGCCCTGCCAAAGGGCGTAGAGGATTTTGTGGTTTATTGTGACGCGTCTATTTCAGGGTTGGGCGCGGTACTGGTGCAGAGGGGGCATGTCATTGCCTACGCTTCGAGGCAGCTCAAGCCTCATGAGGCGAACTACCCGACACATGATTTGGAGTTGGGGGCGGTGGTTTTCGCTCTCAAGATTTGGCTGCATTACCTATACAGGGTTCAGTGTACCATTTACACAGACCACAAGAGTTTGAGGTACCTCATGGATCAGCCGAATATGAACATGAGGCAGTGTCGGTGGTTGGACGTGGTGAAGGATTATGATTGTGAGATCCTTTACCACCCGGGAAAGGCCAACGTGGTGGCCGATGCGCTTAGCCGCAAGGCGGCGCCGATCAGGGATATTTGCATGAGGATGACTGTAGTGACTCCCCTGTTGGAGCAGATTCAGAAGGCTCAACAGGAGGCTATCAAGGAGGAACATCGGAAGAGCGAGCGTGTGGTGGGTCAGGTTTCCTCCTTTGATTATGATAGCCGAGGACTATTGACACTACACCGCAGGGTGTAGGTGCCGTATCACGGAGGCGTGCGCCAGATCTTGATGGAGGAGGCGCACAAGTCCTGATTCTCTATTCATCCCGGGGCGACGAAGATGTATAGGGATCTTCGTCTAGATTATTGGTGGCCCTGCATGAAGAGGGATGTGGCATGGTACGTCGAGCGGTGCTTGACCTGCAGGAAGGTCAAGGCCGAACATCAGAGACCGCATGGGAAGATGCAGCCGTTGGACATCCCGTTGTGGAAATGGGAAGACATCACAATGGATTTTATCACAAAGCTTCTCAGGACTGCGCATAGAGTAGATTCGATTTGGGTCATCGTGGATCGATTGACCAAGAGCGCCTATTTTATTTCGATCTAGGAGAGCATCTCGGCCGAAAAGTTGGCCGATATCTACATCAGGGAGATAATAGCGTGACACGGGGTGCCAGTGTCAGTGATATCAGACTGAGATGTGTGATTCACTTCTAGATTTTGGAAGAAGTTTCATGATGAGTTGGGCACTCTTTTGCATTTTAGCACCGCCTTTCACCCGCAGATGGATGGTCAGAGCGAGCGGACCATCCAGACTTTGGAGGATATGTTACGGGCATGTGTGTTAGATTTCGGTGGTAGCTGGGATACCTATCTTCCCTTGGCTGAGTTCTCATACAACAACAGCTACCACGCAAGTATTGACCGTCCCCCATTCGAGATGTTGTGCGGACAGAGGTGCAGGACCCCGATATGCTGGGGTGAAGTTGGCCAGAGGGTCATGGGGAGCATCGAGGTGGTGCTCGAGACGACCGAGAGGATCCAGTAGGTTCGGAGCAGGCTTCAGACTGCTCAGAGTCGGCAGAAAAGTTACGCCGACAAGCGTCGATCTGACTTGGAGTTCCAAGTCGGGGATATGGTTCTCCTGAAGGTGTCGCCTTGGAAAGGCTTCATTCAATTCGGGAAGCGGGGCAAGTTGGGCCCGAGATTTATCGGACCGTTCAGGGTTGTAGCCCGAGTGGGCAAGGTGACATATAGATTGGATCTGTCGGTCGAGCTCAGCCAAATCCACAACACTTTCCATGTCTCTCAGCTGCAGAAGTGCTTAGTGGATGATTCAGCAGTATTGGCGTTGGAGGATATTCAGGTTGATGACAGCCTGAATTACATTGAGCGCCGAGTCGCAATCCTCGACAGGAAGTCGAAGGATTTGAGGAACAAGAGGGTGGAACTAGTGAAGGTGCAATGGCAGCACCGCAAGGGTTCGGAGTGGACTTGGGAGCCAGTAGAAGAGATGATGGAGCATTACCCCGAGCTGTTTCAGGATCGAGCGGCAGACTTCAAGGACGAAGTCTAAAATAAGTGGGGGAGATTCATAGCACCTGGTTCCTGGTACATGAGTTTTGCCTAAGTACTTTATGTTTTTGGCCGTGGACTCGGCGAGTTGGAGGCCCGACTCGCCGAGTAGAGATGAGACTTTGGGGCGCGGTTAAGATGGTGACTCGACGAGTCCATATTATGGACTCGACGAGTCTGCGTTGTCTGATGAAACCCTAATTTCCAAGGGTTTGCACCATATTTAAACAACCATTTGCACCCCAACTCCACCCCATTCACCCCCAGAAGCTCTCCATACATTCTAGCTCTTGTTCTTGTGAGTTTGAGGCATTTTAGTGTGTGTTCTTGAAGATTTTGAGAAGGAAGTGGAGTAGATCAAGAAGAAGGGAAGGAAGCCAAGCATCTTAGTGTTCTCTTAGTGATTTCTTTGAGGTAAAACTCGTTTTCCCCCTGTCTCTATGCTCATAACCCCATTAAAGTCTTCCTTGAGCCCTTCCCCAAGCTTGTATGTGCATTATATTTCGTAATAAGTTGATTGGCCTCTAGATCTAGGCATGGTTGAGCTCCAGGAGCTCAGATCTACTACCTTTATGGACCCATGTTGCATGAAGACCTTAGATCTACTCCTTTGGTGCATTTTGAACCCTAAAACCCTTATGGATGAACATTTACACGTAAAGTTGGAAACTTTACGTGTTATTCATGCTCTAGGAACCCAGATCTATGAATGGCATGGACTAGATTCGAGCAAAATCGCATATATGGCTCTTGCATGAAGCTGAATCGGCGAGTCACTCATCTGACTCGGCGAGTCTAGTCGTGAGTCTCCGAAATTGTCCCCTTTTAGCTGTGTCGAGTTGTGTAGTGAGTCCAGGGTGGACTCGGTGAGTTGGAAGCCAAAACTCACCCATAATGGAACTCGGAGAGTCGATGCCCAGACTCGGCGAGTTCAAGGCAATCTCCTTAGATCAAGATCAGACTCGGCGAGTTGTTCATACAACTCGGCGAGTCGCAGCATAAGTGTTCATCGGATGAAGATGAACTCGCCGAGTTGTTCATACAACTCGGTGAGTAGGATGAAGGACTTGAAGATCAGTTTGGATGGAGAACTCGTCGAGTCAACGCCTAACTCGACGAGTAGAAACAGAATCCAGGTCAGTAGATTGGACAGGGACTTGGCGAGTTGGCGAGCCAACTCGGCGAGTCGGGTCAACTGAAAGTTGACTCTGACTTTGACTTAGGGCATGATCAGGGGTAAAATGGTCTTTTTACCCAAAGGTCAGTTAGCAGTATTTGATTGAGTATGTTGTGGGAATTACAGTCGGAGGATTTCCGGAGCAGCAGCAACAGCAGTAGACAGTCAGTTCCCGATCAGATCAACAGCTACTCCGAGGTGAGTTGCCTTCCAGTAGCGGTGGGTCTAAGGCCACAATGCCGGCCTACCAGTAGGAGATGTATGATAGATGATTGTCTTTGTGATATCATCTAGGTTTGCTACTACTTGATATGTTATATGCTAGCATGCTATGTTGTATATGATAGTAGTAGAGTTCGGTTGTTAGGACCGAAGGGTAGTCAGACACCCTAGATATGTCTGATATTATGTTTGTGTTATGATATATGTGATGGTAGTAGTAGGGGTGAAATAGTCCCCGAAGTTTGGTTGTTAGGACCGAAGGGTAGTCAGCACCCCATAATAGCTCGACATGGGTAGGTCAGCGCCCAAGAATGGCTTGACACGGGTAGGACGGCACCCCAGAATGGCCGCATGGGTAGTCGGCACCCCAGAATGGCCGTACCGGGTAGTCAGGCACCCCAGAATAGCCTGGCAGTATGTATGTTATGTATTGTATGGTATGTGGTACGATGGGGGAACTCACTAAGCTTTGTGCTTACAGTTTACAGTTTTGGTTTCAGGTACCTCTTCATTAAAGGGGAAGGAGCTGGCACGGTAGCGGCACATCATGCACACACACTGGTTTCCGCATCTATTAGATTTGTCTAGGATTTATAATCTGATATTTCGATTGGTTGTATGATTTGGCTTTTAGAGATGGTTTACGTTGTGATGTAGTTTGATCAAACAATGTTTTTAATTATTAACGTTTTCTAAAGTAATGTTTTAAAAACGAAATTTTTGGACATGAAAATTAGGTCGTTACAACACTCCTGGGAGGATAGAAAGGACCTTAAAACACCTCAAATGCACACTTCATCAAGAGTGTACAACCAAAAACTCCTTGGCCATACACCTATAGGCCGTAAACCCATGGGTCGTACACTCTTGGTCTGTAAACCCCATTGGGCCGCAAACCCATGGTCGTACACACCTTGTGTGGCCGCAAACTTCCCTCTTCAATCACATTTGATTCTAACACTTAGTTTTAAATGTTTCCTAGTCCTTAAGTTGGTTTCCTCTCACAATCAGTTATGGTTTACCCCAATCTAATACATATATGTGCTAATATATGTTAAATAGGATCCGTTTATATTCGAGACTTCACTTGACACTCGACATTCATATCAACCTTACATTCGAATCACACATCAAACAGTGAGTTCATACCCCTACACTTTTATGGATTCTATATGTTTTCAAGGGGAATATAAGACAAACACAAATGATTTTGTGAACTAATATCAGAAAGGATTTCAAACAGTTTAAAACTTATGCAATTCATACAATGATTTCCATACAACATATAGATATTTTATCCCTTTTGTATTATGTGGCGCATAAGGGATGTTTTCTAGACATAATTGAATAGTTTTCAGAACAATTCACAAACAAAACATTTCAGTCAAACTATAATAGGTATAGTTTGGGGAATTCATTACCAGTTTTACCCGATACAAACTACTTGCTTGAACAAACATATAAACTACGGCAGATTTAGTTTATGATATTCATCACTACGTTCGAATAACAAGAGTATAACACTAAGTAATTGTTTAAGTATAATTATTTATACTCTATCAAGTAAGAAAATGGCTTCAATTATGAGAACACGACACAGAACAACACGTAAACTAGGTAATACATGATTGTGATACATATCTTCATTGTACCCTTTGGGGTACTGGTTAAATCCTCTACACTTAGTAAAGGCAGAGTCTCCTGAAGGGAGAGAGTGAGATTTGTGAATAGATCTATTGGGACTGACAATCCCACACCTAAACTGCTAGCTACAATTACGAAGGCAAGCCTGGGGTGACAAATATCATATCATACAACGCCTGAAGAAATGTCGGGGAGGTCATCTGTCATATTAGCATGGTTAGACGAACTCACAATAGTATAAACTAACCTTTGTTTACGAGATATTCATTCTTCAATAGTTTTGTTTTATGTATTAAAACTACTATACATACTGGTGGTAGCCAGGGTTTTCAAACAGAACATACTCTACATACTGGTGGTAGCTAGGGTTTCCAAACAGAACATACTATACATACTGATGGTATCCAGGGTTTTCAAACAAAACATACTATACATACTGGTGGTAGCCAGAGTTTTCAAATAGAACATACACTACATACTAGTGGTAGCCATGGTTTTCAAACATACCATTCAAACGGTAACAAACAAACATGTTAGAAAATATTAGATTTTTGTTGGGAAACATGCATACATTTTCAGAACTTGATAACATTGGGTTTTACTACGAAACATTCTTATGAACTCACTAGCTTTATGCTGATATGATGTAACGACCCAAAATTTAAGACCAAAAATTTCTTTTAATAAAACATTACTTTAAGCAAAGTCACCATTCCAAAACATAGTCTGAGTATAAGTTTTCAAAACACAGGTTCATTATCAGAGTAAACATTCCCAGGTTGTCTAATCTATGGTGTGTGCCATGCGATCACCCCGAGCTCTTCCCTCCGCTACCGGAAGTACCTGAAACCAAGACTGAAAACTGTAAGCACGAAGCTTAGTGAGTTCCCCACCCTACCACATACCATGCATAACCACATACTGCACATACTAGGCCACGCCCGCTATCTTGGGCCTCACCCCTACCTCGGGCCTCACCCGCTACAATGGCCCCGCCGCTCCAGGCCCCGCCTGGCTTCGATCCCTGCTCGGATACAAATTTGTTTTACTTAGGCCTCGCCTGTCACAGGGCCCCGCCCGCCAACAAATAATAACACATACACATATCACCGGGCCTCACCCGCCAATTAATAATATCATATAACATATCACAACACATAAGTTAAACTCATATGACTGATCCTGTCCTAAGGCCTCGCCTATCCTGGGCCTCTCCCTTGTCCTGATACTGATGAGTCATGGAACCCCGTCCATGCTCCTACTGATAGTGAGGTACGGGCCCAGCCCACTCTCACTCCTTCTCTAGCTTGGGCCTCACCCCTGTTCTGCTACTAATGAGATGTGGAACACCATCCACACTCTGCTATTGGTGAGATACGATACCTCGCCCATACTCACCTCCCTACCAGGCACATACATGTATCATACAGACAACAAGTATAGACTATCATATAAACAAATCCTTGGGCACCCACCCGCTATTAAGGGACCTCGTCCTGAAAATCATACTGGCATATTGTGCCTAGGGCTAACCCCTGGGTCTTCTACTCATAACTACATGGGCCGACATTGTGGCCTTAGACCCATTCACACAAAGGGAAACTCACCTGCACTGGCTGAACTTGCTGATGATCTCACTAGCTTCTGCCCGACAACTCACTAAACTCCTACTCCCCTTGCTCCTCGAACTACCAATATCAAAGCAACACTGAGTCTAACTGACCCCCGAAAGATAACCAAGTCAACCCTGGTCCAAGTCAAAGTCCTGGTCAAGGTCAACCTTCCAGGTCAACCCTACTCGCCGAGTCACCCTACTGACTCGTCAAGTTCATATATTCAGAGTCCTTCCTTTCGCGTCTCGACTCGCCGAGTCAATCTATAACCCGCCGAGTCTACCGATTTCTGAGTCCTGACCTGTCCAACTCACCGAGTCTCCACCCATCTCACTGATTCGAGTCTCAACTCGAAGGGTTTGGGGTTTCGCAACCTGACTCACCGAGTACAAGGCAATCTTCATCTGACTCGATGAGCTGTTCATCCCACTTGTCGAGTTACTCCTCACCTTCATGCTACTCGCCGAGTCCATTCAAATCCCTATACATGCAGAGGGCTTTTGAGTCATGCATGGACTCCAAACTGTAGATCTACCCTTCCCAAGCCAATTTCTCACGTAAATTTACAAACTTTACGTGTAAAGAAGGAGATCTAAGCAAAATACACCATAAACTAGGGTTTAAGGTAAAGAGGCTCCATAATCAACTCAAGGGCTGCTACTTTCTGCTTCTCAAGACCATAATGAGCTTAGATCTGAAGTAGCAACCTCAGATCTGGCTTCTAACTCAAAAGAGGTAACTAATCATGGCTAAAAAACCCCCAAAACTCGCAACCATACTAGATCTAAAGGAGAGAACGACTTAATACCTTCAATAACTCAGAAAACTTCTCCAATCTTCGGATCCAAGGCCAATCCTTGAAGCTCCAATGATTCTCGTTCTTCTTCTTCCTTCAAATCACCCCACAAATGTCTTGGAAGCTTGAATGAGCAACAATGGGGCTTAGGGTTCGATGTTCTGGGTGAAAGGGGCAGTAAAGGAGCCCTAGGGGAGAGAATGAGACGTTTAAATAGGCTCCAAGTCCTGATTTTAGGGTTTTCCTCGCACAGACCAGACTCGCCGAGTCCCCTTGGCCGACTCGCCGAGTCGGTCACTTACTCCTCGACCCGGATCCCACTCGGACTCGCCGAGTTCATCCTTGGACTCGTCGAGTCTCCCTTAAAATTAAGGTTTTCTTTCTTTTCTTGGCCTTCCAAACTTTGGGTGTTACATACGATTTCAAAATCGCTTGTATTCTCAGGATGATAGTATACAGGAACTCCTGCAGCATTTTGAGAAGACGAAGCATATAGAGACACGTCTTTTACTTATTATACTTTTGATGTATACAAAGTTTGTATCAAACAAGATGTAAATATTCATATTATATTGGAATGGTTGTGTTCACTTTGATTACTATGATACAATTGTTGTGATGCAATACATGACGTCCTCCACACCCGAACGTTTCCTCCGTTCCGGTTTGGGGGTGTGACAGGATTGCCCTTGGGCCCACAACACAAAGACTGGATTTCCCGTAAGCCAACAATATAAGACTGGATTGTCCCTCCCCAGACCCATAGCTCATGACTGGCTTGCTCCCGAGCCTACAACATAATACTAGAATGCCTTACCTGCCCTCATATTATGACTTGTTAGCCTATAGCACAAAGCAGGACCACCTCAACCCACCCTACGACAATATGTCAACATATTAAACAATTAACTAATCAAATAATTAAATAAGCACATACAACTATCTTCCCTAGTCTACCTTTCTAACAAATCACTACCTCATACCCGACCTCATACATTACTACACTACGATTGGTAAAGATCTATGGAATACATAGTTATATGTAAGCAAAGATGAGATAGACACTTAAATAAGAGATCCAACTCAATAGCCACACACAAAAAAGAATCATGCAAGAAATTCTAGATCAAGAGTACTCAGGCAATCCTACGTAACTACATATAACCCCTAGGGCAATCCTGTCACACCCCTAAACGGAATTGGCGGAAACATTCGGGGGTGGAGGACATCATGTATAGTATCATAACAATGCATAATAGTAAAACAAGCAACAACATCCATTGCATTAATAGAATAGTTAAATACATGTGTGTTCTTTGGTGAAGTTTAAATGATACCAAAAATGTATAATCAAAATAGTAACGGAGTCTTTTAAACATATGTGACCTATAATCTCTATAATTTAGAATCTTGTAAAGAGTAAAATGACCCAATGAATATGGGTAATGAAGGAATTTGTGTATATTAAGGGCGGTAACTGTTGCAAATCAAGATGTATGATGAAATGGTTATAAAAAAAATAAATAAATAAATAAAAAAAAAAAAAAAAAAAAAAAAAAAAAAAAATTGATCGTTGGTATGTTCCAGATTTTTTGAAGAACTTGATATACATATCATCGAATAAGATGACATTCTGTATAGATGGATACACATAAACATATCATCAAATAGCTGTAAGAGGACACACCGTCAAAATACGAACACAAACGCACATAAAAAATATGGTACGTAAGCAAGACCATGTAAACAGATATCAAAAGTTAACACACGCCTTATGATGTATAGAGGAAAACTTACATAAGTAGCACGCCAACACAAACGCGCAAAAAAAAAGGTGGCAAGTATGCAAGACAATTGTTTGGATCTTTGGAATTGGCTACAGTAGAATCCATTTCAAATGAAATTTGCTTGGAATCGAAGAAATCGAATGTAATTGGAGAGAATTGGACTGAAATGAAAGAAAATATGTGGTTTTTCAAAGAATAGAAAGTTGTATTTATACCAGGTAAAATGAACTAAAAAACAAAATTTGACAATCTCAATATCAACAGTCAAGAGAGAGAGAGAGAGAGAGAGAGAGAGAGAGAGAGAGAGAGAGAGAGAGAGAGAGAGAGAGAGAGAGAGAGAGAGAGAGAGAGAGAGAGAGAGAGAGAGAGAGAGAGAGAGATTACATACCGGTTACCTAGCACGTGGCTTATTTAAATTGGTTGTACATCGTGTAGCCAGTGGTACCGTTTGAGCCCGCCAACGATTTGCCACCACTTTGTCCACCATTAGAAAAAGTAAATTAATAAGACATAAAGTTAATCAAAAGTGTCCAGATTTACCCATTCCAACAAAGAGGTCATGTTTTTAAAAGTTAAAATAGTTGGTCATTTTCGATGAAGGGCTATTAACATAAAGTCATAAAAGCCGACCTTGGTAATTATTTTTTGTACAAAACACCAAATTGGTAAGGCATGTATCGTCAAAGCAGCGTTATTGAAACTCTAAAAGGAATTGCATGAAAATCCTTTCTGATGGAGTGATCGTCCCTTGCTATTTTTGCCACATTTTCTGTAATTCCAAATACGATCAAAAAAAGATTTTTTAAATTTTGGTGTAACATGTTTTACGGATTGGATCAAACCATGTAAAAACATAATTGCATAGATATCTATCTCTCTTTATTGAATAATGTTCATAACGCTCAAATTCCACAAAAACATAATTTCTTTCAACAAACCTTAATATTTAGCAATATACAACAAATTGTGTTTTATACAATTATACAGTATAATCATATAAAACATAAATTTTTATGTATTGTGTACAAATCAATATCCTAAATACAATGATTAGCACAATGTTTCACAAAATTTTTAATTAACCGATAATTATGTCAACAAATTAAAGTGAACCATCATACTAAAACTTGCATGATTAACTAACATAAAATGTAAATTAAGGTAACGATAAAAAAAGACTTCAAATCAACCGGTATTTATTATAACATAACAGTCACAACCAATAGGTCGTATATGTTATTTACTTACAAGCTTTGAAAAACTAAGATAAAAATACATCACTCGCACGTTACATTTAACCAGAATACTCCCAACACCTTCATGGCTCTTTTTGTAGCCAGCGTACGGAAGCTTTTAGAAATTATATAAAAGAAAAAAAAGGCACACGAAAACAACACAAAGCAAAGTCTGAAAACATTACGATCAATATTTTATGCATACCGGTTGTTACTTATTAGCAAGCTTATTGCTTTTAATAATTCCATAGATTGCCTCCACCGGATTGATCTGTTCCATCATCAGGTGGTGGACTGGAATCCATCCTCGGTGGACTTAACAGCATTCCCTCCGCCATGTCAGACAACAGATTGGGTTCATCGTCCATATATCCACCAGGAGGGGCTGACGTCATGCTTCCACCACCAGTTTCATATCCTGGTGCTCGAGTGGCAGCTGCTCTCGCAGCTGCTGCACGGATGTCATCAGCAGTCGGACACTCTGGTAGTGTACTTGAAATAACAGAGTCTGGAAAGTTTAGAACTGCATTCCTACCTTTGAGTGCCAATGCAGCCACGTCGTAAGCAGCTGCTGCCATTTCCGGTGTCGCATACGTGCCAAGCCATATGCGCGTGGTCTGGTTCGGTTCACGGATTTCAGAAACCCATTTTCCAGCTCGCAAACGGATACCACGGTAAACTGGGTGGCGACCGGAGGAGCCACCAGGTGTGGTGGATTGAGAAGTATGCTGCTGGAAAACGGAGGAGTTGGGGCGTCGATGGTTAGCCATGCAATCTTATGCTTCGGTGCATGTTTGGGTTCGAGGAACCGGGTTTTATAGATTCTGGTGGCGGTCGGTCCATCGGCAAGTGGCTGCCGTGAATTTATTAACTGAAAACATATTCGGAGCGTGGCGAGTTCGCGGACGCCGTTTTTATAGAAACGACAAAACTTTGCAAAAGAAGAATGTTTTTCTAAAAGATCTCAACTACAACCTCTAGTAGTACTAATAACACCTTTTATTATAAAAATAAACATCTTATTCGATGTTGATGAAAGCATTATATATTATTTATATAGTACCCACCAATCATACTAAAATATGTTTGAAATAATTGTCGGGAGAATTTCAAATAATTCTTTTAAAAATGATTTTATATGTTTAACAATATTTGAAATAATTGAATTAAAAGATAATTTTTATCTAACCCGAAGATCTATTCATTTTTTTCTACTTATTTTTCTTCTTTTCTAGGCCATTTAACTTATTGTCGAATTGTTAGGAGTATCATTTTAACTGGTTTTGTAGGTTGTAAAAATGATTTGCTATTGGATACCAGACAGGTGCTTAAGGCTGGAGGGAGTGGTGCCACCGAAACCGCACTCCCTCCCTCGCCACATAAGCGCCACGTCACATTTTACCACACCAAAGGTGTGGTGCCACAGTTTTAGTTTTTTTTTTTTTTTCCTTTTTTTTTTTTGTTAATTATTTTAATTTAATAAAACTTATTTTTTAATAAAAAAACATAATTTTAAAAACATAATAGTTCATTAATTAAAAATACAAATATCATACATTACTTAATTTAAATAAAAATAAAAATAAAAAAAATAAAAAAAAAAAAACCTAAAAATTTAGAAAAACAAAGTAAAAACAAAAAACGAACAACTTTAAAAAAAACACACAAGAAACCATTAAAAACTTGAAAAAAAAAACTAGCAATTAGCCACGTTTCATGTAACGGTTTTCCACTTCCTCCTTCATCGCCAAAATCACTTCAAGCTCGGCCCCGGTCATATTCGACATGTCCATTGCTAGTATTCGCATGTCGCTCTCCCTTTGTTTCTGAAGGTCTCTTTCAGAAGCAATTTTCAAAATCTTGTCCATTCTCTCTTTTATATCCTTCATGTCAGTTCCCATTTCGTTCAAATCATCTGAATCTGACGCTTTGCCTTTGCCTTTGTTTTTTGATTTGTCTCTTCCCAATGGTCGGGAAGGTGGTGAAACTGGAACAGGTTCATCTTCGTTCAGATCAAATTGAACACGAGCATCTGATGTAGTGTGGTCGGACTCCGATGTTCTGCTGCGTTTTGACCCACTGTCGATATGTTGGTCAGATGTTTTGCTACTCAGCCATTTCCTGTTATCTTTCAAAAAATTCCAAACTTCAAGAAACTTGAAAGCCTTCAGATTTTCTTTTTGATACACTTTCAAGGCTTTCTTCAAAATGACTTCATCACTTTCTCCACTTTTCCATTGATGTTTCATGTTGTTCCACAAGTCATTAAACAACATGACTTCCTTGTTCATCTTCCCCCATTTGGAGTACACTTGATGTTTTGAACGGTATTCTCCACGGTTCATTCCTTTATGGAACCTGTGTAAAACACGAATCCAAAAGCGGTCATGCTTTTGGTCTTTTCCAACCGTCGCGTCTTCTGAAATATCGATCCAAGATTGTGCCAACACCAACGCTTCCAAAGGTTCCCAACATCTAGCCTCCGCCTTCTCTTTTCTTTTATTCGCTGCTCGAGTGGGCTGAGTTTCTGTAACGAAATTCGGCTCAGAATCAGAAACGACCGTTTCTGGTTGTGTTTGTGTTTGTTGTACAAACTCGGGTTGGGACAAAAAATCAAATGGATTAAAATCCGAGTCGGGTTGTGGTAGTGGTGTGTTTATGGTTGTGGTTGCCCTGATCGTTGTGGAAAATACGGAAACATACCGCCATAGTGGTAATACGGAGGTGAGAAAATGGGTTGATCAAACGAAGGTACTGGAGTGTTGGTATTTCTGACTGGTGTTTTTTTTTTTGTTAGGTCGTTTGGAAGATGACATTTTTCAAATAAAAATAGAGAAAAGGAGTAGAGAAATGATAAAAAGTTGTGTAAAAATATTGTGTAGATTGGTAATATATATATATATATATATGTGTGTGTGTGTAGTAAAGTTTAAAAAAAAAAAAAAAAAAAAAAAAAAAAAAAAAAAAAACATTGAAGACCATTCAACGGTCAAAACAGTCAAAAATCCATGGCCAATCAAATTGCACGGTACCCACAAGCCGCACTGCGGCCGAGACCGCACCAGACCGCGGTCTGGGGGCGGTGTTCCGTGTCCATGTGGCACGAAGTGCGGTCTCGGACCGCACCCATACCGTCAAGCCTAAGACCGATTCCAATCATAGCATAAAAAAATTTAATGATGTTTCTTTAATACAAAAATACAGTTCACATTCCAACCATACACTCAAAATTCATATCAAAACCATGTTTTAATATTTTAAAATTTTAATGTGAAACAATTCATTCTATACTGGAAAATGAAAACAGCTTCCATCCGGTTCCAACTTACAAAGCGTCTACAATTTCTTTATAATTAATTCACATCTTTACATCTTCTGATCAATTCTAATTTTCATTTTCCGGTGGCAAGAAAGCATCCTTTTTATCTGGTTTCTCTAATGTTCTTTTAAGTTAAAAAAGCAACAGCCACCATCTTCTACCTTTCTTGGGTCGCTGCTCAAGCAAACTGTATAGTAGAAGATCGGACACTACTTCTGGTTTCCCGCAACAACAAATGTCGATTCATCTTTGATTTTTCAGATGATTCGACAACAACAAATGAGATAATTCGGCAACATGAAAAGGAATAAAAGGTTAAGGTTTTTAATTTTTTACGACAATAGCAAATGCTGATTTTTTGATTTTCCGGCAGCAACAAAAGAATGAAGTATAAAGTATTTAGGGTTCCTGTGAAAGTATATGTTCATTCATAAAAATCAATGTATAGGGGAAGGCTATATAGCCGGATGAGAAGGAGATAAACTAGGTAAGCTTTGACTGAATTATTTATGGTTGTATTTATTAAAATAATAATATAAAGATGGTAAATTAAATCATATAAAATTTAGTTATCATTGGTCCTTAATACGCCCCCGCAAGATGGAGGATCCATTGACTCTAATCTTGGATCGTAGACAAAGAAATGGGCTTCGACTGAGTGGCTTGGTGAGAGCATCTGCAAGTTGATCGGTGGAGTTGATGTGCAGAACTTTGAGAGATCCATGAGCAACTTTCTCGCGAACAAAGTGATAATCTAGTGCCACGTGTTTCATGCGCGAATGATAGACGGGATTGGCACAGAGAATGTGGCACATGTGTTATCGTAGAAAAGTATAGGAGATGATGTTTGTGGGACACCAAGGTCGGTGAGCAAGTTTTGAACCCAAGCAATTTCAGCTGCTGCATTAACTAATGCTTTGTATTCTGCCTCAGTGGAGGAGCGGGAAACAAACTTTTGACGTGATGAGTTCCAGGAGATAATATTGATGGGTTTTGGTCATAAGACATCCTATGTGCTCATACAAACCCTAATGCTTGGATCTAGGTTTCTCTATTGTACATGCTTTGAATCCAAGACTATAAACCCTAATTCTAGCATACATATAATCATATTAACATGAGAATAAGTTTATAGTATTACCTTGATTGTTATGTAGCAATAACAATCCCAAATCTCCTTGTATTAACTTTGGAAGGCTTAGAGTCACAAGTGTCACTCCTCTAATGGCTCACAGACACCATAAGCAAGAGGATGAAGAGGAGAGAGGATGGAGGCTGCCAAAAACGTGTGTAAACCCTTACAAGAAGCTTAGCCACATTTTTGAGCCTTAAGGGGTCTTTATATAGTTGGGCTATTAGGGTTATCTAACAAGGAAACCCTAATTTGGATGCTTAAGCCCTAAGCAACCCATAGACTCCTTTAATTAAGCCCATGTACGATTTCCTTATGGGTTTCCCATTAGAATTCGTCCATCCCTTAATATAAGGCAATCCATGGCCCAAATTGCAATTATCCTATAATTACAATTCCAGTCCCTTAAGTTTAATTAATCTCTTTTAGTCACAAAACTAATTACCAATTAATTATTGACTAATATTAATTAAACAATATGATTTCTCCTTTAATATATTATTCTCATAATACATTAATAAATCATATTTAATCCTTACTCTCCATAAATCATCCTATCAAGTTGCTTTGGTGAAGGCAACCCAAAAGGACCACGCACCATCGGGTCAAGTACATACCAAAATAGTTATGGACTTAGACACTAATCCAACAGTCTCCCACTTGGATAAGTCTAACAACTATTCTGCGTATGACTTCAGATCCTGATCTGCAATCGTAGCTTTCCAAAGCCGCTATCAACTCTGATCATATCAGATACGCGTGTCCTTAGATAAGGGATCATATATTCCTCCATTCTAGATATCGTATGAGATATGATTTCAAATCATTCTCTTTGTACTATATCTCGATTTCCGATTTATGACGACAGACTAATTGAACAAATCAAATTAGTCCTAGCCCGGCCAAGCATTTACGTATGTCATCACTAAACCATCGAGGGGCCCAAAGATATCGCTTTTATCCTACTTTGGATAAAAGGAATGGATAAACTTTGATACAATGCTCACTTGCACTCACTCACCGAATTACACACAACAATATGTTTTATAACACCAAGTTACTAGTGCGTTTACATATTATCAATGTGCAACCGATCAGCAAGATACAACTCACACATCTCGGTTTCAAGAATATAAGATTTTATCGTCTCACTAATCACTCGAGATAGTGATCCAAGTGAGCGTGGGTTTAATCCAATGCTCAAATCATATTCGTAAGCACTCATGAACGTTGCAGCAAACATTTGCTTATGTCTAATACTCTTTTAGACAATCCACACACCAATTCACGACAGTCTTCATTCATATCTACTTCCAACATATGAACGACTGTGGCCCGTTTCAATAATTCGATTATTCTTAATAAACTCAATTATTCTGGAAGTCAAAACATGCAAAGTGAAACACAAGAATAATACTAATCCCATATGGCCTCAAACCTTTGAGTATAAACAAAACACATTTTATTTATCAGCATATCGATTACTCATTATTTGTCGTTTCGGGTAATCAACTTTTTACTTGAATCATTACACTTTTCCCATGCTCCTAGCATGCACACAATGTTTACCTATGGTTCTTACTTTTGTGAAGTAGACAAATTGAACACATTTCCAATCATTCTCATTTTACAACTCCAAATCCATTTTCTCAAGTGTAAGAATATCAAATTCTTGTTACTTATAGAATATACTAGATTCTAACACTTTATGCAACGATCCTTTTGTAATGTCACTACACCAAAGTCTCAAAGACTATTGCCAATGATATTACAAAGTCCTCTAACGTAGATTGTTACAAGAAAATTCCTTAGATATGATGTCTCTCACTCAAAGTACATTCCTTTGAACATCCTTTTGCATAAAAGTTTCTAATCTAGATTTTCAATATTTACTTCCCAATATAGATACATTTCCATACTTTCCATATGACAACTCATTTCTTAATAGAATCTTTTCTATTCATCATAATGTCAATATGGTCCATTAATACCATGCTTCCAACTACTCACAAGCAACCAATCCTCGTCGAACTTTGGATTGTTCTTTGACAGTTGTTTAATTATTTTAGTCAAAACCGATTCTAGTCCCTTTTCCCTCTAAATGCGCTAGACATTTGAAAAATTTTAGAATGGTCAAACATTAAAGCATTTGCAATCGATCCTATACCCGAAGTGTATGGGACACGACGCACAATGTTTTATTTTCTATGTTCTCAAAATTTGAATTGTGAAGAGGAATGCCGTAATCATAATCGAAATTTTAAGAACACACTATGTACCCTTGACTAAGTTTATTAACATTTCACAACCTAATCCTTTAGATTTGAAATGAAGCATAATATTCTCTCCCTTAATTATAGCAAAACAACCTTTCAACTCTTACAACTTTGCAAAGTATGACTCTTGTTTTCTATAATTAATATTGCCAACTATGCAATACTTGCCTTAATAATCATACAATCATAACATTTATGCTCCCACTATCATGATGATTATTATAAAACATAACACTTATGCTCCCACTAGCTTCGAGATGTATTCATAAACATCTTAACTTCCAGAAGACAATACCTATTGAATTTCTTAAGTCCATGTTTTTAATACTTAGTGCTTTGATAATCTTTTATCAAGACTTCTTGAACTTATACACTTTTGCCTTAGATAGTTCATATGTGTGTCTTAACAATTAAGACTAATTGCCAAACCTCACAATTCAAATTATGGAAAGGGATGCCGTAACCATGATCGAATTCGAGAATGCAATTTTACAACCACTATCTTTTAAAATCTTTCTTAGTGAAAGCATTTTCTCACAATCATTTTCATGAAGGAGGAAATCTTATGACACTTAGATTTAAACGGTGTATGTGTTCCTATCCATGTGAATTTGTTAAAACCAAAGTTTACGACAAATTCAAACTCATATGGATCGAACTTTCTTAATCTTGATTTCTTGCCTTATGGTAGCACAGCTGCCCACCACGTCTTCCAAGTAGTTAAGCAGCTCACCCTTTCCTATCAATGTACATTCCATTGATCAAGGTCCTTGCCTTTTATGCATTCAAATGAGAACTCATAGGACTCATATGCATAATTAACTTGATTGGATTGGCACAGAAACAAAATAATGTCTTCACGATAGGTTGTAAACCTCAACTCGTGTGCTAGTGATGATCGATAAGGTTTATTTGATTTGTTCTTGAAACTTTTCAAGACTATTAAGACTCCCACTGACTCCTTGACATATACGATTCTCTTATCAAAACATTTCTTGACAAACAAATATTCAAGAGTTAGTGTAGCTTATATCAAAACAAAACACTTCATAATTTTGGTCTTAGTTGGTCTTTGTCTTATCCAAGACATCACAACTTTCCACAATTGATGAATGTTATAAACCTTCTTAATACTATTCACTCAATTTCACAATCTTGGCTTTAAGACTTGTTTTGGAACGAAGCATGATTGACTTCTTGATTTGACCATTTCTTCAATCTTCGATTCCTCTTCTTGGACATACAATTGTACCAAGACTCATTAGAGGATCAATTGAGATATGGTTCTTAATCATTAAGACCTATCATAAAGCATAAAAGCTACTCTCCCTTCTTCTTAGAATGGGGAAACTCTTATCTTTCTGCCTACTTGATTCTTCTTATTCGTTTTCCTATTGATCTAAACCCTTTAATCAATTCAAAATTACACTTAATCTTGTAAGTGTAATCATATTTACTAAGCCTTTAGTAAATCATGATGAATATCTTTGTTACTCTTATGGTGAACTTGATCAACACACAACTTTGTGTACTCGATCTCCTAGTCCTTCACTTGACACTTTGTCAATGAGTTAGTCTAATTTCCAAATACGTAATTTCTCATTCATCGTGCATCCACGTTGCATGATTCCAAGTTTCTGTCCAATTGAAACTTGGGCGATGAGAAACTCTCCCTATTTGGTAAATTCTCGACATTTCCATAAATAACATAACTAAGAATCATATCCATTCGTTGTAGAAATATGCAAACATCAATTTTCACATAACGATTTCATTGCAAGGAAGTAAACAAATAAATAAATAAGTCAAACAAAATTTATTTTATTTATAAAAGCAGCGGAAAAGCATTTGTCCTTACAATGCACAATCTATTGAAAACTATGTAAAAAGAAATTTTCTAACAACTCTATCACAACTATCTAAGCTCAAAATCCAATCTTCAAGTCCATGCGATCGAGATCCATCACTTGTGATTAGATTCATCTTGCTCTCTTATCAAGCTTCCTTTCTTTTCACCGATCCTTCAAAACATTCAAATGCAATCTTATCACATCATGTATTAAGAATCAATGAATAGGAACTTAATGGAGTTAGATAGTGGATTCTTACCTAAATCGTAGTCATACTTTTGACTCTCCCATCTCTTAGATCTCTTAGGTAAATAGGGCAACTTCGTCTCCAATGCCCCTTCTTTTGGCAATAAAAGCAAATTGACTCTTTTGGAACAACACATGGAACTACTTCAGACATCGCCTTTCTCTTATGATCAAACTTTTTGATCATTGCATGTCTTTCATTGCCATTGTCTATATCCATAGAGGTCTTGAAGGCAGATTCACCAATCAACTTTGCTTTTCTGTTGCACCAAACCATTGTTGATTCAGCAGCAATAAGCATGTAGGTGAGATCTATAAGTGTCACGTCGCGGTTCATCATATAGTACTCTCTTACGAACTCACTATATGAGTTAGGAAGTGACCGAAGAAGCCAATCAACAGCCATCGCTTCACCGACAACGGATCCCATCATTCTTAATCTATCAATGTGTGACTTCATCGCTAAGACGTGTGCACACACCGACTTGCCCTCTTTATGTTTACTTGCCAAAAGGGCTTGAGTGATATTGAACCTTTCAATTTTACAATCTTGTGGGTCAGGGAGAATAATTGGAGGAGGAGGAGGAGGAAGTGAAGCATGATTTCTTGTTCCTCGATCGAATTGTGGAATATCATCTTCATGTGGAATGCTTGTTCCACGGGATTTGAGAAGACCATAGTTGTCGAACTTTGACATCGGGAGAAAAACGAATTCAAGTTAGTTGATTGATTGAGTCATTGGTAAATCACCCAAATGAAATTCCAAGGCTAGGACCCAACACAATATCCTACAACTCGGGAGAGGGATGCCATAACCCAAATTGCAGAACATTTGAAGGTAAGTGAATGACGATTCACTAATTTCCACCATGAAAAACGAAAAAGAAACTTAAGTTTTAAATCTATGAAAACTCCTAGATCCTTTGAGATTCATTGAACATTTCAATGGCATGTTTAAATCTCGATATGCCCCTCTTGTTTGTGACTGGGATGCCGAGGATCACAAAGCGGGTGTGAATAACCATGCAAACTACATGGTGCCCTCACATGTTACAATCACCTATTCGATGTGCCGGTAAACCACACACGCTCCACCGAACTATGACAAACATTGAGTCACCCTTTGCAACCTTTGCAACCTTTGCTTAGAACCATTTAGTGTGCCGGTAAACCACACACGCTCCACTAACGTCTTCGCAAGGGCACAAAGTGTAATTTCATGGAATTGCATCAATTCACTTTTGCCTAAGTAACTAAGATTGGGAATTTGAAAAACATTTAGTTACTTTGTATTTCATTATACTTATAATGGAAGGTTTCGTCCTATCCTACCCGTTCGGCTAACGACCCTCCACTAGTCAAGAGTGCGGTGGGTAAGAGTGGATACCCATTCAATCGCCATTTTATAGGCAATTTCCTTAAACACCCCTTATAGACCAGCTTCGTGAATGAGGCCTACTAACGGTAAGACTGACTTTTACTCATACACATATATAATGTTAGACTTTTAATGTTATATATAGTATAGGGTGCATTTTATACTTTTAAAATACTATGTGGTTAACTTTAACAATTACACTTTTAATTCAATTAAATGGTTAACCAAAACTTTTATGGATTTATTAAACCTCTTTTAATTATACTCCTTAATTAATTAATAAAACCATAAGGGTGTGATTTGAACTTTTCAAAACATTACTAGGGTTTTAGAATTTAACATTTCTAATTAAACTTTTAATCAACTTTTAAATTCCAAAATTTGAGGGCAAGTTTTGAAACCTTTTTCAAAACATTAGGGTTTTAACTATTTAAATTTCAAAACTCCAAAACTTTTGGGTTCAAATTTAAACTATAAAACCTAAAGGGGAAAATATGAAACCTTTCATAACAACAAGGATCAAATAACAAATAATTTTAAATTAACATTTAATCACATAATTATCCATATTCGATTTATTTAATGATTTCTTGCAAAACAATTTATCAATTTACTCAAAATAATTAATCAATTATCTTATAAGGAAACAATTATCTTGTTAATTGATAATTATCTTTAATTAGATCAAGAATATAGTCATATATATCATAAAATCGAATTTATATTGATCTAATATGATAAGGTAATTATCCCAATGCAAAAACAGCAAGAAATCCCGAGATAAGCATTACCTGACGCTCAAACTCGCCGAGTACCACACTGTACTCTTAGTGGAGGAGCGGGAAACAAACTTTTGACGTGATGAGTTCCAGGAGATAATATTGATGGGTTTTGGTCATAAGACATCCTATGTGCTCATACAAACCCTAATGCTTGGATCTAGGTTTCTCTATTGTACATGCTTTGAATCCAAGACTATAAACCCTAATTCTAGCATACATATAATCATATTAACATGAGAATAAGTTTATAGTGTTACCTTGATTGTTATGTAGCAATAACAATCCCAAATCTCCTTGTATTAACTTTGGAAGGCTTAGAGTCACAAGTGTCACTCCTCTAATGGCTCACAAACACCATAAGCAAGAGGATGAAGAGGAGAGAGGATGGAGGCTGCCAAAAACGTGTGTAAACCCTTACAAGAAGCTTAGCCACGTTTTTGAGCCTTAAGGGGTCTTTATATAGTTGGGCTATTAGGGTTATCTAACAAGGAAACCCTAATTTGGATGCTTAAGCCCTAAGCAACCCATAGACTCCTTTAATTAAGCCCATGGACGATTTCCTTATGGGTTTCCCATTAGAATTCGTCCATCCCTTAATATAAGGCAATCCATGGCCCAAATTGCAATTATCCTATAATTACAATTCCAGTCCCTTAAGTTTAATTAATCTCTTTTAGTCACAAAACTAATTACCAATTAATTATTGACTAATATTAATTAAACAATATGATTTCTCCTTTAATATATTATTCTCATAATACATTAATAAATCATATTTAATCCTTACTCTCCATAAATCATCCTATCAAGTTGCTTTGGTGAAGGCAACCCAAAAGGACCATGCACCATCGGGTCAAGTACATACCAAAATAGTTATGGACTTAGACACTAATCCAACAAATATTAGAGACAAGATAAAGTATGTATGCAGTTGTAGAGCGGCCTCCATTCATAATGCCTCCCCAGTCATAATTAGAAAAAACCTTTAACTCAAGAGAGGAACCTCGTTTAAGATACAGTTCATGGTGTATAGTACCCTTGAGATAACGCAATACCCGTTTGAGTGCCTGCCAATGAATCTCGGATGGGGAATGCATAAATTGGGCTAAACGATTAATAGCAAAGGAAACATCAGGCCTTGTAAAGGCTAAATATTGTAGTGAACCTACCAGTTTACGATACGGTGTTGGATCAACACTAGGGGAGCCATCCATAGGGTGGAGGACCTGAGACGAGTTGAAGGGAGTAGCAACTGATTTTGCACCATCCATATTGAATTGGGTTAGAAGGTTCTGGATGTGGTGGTGTTAGGATAGGAAGAGTCCATGAGTGGTTGGAATAACTTCGATACCAAGAAAATGGTGAAGGTTTCCTAGGTCTTTGATGGAAAAGCGTTTTGCCAAGGTGTCAATAAACTCGTTGATAAATGAATTGTTGTTGCCTGTGAGGAAAATATCATCAATGTACACCATGAAAAAGAGTAAAATGTTGTCATGATTGTAGATAAAGAGAGAGGCATCAGCACAGGATTTTCGAAAACCACAGGAAAGAAGAAATGAGGTTAATTCTGTATATCATGCCCTTGGTGCTTGTTTTAGACCGTAAAGAGATTTTTGCAACTTGAAAACATGAGTAGGAACTTAAGGGTGAGTAAATGTAATGCCTGTGTTTCTGGGTTTGCCATTTTTAGCAATGTGATAGTCTAGGTTAACCTTTGTAACCCGTTTTGAAATAATAGAAGTGTATTATTTAAGTATTACGTGTTTTGTGCTTAATAGCTTAATTATGTGGTTTGATTAATTAAGAATAAAAATAATCGTCAAAATTTCAGTGTAAAATAAACTTGATATATTCAGATAATGTTATAGCAGTTGAAACAAGGTTTCCGAAGATATAAAGAATGCCGAAATCCGAGTTATAACGAGGAAGTTATGATATGTCGAAGTTTCGCGACAGAACCGGCAACGTTGATTAACGTGAAAAGTGAAATTTACGTTAGAGTGATATTTAGCCTTAGTGATCTAAACGAGAATCGAAGATCTCGTTGTTAGTATCAAAGCGATAAAAAGTTAGGCGAGAACGGACGTCAAACGAAGAAGTTATGAATTTATAACGAAAATTTCTGTCCCGGCCTATTAAAAGTAAATAATAAAAATAAAGTCAAAATTAGCCGACGGAGTCTAAACGAAAGTTGTAGAGCGTGGTCTCACCTTCGCGTGGAAATAAAGAACGTCGAAAACAGAGTTCGTATGAAGGAGATATGAATTATCGAAGTTTATTAAATAATTAATAATTAAATTTAATTATAAAATTTGGCCTTATCCGAAGACGAGTCACTGGACTCATCCGGAGTACGCCCCGCGTACAGCAAGAAGTGTCGACACTTCGGATGACGCATGCAGTGACGACTTCGGAGCCCTGTACCCCCCGTGTACAGGCGTACGCCCCGCGTACGAGGAGGTTCCAGCCTCCTATAAATAGGATGCGAGGGGTCCGGGCATAATTGCTCATTTCTCCTCCGTTTCGTGCCGAAGCTCTGCGTTTTTACCCCCGAAGCCACCCCGAAGCCCCGGTAATATTCCCGAGTCCCGAAGAAAGTCCCGAGATCCCGAAGATCCCGAGAAGTGCGGTTTCCAAGCCGAAGCTCTGCCCGCGAGAAGTTCGATTTTTGTAGAAATCTTCTAGATCTGCTGAGAAATACTACTCCTACGAGCCGTAGTGTTGTCCGATCATCTTCTGATCAAGTGAGTGTGTAGTTACTTTCTTCTAACGCATAATTATGAAGTATTTTATACGAAATACGTGTTATGTGTATATTTTGTTGTTATGTGTGTGAATGTATATTCACTTTCGTCTATCTCATGGATCTGATTTGTTTTCTATGAAATACGTGTTATGTGGGTGTGCCTCATCTGTTATGTGGAATATATATTGGATGAAAATGATATACAGGTTTTAAACTATGTATAAAAATATATACTTTTATCTACTAATATGTTGGGTAGAACATGGGTAGATAGTTGGTGTGTAATAAACAGATGAGAGGCCTCGATGTTGTTGTTGTTGTTGACCTAGTTATTCAGCGGAGTATAGATAACGACCACAGACTCCTTCTAGACTTCTCGTGGAACGCTAGCAGGTTCATAACCTGTAGGTGTTGTGAACGATCTGTTCACCGGTGTACTCTATCCCCCTCATGGTTGCCTTTAGGATATCTATTGTTGAGGAAACCCCTTAGCAGTAATGTTCGTCCCGATGAAAATCCTAGATTAGGTCCCTTGAGATAGATGTTGTTTTAGGGACGTAAAGTGAGGATAACGGAAATGGGTAATCGGGATAGTGATTGGTTGGTGAAATTAAATATAATTTATTTATTGTGGGTTGAAAACCCTATATGCTCACCAGGCTCCTAAGCCTGACCCACTCAGTTTTATTTGTATTACAGGAAGTGGCGCAAGGGCGTAAGATGGATGAACCATCAAGTTGTTTTGTTTACAAGTCTGTATATGTATATATTTGTTGAATGACTTGTAATGTTATTGTTTATGCTTAATGGTCTGTATCAGAACATGACACCCCGAGTTTTGATTATATAATGAAAATACATTTCTTTTATGAAATGCTTTGGTAAACATTGTTTTATCGTGTTTTGTTTTTTGGGAACAAATTCTGCAACCCTTTCAAATCAATAGGATTTACTCTGAAATTATTTTAAAAGCATAAATGAAAATCGGTCTTTTATGGCCGTGATTTTGGGGATGTCACAGTTGGTATCAGAGCATTAGTTTAAGCGAACTAGGAATTTGTAGGATTTCTAGACTTAAACTTAGGATGCTAAGTGGAGATTGTGAGATGTATCTCTGATAAATTTTAGACACGAGCACTAGTTTATTTTAGGAAAGTTGCCTAAAATGCTTTTGTGTGCTAAATGTTATATGTTGCCATATATGATATTTTTTGTTCGGATCTACGGTTTGTTGCCAACCGGATCTGAAGGTTTATGTTTTTAGGATTCTACGCGTATGTATACGATATTAGAACTAGCATGTAATCGTTTGGAGTAATAAGGTGAAATTATTCGGTGTGTAGATCAAAAATGGTGAGAACAAGGAGTGGCGTTGGAAACGCGGATGAAAACAGGAATCAACCGCCAGTGATTGAGCAAGCACCTGTTGTAGCGGCAGCACCAGAACAAATCACCATGGCTGGAGTACAAGCCATGATTCGGGCTATGTTAGCCGAACAAAGGGAGGAGATGCGACAAATGTTGCATAATAATAGGGACGAACCTATCATACCTATTGAGGAACCTGAATTGATTCCCAGCAATCAGAGGAAGGGAACAATAGTTGCATTATGAGTCAAGTTGGGACTCAAGAAGAACGAAGGAACAATCCGGAAAGGAGAAACAACAGCGATGGGCGAATGTACAAGAATTTCTTAGGCGCCAAACCGCCAAGTCTTTCTGGGAGTCCAATGCCTGTTGAAATAATGGATTGGATCTCCGAAATGGAGATGGTATTTGAAAGTTGCGACTGTAGCAACAAACAGAAGACTGTCTTTGCAGTCAGACAACTGAAGACTGGAGTATTAAGTTGGTGGAAGTTGTTGGCAGATACTATGCCATAAGGAGAAGCCTTGAAAATGTCATGGGAAGAGTTCTTGGAACAATTAAGGGTGCAATATTGTTCAGAGATAGATCTGATTGATCTGAACAATGAGTTCCAAAACTTGAAGAAGGGGAGGATGAGCGTAGACGACTATGCTATGGCATTCACTGAGAAAATGAAATTATTTCCGTACCTAGTGCCAACGGAACTCTCCAAAATTGAGAGGTTTGCCAATGGACTGCCTGTCAACTTTAGCCCGACATTCAAGATGGCAACTACTCTGAAAACGGTTGTTCGTGCAGCTAAGAATGTGGAGGCCCAACAGAAGGAAAAGGGTCTGGAAAGGATAGAAGTTGGTGAAAAGAGGAAGTTCGATGGAACTTCAGGGTCCAATAAGAAAAACAAGTTCTCGAAGTCTGGTTCGAGGGGAAGTGGAGGCGAAGCGAAATGGTGCGACAAATGTAAGAAGAAGCATCATGGAAAGTGTGAGGTAGTGACCACATGCTACAAGTGTAGAAAGCCAGGTCACTATGCCAATGAATGTACCCTCACTAAGAAAGTTTGTTATGGTTGTGGTGAGGAGGGACACATGTCGAGGGACTGCCCGAAGAAGAAAGAGGCAGCTAGACCCAACATTCCGCCAAAGCCAAAGGCGAGAGCATTCCAGATGACACTGGAAGCTGCTAAAGATGAAGCTGATGTCGCTTCAGGTACCTTTCTTGTTAACAATTTGCCTGCCCAAATTTTATTTGATTCTGGAGCCAACTACTCCTTTATATCGCATGAATTTGGTAGAAAACTAGCCTTGCCTGTTGATAGACTAGATAATGCTTTATTAGTCAAAGTTGCTAGTGGCAAGTTTGTACCTGTTAGCCATCGTATGAAAAACATCTTAATCGACCTTAATGGGAATAAGTTCCACGAAGAATTATTACCAATAGAACTTAATGGTTTCGACATCGTGTTGGGAATGGATTGGCTTAGTGCCAATGATGTCAAGATATTGTGCAATAAGAAGATAGTTAAAGTAAACCCGCCTGGAAAAGATTCGTTTATGGTGTATGGGACAAACGTCGAGTGAATTCTGGAATCATTTCCCTAATGAAAGCCAGAAAGTGTTTGACCAAGGGATGTACATCATATTTAGCATTCGTGATTGATGCTAAGAAGGAGAAGAAGGTGATGCAGAGTATTCCTGTGGTGTGTGATTATCCGGAAGTATTTCCCGAAGATCTTCCTGGATTACCGCCTGATCAACAAGTGGAATTCCATATTGACTTGTTACCAGGAACAACGCCAATTGCAAAAGCACCTTATCGATTAGCACCGACGTAGATGAAGGAGCTAATGATGCAACTTCAGGAGTTATTGGACAAAGGTTTCATTAGACCTAGTTCATCACCCTGGGGAGCTCCGGTGTAATTCGTGAAGAAGAAAGATGGAAGCATGAGAATGTGCATTGATTACCGAGAGCTGAATAAGGCAACAATAAAGAATAGATATCCGTTGCCGAGGATTGATGACCTATTTGATCAATTACAAGGTTCGAGCTATTTCTCGAAGATCGATCTAAGGTCAGGATATCATCAGCTGAAAGTAAGAGAGCAGGATATAGAGAAGACTGCATTCAGAACTAGATATGGACACTACGAGTTCTTGGTTATGTCGTTTGGACTAACCAATGCTCCGGCAGCATTCATGGATTTAATGAATAGGGTTTGTAATCCGTTCCTTGATAAATCTGTGATAGTGTTCATAGATGACATTCTGATTTACTCAAAAAGCCAGGAGGAGCATGGCATACACTTGCGAGAAGTGTTAGAAGTCTTGAAGAAGGAGAAGCTGCATGCTAAGTTCTCCAAATGTGATTTTTGGATTCGCGAAGTCCAATTCTTGGGTCACGTGGTCAACCAAGAAGGGATAATGGTTGATCCAGCAAAGATTGAAGCTGTAATGAAGTGGGAACAACCGAAAAGTCCCACGGAGATCCGAAGCTTTTTAGGATTAGCCTGATATTACCGAAGGTTTATCCAAGGCTTTTCTTCGATCGCTAGTCCGTTGACAGCTTTGACCCACAAAGGAGCTACTTATGCTTGGGGTGATAAGCATAAAGAAGCATTCGAGAAGGTAAAGAAGAAACTATGCGAGGCACCGATACTTTCTCTACCCGATGGAGTAGAAGACTTCGCTGTTTATAGCGATGCGTCTGGGTTGGATTGGGTTGTGTTTTGACCCAAATAGAAAAGGTGATAGCATATGCATCTCGACAACTGAAAGAGCATGAAAAGAACTACCCGACTCATGATTTGGAGTTGGCAGCGGTAGTTTTCGCTCTGAAAATATGGAGGCATTACCTCTATGGCACGAAGTGCAAACTTTTCACTTATCATAAGAGTCTCCAATATCTCTTCAATCAGAAAGAGTTAAATATGAGGCAACGACGCTGGCTAGAGTTACTCAAGGACTACGACTGTGAGATACTTTACCATCCCGGTAAAGCTAATGTTGTTGCTGATGCTCTCATTCGGAAAGTCAATCTTGAAAGGAAAAGGCCAAGAGCGTTAAGAATTGAAGTTGTCTCGACTATTTTAGAAAGTATAAAGAGAGCTCAAAGTGAAGCTTCTGAAAAGAATGACCGAAAGGAGGAACGTTTGGGCAAAACATTGGTGTTTGGTACAAACGGTCATGGACTGAAGGTATTCCAAGATCGTATTTGGATACCTAAGATAGGAGGAGTCAGAGATCTTCTTATGGAAGAAGCTCACAAGACCATGTACTCGATTCATCCTGGTAGCACTAAAATGTATAGGGACCTGAAACCCTACTACTGGTGGCCGACGATGAAGCTTGATGTTGCAAAGTATGTGGCAGAGTGTGTGACTTGTGCGAGAGTCAAGACACAACATCAGAAACCATATGGGAGTTTAGAACCTTTACCTGTGCCTATGGGTAAGTGGGAAGACATTGCTATGGATTTTGTCACTAAACTGCCCAGAACAAATAATGGTCACGACATGATTTGGGTGGTCGTTGATCGATTCACTAAGAGTGCGCATTTCATAGCGGCTAGGGAGAAATGGTCTATGGAAAAGCTTGCGAATTCTTATGTGAAGGAAATTGTGAGACTTCACGATGTTCTGCTAACAATTGTGTTGGATCGTGATAGCCGTTTCACCTCAAGGTTTTGGAAATGTCTACAAGAGGAAATGGGTACCAAGTTATGTTTAAGTACAGCTTACCATCCGCAGACTGATGGTCAGAGTGAAAGAACGATACAAACACTTGAAGATATGCTGAGAGCATGTACCTTGGAATTCCTAGGTAATTGGGATGAACAGTTACCATTGGTAGAATTTTCCTATAACAATAGTTTTCACTCGAGCATTAAGGTGGCACCTTACCAAGCTTTGTATGGACAAAAGTGTCGTACGCCGTCTTATTGGCTTGAGGCTGGGGAAAAGCAGTTTATCGGATCGGAGATGGTTCATCAAACTGCTGAAAAGTTGAAAATAATTAGGGAAAGAATGTTAGCAGCTCAAGATCGTCAAAAGAGTTATGCTGACAAAAAGCGAAGACCGATGACTTTTGAAGTTGGGGATTCGGTTTTGCTTAAAGTCTCGCCGTGGAAGGGACTTATAAGATTTGGTAAAAGGGGAAAGTTGAGTCCATGGTTTATTGGATCGTTTAAAGTTCTTCAGAAGATTGGGAACCAAGCATACGAGCTCGAACTACCAGAAGAACTGAATGGAATTCATGACACTTTTCATGTGTGTTATTTACGAAAGTTCACGGGGGAAGTTCCCGACATGATTCCACTTTCGGAGTTGAGAATCGATGAGAACAAAAGGTTGATTGAAGAACCAGAGGCAATTGTTGACCGAAAGACTAAGAAGTTGCGACGCAAGATGGTCGAGTTAGTGCTTGTCCGATGGAAACACACGAATGGGCCGAATCTCACCTGGGAGACAGAGAGTGACATGATGGGTCGCTATCCGCATTTGTTTGTTGAGGTGTGATTCCGGAGACAGAATCATTCTAAGGTGGGGAAAATTGTAACGCATGTGTTTCTGGGCTTGCCATTTTTAGCAATGTGATAGTCCAGGTTAACCTTTGTAACCCGTTTTGAAATAATAGAAGTGTATTATTTAAGTATTATGTGTTTTGTGATTAATTGCTTAATTATGTGGTTTGATTAATTAAGAATAAAAATAAGCATCACACTTTAAGTGTAAAATAAACTTGATATATTTAGATAATGTTGTAGTAGTTGAAACAAGGTTTCCGAAGATATAAAGAATGCCAAAATCCGAGTTATAACGAGGAAGTTATGACCTGTCGAATTTTCGCGACAGAACCGGCAATGCTGATTAACGTGAAAAGTGAAATTTACGTTAGAGTGATATTTAGCCTTAGTGATCTAAATGAGAATCGAAGATATCGTTGTTAGTATCAAAGCGATAAAAAGTTAGGCGAGAACGGACGTCAAACGAAGAAGTTATGAATTTATAACGAAATTTTCTATCCCGACCTATTAAAATTAAATAATAAAAATAAAGTCAAAATTAGCCGACGGAGTCTAAACGAAAGTTGTAGAGCGTGGTCTCACCTTCACGTGGATATAAAGAACGTCGAAAACGGAGTTCGTATGAAGGAGATATGAATTTTTCGAAGTTTATTAAATAATTAATAATTAAATTTAATTATAAAATATGGCCTTATCCGAAGACGAGTCACCGGACTCATCCGGAGTACGCCCCGCGTACAGCAAGAAGTGTCGACACTTTGGTTGACACATGCAGTGACGACTTCGGAGCCCTGTACGCCCCGCGTACAGGCGTACGCCCCGCGTACGAGGAGGTTCCAGCCTCCTATAAATAGGATGCGAGGGGTCCGGGCATAATTGCTCATTTCTCCTCCGTTTCGTACCGAAGCTCTGCGTTTTTACCCCCGAAGCCCCGGTAATATTCCCGAGTCCCGAAGCAAGTCCCGAGATCCCGAAGATCCCGAGAAGTGCGGTTTCCGAGCCGAAGCTCTGCCCGCGAGAAGTTCAATTTTTGTAGAGATCTTCCAGATCTGCTGAGAAATACTACTCCTACGAGCCGTAGTGTTGTCCGATCATCTTCTGATCAAGTGAGTGTGTAGTTACTTTCTTCTAACGCATAATTATGAAGTATTTTATACGAAATACGTGTTATGTGTATATTTTGTTGTTATGTGTGTAAATGTATATTCACTTTCTTCTATCTCATGGATCTGATTTGTTTTCTATGAAATACGTGTTATGTGGGTGTGCCTCATCTGTTATGTGGAATATATATCGAATGAAAATGATATACAGGTTTTAAACTATGTATAAAAATATATACGTTTATCTACTAATATGTTGGGTAGAACATGGGTAGATAGTTGGTGTGTAATAAACAGATGAGAGGCCTCGATGTTGTTGTTGTTGTTGACCTAGTTATTCAGCGGAGTATAGATAACGACCACAGACTCCTTCTAGACAGTCTCGTGGAACGCTAGCAGGTTCATAACCTGTAAGTGTTGTGAACGATGTGTTCACCGGTGTACTCTATCCCCCTCATGGTTGCCTTTAGGATATCTATTGTTGAGGAAACCCCTTAGCAGTAATGTCCGTCCCGATGAAAATCTTAGATTAGGTCCCTTGAGATAGATGTTGTTTTAGGGACGTAAAGTGAGGATAACGGGAATGGGTAATCGGGATAGTGATTGGTTGGTGAAATTAAATATAATTTATTTATTGTGGGTTGCAAACCCTATATGCTCACCAGGCTCCCAAGCCTGACCCACTCAGTTTTATTTGTATTACAGGAAATGGCGCAAGGGCGTAAGATGGATGAACCATCAAGTTGTTTTGTTTACAAGTCTGTATATGTATATATTTGTTGAATGACTTGTAATGTTATTGTTTATGTTTAATGGTCTGTATCGGAACATGACACCCCGAGTTTTGATTATATAATGAAAATACATTTCTTTTATGAAATGCTTTGGTAAACATTGTCTTATCATGTTTTGTTTTTTGGGAACAAATTCCACAAACCTTTCAAATCAAAAGGATTTACTCTGAAATTATTTTAAAAGCATAAATGAAAATCGGTCTTTTCTGGCCGTGATTTTGGGGATGTCACAGTAAACTGGAGGTTAAGTCATATAGACTTCTTTATGGAGTGTACCGTGTAGAAACACATTGTTCCGGTCTAGTTGATGGAGGGTCCAGTTGTGAGAGAGAGTTGGGGATATGATGACACAAATTGTATCTGGTTTGGCTACGAGGCTGAAGGTGTCGAAGTAATCCTTCATGTGTTGTTGGAGAAAGCCTTTGGCAACTAAACGGGCTTTATATTTTGAGATTGTGCCATCGGGTTTGCGTTTGACTCAAAAGACCTATTTACAACCAATCGGATTGTGATTGCCACGCGGTACTAATTCCTAAGTGCCATTTTGCATAAGGGCATTAAATTCTTGAACCATGGCATGACGCCAGTTAGGGTCTTTGAGAGCTTGGTTGTGTGTATGAGGTTCAATGGCGTTGGGAATTGGATGAAGTGTTGCAGCATTGATGAATGATGGGTTGAAATATTTTGGATTTTTCTTGCGTGGGTGCACAGTATGGGGAGGTGATGTTGGTATAGCAGTATTATCAGAGGGGGTATCAGGGGTTGTATCAGGTGAGATGATTGGGGTGAAAGGTTCTGAGGTTGGTAATGGAGGGGAAGGAGGTGAGGACAATTGTCCAACAATAGTAGGAGATGGTAGGGATGAGTTCCTATTAGTACGCCTGGAGTAGACAAGGGGTGGGATGTAGAGGGACGATGTGGTATGGAGGGTTGTTGTGTAGGTGAAGGATCAGAGATGGGGTTGGTATTTTCGATGGTCGTTGTTGAGGAGGTGTTGGTGGTGGAGGTGATAGGAGGGGTAAGATTTGTATCAGGTGCAGGTGCTAGAGGAGTATAGGAGGATGAAGGAGGTGGTTGTGCTGATGTGAGAAATGTGTCAGGTGTAGGTAAGTGATCATCGGATGTAGATAGAGAGGGGAATTGATTCTCAATAAAATGGACATGTCGTGAGTAATATAACCAGTGGGTGAGGTGGTCATAGCATTTATATGCAGATTTAGAGATTGAATAACCAAGAAAGAGACAGGGAGTAGATCATGGTTGTAATTTGGAGACAGTATAGGGACGCAACCAGGGATTGACCAAATAGATGCTGGTATGGGGTTTGATTATGGAGGATCGGTGTGAGAAGTTGGTTAATTAAATAGACCATTGTCTCAAATGCATGTGACCACAAGGTTAAAGGAAGTTTGGCTTAGTGGATGAGGGCAAAGCCTATTTCGACTATATGTATGTGTCACTGTTCATCGACACAGTTTTGTTCAGGTGTTTGAGGTGGGGTTGTATAATGAGAGATGCGATGAGTATTGACAAAGGGTGATATACTGATGTATTCACCACCATTGTCAGTAAAGATGGATACAATGGGTGTTTGAAAGAATTTCTCAACCAAAAGTTTGAATGGAGGAAAAATGGTGGCAACTTCAGATTTCTTTTTCATAAGATAAAACCATACATATTTGGTGAGATAATCCACAAAAATCACATAGTAGGTAAATTTATCAATGGAGTATTTGTGACAACCCGAAATTTCTATCTTGTACAGCCATTGAATTCAATCAAAGTCAGACTCACTCCAGCTATCTTTTAGCATTGTTTAGGGTCTTTTTGAGTGTTCTAAGCCAAGTACATTCAAGTTTTGGATTTAAGGATGAGTTAACTTATGTTCTTTGTATTTCATTTGAGCCAAATACTCCTTCAAGAGGAGTATACGGCTGTACACTCAAAGTGGCCGTGAACTCAAGCCCATATATAAGCCAATCCTTCTTTTTCCTTCACTTTTCACACATCCAAGTCAATACTCTCTCAACTATCATCAAGCTTTTCACCTTTACCTTCAAAAATGTAAGTATTCCTTCCATTGATTAGTTGATACATTGCTTTATCTAGTGTAGATCCATGATTTCATCCATGAAATTATCTCTTTTGGTTAGATCTACAAGTCTTCATCACTTTCACCAAGAACACCCACTTGTTCTTGGGCCGTAAACTCCATAAGAACCCTCAAAAGTGTGAGTACCTCTTCTACCTTATAGTTAAGCTTGATAAACACTTGATTCCTAGCCTTGAATCATCATCTAATGCAAGAACATTAAGGGTGTATGGCCGTACACTCCTCATATGGTCATAAACCCTTGTTTAGTGCATGTTTTGGCCTTAAACTCACTTTATGTCCCAACATAGGATCATGCACACTTAATGGATTATAGATAGGGCCATAAACACCCTTTTTGCATGGTTCTTCTATGAGTGTACAGCCATACACTCCATGACCGTACACTCAATGGCCGTATACCACATTGGCCATACACATCTTGGCCGTACACACCTTAGTGTAGCCATAAACCCCTTTGATGCAATCATATGTGATTGTAACGCTTCAATCTAAGTGTTTCCTAGTCCCTAGGGTGGTTTCCTTACATGATTAGTTGTATATACACTAATTATATACATATATGTGTCATTATATGCTTACTGAGGATCCGTTTATGCTCAAGATTTCACTTGACACTCAGCATCCTTTATCGATCTTTCATTCGAATCACTCACTGCATGTGAGTTCATACCCCTAACTTACCTTTTCAAATGATTTTAAATGCTTTTATGGGGGATATACAAGTTGAAACATTATAGTTATTATATCAATCACATGTGATTAATGACTATCAAACAAATGGATTTCTTATACTTCAAAATTGTGTTATCAAGCAAACTACTTTTAAACATTTTATCAAACTCTTTTATATGCTAAAACATTTTATCAAACTCTTTTATATTCTAAACTCTTTATCAAACTCTTTTAAACTTATATATTGTGAAAATCATGTCTATCCAGATATAGTTATATAAATAAGGTTGAAAGGACTTAGGACTGATAACTCGCTTTATTTCATGTTCCTTGTTTGGTTGTGGACTTAAGGTATCAGTTGTTTATTCGAGGGTCGTTTAAATCTTAGTTATATATTATGTATATGTGAATAGATATAAAATTTCTTACTTTAGTTCAACACCTTTGGGTAGCAAAGGTATACAAACATACTCAGTCATTCAAATAACATTACTAGTAAACTATAATAGGTATAGTTTAGAGGTCTACTACTCACTATTTCTAGTATAATGAAACATACAAGAGTCATTTCATACTTGAGTCATTTCAAACATACTATAACAAGAAACAAAAAGAACATACTATAATGAGAAAAAAGGAGGAACATACTATACACTACTATACAAAGAGAAAACACATTACACTAGAACAGAAAGAGCATACTATACAAATACAAGAATACTATAACATTAATGTGAACCACTACTTTATGGCATGGAAATCTGTTGTTGTGTCACATTTTGTAACCAGAGTCTCCTGGAGGGAGAGCGTGAATTTGTGTATAGATCTATACTGGACTGACCATCCTACACCTTGCTGCTAGCTACAGTGGAACCTGCAAGTCTACGGGTGACGAATGTCATACCATTTCGACGTCTTCAAACGTCGTGTTTTACTAGTCGATCAATCATGGTTACAATCATATCACATTATACCTTGATTAACAATTGGTTTAAGGTAGTTAGTACAATAGTAGTTATTACATATAATACTACAGTACATCATTATTTTCCCATGGCATTCACTTTGTGATCTTCTCACATAAATGGAAATGTAAACTATATTTTGGTAATGATAGTCATACTTGGGAAAAACACACACTTTTACAAACAAACAACATACAGAGCATTCAGGCCTTGGTAGAAGGCTACATTTCTAGTAGAAAATATAGGATTTTGTAGGAGATACAAACACTTACAAACATTTACAACAAAAACTTTTATCAAACTTATACATCAAATGACACGTAAATACTTATGAACTCACCAGCTTAAACGTTAATCCTCTCTTTCAAAATAACTTGTATTATCAGGTCACAAGTAGACAGGTACCGATGACTAGGTTTTGGGGAAGACGGAGCACTTTCAAGACTCATCTTTATTTTCGTTATTCATTTTTGGTGTGTTATTATTATTGCACAGAACACACTTGTATTGAATTATACTATTAATGCAATGGATGATGTTGTTGCTTGTTTACTATTATGCATTGTTATGATACTCTACATGACGTCCTCCGCCCCAGAATGTTTCCGCCAATTCGGTTTGGGGGTGTGACAATATTGAACCGGGCCCCACACATCAGAGTAAAGTAATTGCAATGGTTTTGAGACAACAAATGAATTAAAGCCAAAAGGTAGTTTATGACTTTTATTAACTAAACAAGATGAACATTGCATATCAGACACTTTAGAGCTAAGTCCTAATTTAGAAAGCATACACTTGAAAACTTTTATGGATGGATGACTTAAGGTATGATGCCATTGAATTGGGGATGCTTTAATGGTAAAGTTCAGTTGCAGACGAGGTCGTAGGTTGGCATAGTAGACGTCTTCATGGTTCTCCTTCCGCATGAGAAGCGTCCCCGTGCGAAGATCCTTCACAATAAAGAAACGTGAAAAAAATTCAACAAAAACTCGGTTAATCTTGCATAACTTTGCCATAGAAATAAGATTCTTTTTCAATTGTGGAAGACATAACACATTAGGTAATTGTAAAGTTTTAAGTGGTGTGTGAATACATTTAGATCCAACATGAAAGATTTGCAAGGTGTTACCACTCTCGAGAACTACTTCATCTGGTCCACCATAGTCAGAAACACGGTGAAGAGTGGAGTGGTCACCTGTGACCATGGTTGTAGAACTCGTTACTCGGTACCTGCTCGGCCGACTACCGAGTAGAAATATATAACAAAATTAGATACATGTGAATACACAAAAACTGAAAAACACATAATGGTCTCACTACATGAATAATTACTGAAAATTTAAGATATATATGTAGTAATAATCTGATGTGAGTGTGTTAAATAATAAATCATTAATTATATTATACATATTAATCATCGAGTTGACTAGGTTTTACAACATTGCTCAGTTCAGTAAGGGGTCGATCGGGGAGTACTCGGGGTTTTTCAACTCGCCTTGGTAAGGGACCGAGTAGCGAGTACTCGGAGGAGTAATCGGCTGACTCGACAAGTTTTACAACACTGCCTGTGACATGATTAGAGGCTCCACTATCAAACATCCAAGATGGAGACACCGAAGAGGAACCTGACATGGTGACATTGGCAATTGGAGTAGATGACTGATTATTGTTGAAAGTAACATTTTTTTCCCGCAGGGAACGAGATAACTTCCGGCAGTCACGAGTGATGTGTCCTAGGATATTGCAGTATTGACAGAAAGTGTTGGGCTTGTGATTTCGATTACTTCCTGAATTTGAAGAAGACCGTTTATGTCAATTAGTGAAGTTGTGTTGCTGGCTTGAATGACGATTGGTAGAGGAACATTAAGAGTAGGAACCATCAGATTTTCCTTGTAACCGATTCGGTTGTCGACTGGTGTACTCAACTGTGGTGATGACCAGATCAGAGGAGGTTGTGTTCTCCTTGAGGGCAAGTTCAAAATCACTCAATTTATCGAATAATTATGAGTGGGAGAGGGCTGTTTCACATACTTTAATGGCAGAAATAATGTTTCCATATTCATCACCGAGTTGGGATAAAATATGAGAAAGAAAGTCTTCTTCAGAGATAGGGATTTGTGCAAGTGCAAGATCGTCAGCGATAGCACGCATGTCTTGGAGATATTCAGCTATTAAGCGAGTACCGTTTGGGTTTTTGACAAGTTAGAACTTGATAGAGATAACACGAGATCGAGAAGCACTGGCAAAGCTAGATTTTAGACAATCTCAAGCCTCTCGTGAAGTAGTGGCGGACGAGATCAAGGGTTGAATGGAATCAGAACAGCAGCCAAGGATCGCATTAATAATAGTTTGATCTTGGCGGTACCAGGAAAGATACTTTGGGTTTGGTTTGGATCCGTCTTTATCATCTAGAAATCGCCTGAGGGTTGTTGATCACCAGTAATGAAAGTGTCAAGTTCAAGCCCTATTAGGGTGGATTCAACTTGACGACGCCAAATTGGAAAGTTATTAGCGGTAAGTTTGATCGGAAAATGGGTCGTTGCTGTGACTTGGATTGTGGCCTTTGTCATTGTGACTAACGAGGAAAGAAAGAAGAAAAGATAGATATAGGATCGACTCTTTAGAGTAACTGGGGCTCTAATACCATATAAAGTATTTAGGGTTGCTGTAAAAGTATATGTTCATTTATAAAAATCAACGTATAGGGGAAGGCTATATAGCCGATGTATACAGATGAGAAGGAGATAAACTAGGTAAGTTTTGACTGCATAATTTACAATTGTATTTACTAAAATAATAATATAAAGATGATAAATTAAATCATATAGATTTAATTATCATTGGTCCTTAATATGAAGGTTGAGGTCTTTTATTTGTCCGGCGAGGGCTGAAAAATAAATTTTCCGGCGAAGGTGAAGAGCCTATTTTCCACACTGTGTTGCAATTTTATAGCTTGTGGAGAAAATATAAGCAATATAATATTATTTTCTCAATTGTCGACCATGAATGGTAAAACACCAATTTTTGTTTGTTAATGTAGCTTCACACCATTTTGTCGTTCCAATTGTCGGTCAGTTGGAGAGGTGAACCTATTGGGGCTATTTCAGTAAATTACCATTAAATAAGTTATTAGCATTTTGTTATGATAGTTACAATTTGTTGATAGCGGAATCAGTGTAGGTCAGCAAGTATGGCGTAGACTACACTTGTATGTATATATAGTCTAATTACATTCTATTACAAGTAATGAAAGCATTTCATCTTTCTTCATCTTCATTTCTTACAAGTTAATATGGTACTAGAGCATTACTCTCTTTTTCTTTTGTTCGTAGAGAATCTTTGCTTCGATCGTCATCGGTTCTTGATACATTGATTAAAGTTGAATTCAATTATCATTTTTCATTTATTTTTTGCTCTAGATACTCATGTTGAAAATTTTGGATCTGTTGACTCAACTATGCAACTTGGAGTACATCGATGTAAATTTCTCTTTCAATGAAAATCAAATTGGATTTTATTAAAGGATCAACAATTACGCAACCAATTGACACTGATCCAACTTATAGATCTTGGTCACACAATAAAAATGTTGTTATTTCATGGATTCTCAATTCAATGTCTATGGATATATCTTCTAGCATCATTTATCTTTCTACTATTGTTGAAATGTGGAAAGAACTGAAAGATAGATTTCAACAATCAAATAGACCAAGAATTTTCCAACCCAAGAAAGATTTGATGAATTCGACTCAAGGAACCGGTTAAATCAGTACTTACTTCACAATGATGAAAACACTTTGGGGAGTTAGCAAACTACAACAACAATTGTATTTTTTTGAAAACATACATGTAGAGAAGCAAAGGAAATTTAGTATGTGATGAGCTTCCTGATAGGGTTGAATTCAAGCTATGCACAAGTTAAAGGTAAATATTTACTCATGGATCCTATTCCATCTGTTAACAATATATTTTCATTGATTATCTAGGAAGAACGACAATGCAATGTTGGTGGTACTCAAACATCTACTCTTGCTTTCAGTACTCAAGTTTCTAGTGCTAGCAACAATACGCCTACATTTATTCAAAATTACAAGAACTCTAGAAAGGATACGCCGTTTTGCAGGCATTGTAAAAACATAGGTTATAATATCCTATTTAAGACTAGGTTCTTAAATTAATTAAGTAATTAAATAAATGATGATTTAAATCACTAAGTCATTTAAATGATAATCATATCATTAGTCGATATGAAGCTTAGAAAGTTAAAGGTTGAATTGTTAACATTTCAAAGTTAAGGAACCAAAAGTGTCAATTTGGAAAAGTATGTTTGACCAAGGGTTGACTCACTAATGTTGAATGGATGAGGAAAGTTAATTAAAAATGTGATAGACAAGGACTCACTATGTCAAACCTTAAGTTATGTAACATCTCATTTATTAAATAAAATAAATAGATAAAATCGATGAATGAATAGTAGCCCTAAAATCCATAATATTTAGTGGGGTATTGTTTTGGGGAGCCAAATGTTATAATTTAGATTATTCGGGGGTTAAAGTGTAATTTTGGGATTTATTTTGTAAGATTTTTAGAACACAGGGGATGTTTGGTAAAATATTGGACTTATTATGAAAGGATTCTTGGAGGCATGGGCTAAAGGGTAAATTTTGGATTTAAATTGAGAAAGATTTTGAAGTGAGGGGCTGAATGGTAAATATGGGAGTTGTTTTGAAAAAGATTTGATGGGGAAGGGCCAAAATTGGATAAAATAGCACCACTTTGAAAAGAATGCGGGACTTGAACTCGGTGGTATTTTCTACCCATTTAAGACCCATCCTTGCTAAACCCTAACCCTAATGTAACCCCTCCAGCTGCCACCTTATATCTCCTAACCGATAGTCGACGTCACCACTCGCTTCCCTCTTGTTTTCCGGCAAAAGAAGTTCTAAACGACCGTTTCTTGTTGCCTCACCATTGAGATGCCATCGTGGCCTTGCTGTCGGTGACGTCACGCACAGACGAAAGAACCACCTTGAGCGACGCCAACGCTGCCGGAGACGACGTCAAGGCAGTGTTGATGGCGTTCTCGGACGCTCCTTCTTCTTCTTTTTCGTCTTTTCTGCCTTCATCCATGTTGCCGGTGTCGCTAGGCCCTACTAACGTCGCCGCTTCGAACAAGTTGTGGTGCGATGTTGTTTTCGCTCCGCTCGCCGCTGCCACCTCTTGGGCAGCCATGTCGGTTGTGTTTCTTGTATTCTACTTGTGTTAGTGTGTTGTTGCTACAAGTCTCATGCATTTATGGGTGTGCTCATCGGCTGGAAACAATGGAAAACCACCATGGCTGCCAATCATGGTGACTACCACCATCTTTTTCTGTTCTACCACCACCAGCCGCCATGTGGTGGTGGTTGTGTACGTGTATTGGTGTGTGTGAGTGTATTTTATGAGTGTAATGTGTATGTATTGCTTTGGATGGATTAATCAATGAAAAGAACCCACCACCACCATCGTGAGGTGGTGGTTGCCACTTTCTGCTGCCACCAGTCGCCGTGTTGGTGGCGGTGTGCATTTTTGTATGATTGGATGCTTAGACATGATATGGACTAGAATCACAACCACCACCATAAGGTGGTGGCCGCCGCCGTGAGCCGTCGTTGACCACCACTAGTCGAGGTAGTAGTGGGTGGTGCCTGACTTAGCTAACCCTAATTGACCTAGTGAAACCCTAATTTGACCCAAAACTTCACAAATGGACTAATTGGAATGCTATTGGGTTGGAAACCCTAATTAGTGTTTAGATACCCTAAGTTTGGATATGTTAGTTTTGGATTTGTCAGTACCCGTGTTTGGACAATTGGATTTGGAATTTTTGAATTACACCCGACCACATTGTATGTTTGGACTACTGGAGTGATGGACTTAATGGATTAATTTCTTAATCGATTAAGTCCTTCATGGGTTAAGAAGGAACACTTAACCCTAATCATCACTTTATGTGAAAACCCCTAATTGGGTTTAGGTTCATGTTGGGCCATTTCTTGGACTGAGTTGTTGTGGGCCTTTGTGGGCCAATAGGGAACATTTTTATGGACTAAGAAATTATTGGGCTTTAGGATAAGGCCCATTGGAAAGGCTTGGGCCCAATTTGTAAAATTAGGCTATAAGTTGGCCATAATTAGGCCTTGATGATTATGAGCTATTGGGCCATCAGAATGCTAGGGCCATCAGAATGCCAAGTGTTTGGACTAGAATAAATGGTTGGGCCTTAAGATAAGCCCATGTAAGGGTTTGGGCCCAATTTGGAAAATTGGGTCATATGTTAGGCCTTGGTTGATTATTAGGCTTTTAGGCCTTCAGAGTGTGAGTTTGGGCATTGGTTTTTGAACCAAGCTAGGATAGGGGTAAAATGATCCATTTACCCCAAATGAAGATTTATGGTTATGTATTGGGACCCAATTATTAATTGCGTGTCGTTTTGATGATTGACAGTTCTGGAATCTATCAACCAGCAACTAAAGTTTTATCCGTGGGACTTCATCAGTGCGAGGTGAGTCTCCTCAACATACCAATGGGTCTAAGGTACCAAGGCCGGCCCATTTATTTAGTTGTGATGATTATTGTGAATGTACTATCGATACATTATGTATTTATGTGAAGACCATACGGGAGTTCCCATGGCAATTAGTTTATGATGTATGCTAATTGATTGTGTGATGTATGCTAATTGATTATGTGATATTTGATATGCTAGTTGTCTTTGTGATAATTACATGGAAGACCTCGGGGGGTTCCCGGGGCACCTAGGTGTAAGACCTTGGAGGGTTTCCACAACATCCTAGGTAAAGACCTCGACGGGTTCCCGAAGCATTAGGATTTAAGACATTGGAGGGTTTCCATGGCATCCTTAGTTAAGAACATGTGGGGGTTCCCATGGCATTGTGCTAAGACCATGTAGGGGTTCCCATGGCACCCGCTGTAAGACCCTAAAGGGTTTCCAGGGCATCCTTATATGTTTAAATATTTAGCTCATATGTTTGTATGTATGGTTTGATTGGTGGTTAGTGAAGACCATGTGGGGGTTCCCATGACAGTGGGCTAAGACCCTAAAGGGTTTCCAGGGCACCCGAAGTAAGATCCTAGAGGGGTTCCAGGGCATCCCTATATGTTATATGCATAACTTGTGTAGTGGATACGGTTTATGTGATTATGTGTGTAAGACCCTGCAGGGTTTCCACGGCATCCTTTTCATGGCTTATATTGCTTATGTGATTGATATGGTTTATGTAGTTGTTATAGCTGATATGGATTATGTGGTTATGTGGATTGTGTGGGGTAGGGAACTCACTAACCTTCATGCTTACAGTTTTGTTTATGGTTTCAGGTATCATTGGTTTGGAAAGAAAGGGTTTGGCTCAATCGCGGCGCACACACCCATGTTTTTCGCAATGGATGATTTTGGAATGAACTCTGATAAATGTTTTAATTAGCGATGTTTTGGAATGTTTGGAATAAATGATATCTATGTTTTTCCTATATTAAAAATGAAATTTTTACCCTTGATTTTTGGGTCATTACAAGTTGGTATCAGAGCCTTGGTTTGAGGGATTCGGACATACTTTCGGGTATGTCTGAACTCAAACTGAGGATCCTTAAAGTTTTCAAAAAAAATGTATTTATATGGAAAGAATTTCTAAGACAAGAAAGGGTGTGTCTGAAGGTAGAATTTGACATTTCCCCATTCTTTTCCGAGACTGTTGATAAACTCCAAGTTGTACTCAAGCGTAGTGCGAACAACACCATGTGGATTCATGTTGTTCAAAACAATTATGTATAGATTTGATGTAGAGGCAACATATTCACCAGGTTTGGTAGTGAAAGTGTCGAAGTCATTCACTATAGACGTTGTCGCTTATCTTTCATATTTTCTGATCCTTCAAACAAATATTGTAGTATATCCCAAATCTCTTTAACATATTTGCACAACTTAATGTGCTCCAAGAGAGGTGGTGGATCACCAAATACCATTTTATAGAAAGCAATATGATCTGCATGGAGTTTCTCAAGATCATTAGTAGTTAGACGTGTTGGTCAGAGCTCTTCTTGACCCATGATAGTGGTAACAACATCTTTAACCACTTACCTGATTGGAACATACGGACCTTCTTTCACTGACCTCCAAATTTCTTCACTTTTTTCATTGCCAAACAAAAATCACTACATTCTAATTTTCCGGTGATAATACTCTTCGACAACTAGCAATGGGGCACATGATAAGGAACCCACGCTATTTGTTATTTGAATTGAATATGTTTGTTGAGATTTATTAGAAGCATTGATGTTAAGATATTAGAGCTAAAGTGGTATATAGAATAATTTTTATCTTAGACATATAAATGATTGAGATACCAATGTAATCACTAACCAACTATAAATTTGTTCTTATGGACTCAGAGGACAACTACTTAGACTCTAAAACCAATTGTAAGTACTAGGATTTGCACGGACAATGTTTGAAAACTCAAACCTTGTCTCGCGCTCCAATGCCAAAGCCGAATATCGTGGTGTAGCCAACACAATCGCCAAAACTAGCAGGATCTGAAATCTTCTTTGTGAATTGTGTTGCCCAACAAACAAAGTAACCATAGTCTACTGCGACAACATCAGTGAAGTGTATATGTCTATAAATCCTATCAAGCACCAGCGAACCAAACACATAGAGATCGGCATTCATTTTATTTGTGACTAAGTTGTCAGGGGACACGTTCATGTTCTACACGTGTCATCATCTGCTCAATACGTCGACATATTCACCAAAGGCCGTCCCACCTCTCCTTTCACGGATTTTCGATCTAGTTTAAACATTCATGTTCCTTACTACCTTTAAACTGTAGGGGTATTAGTATATATATCATACATTGTATATATTGTACTTAGCCCATTTAATGTTAGCATTAGTCTAGGCCATTTGGTTTGCTATCCTTCTATTAGTGTATATAAATGTATTCTATGTCCCCATGGCTAATCAAGAAAGTGACTTGGAAGAAAGTGATTTGGAATATTAACGATGACCATTGTATCCTCTTTTTATTCAGCATCAATCATAACCTTCCTTCGTATTTCCATAATCATTATTTTGCGCATGAATATAAAGTCTTGTATATGCTGCCCCATTTAGAAGTAATACAAGAGTGTAAAACCCCATACCAAGATCTTGCATGAAAAAGTTTTGAGAGTACTCTTGTTAGAAAATGAATATTCTTTTTGCAACATTTTTAATTATTTTCTTTTGTAACAAAATAAATGTTACAAAGTTAAATAAAATAAGAAACCAATCACCTTACGTATAATATATTAAATTCCACAACTTTATTTACACCATCAAATTCAAATTTAAAGCTTTAGATGTACAGTCTGGTCATGAATGTCATCACAAGCTCCTTAATGGTGTTGTTTTCCAAGCTTCTCTTTCTTCCTATACTCTTCTTCTTCATCAACATGTAAATCATCATCAATGGTAATTGCAACTGCCTTCATGCCATTCCGACCTTGCACAACATTCTCGCTTACCTTCAAATGCTCATCGATATGCACCATTTCACTTTTTTCAGCCATCTTGCTGCATTTAAACTTTTTTATGATGCAACATAAAGCAAATAAGGTGAGTGCTAGAAAGAAAACACAACCGAACGACACAAAAACTACAAATATGACTGTCATTGTTCGATTTCTTAATTTCTAGGATGAGAATTTATTAAATTTTGTGGGTTTTTGAGAAGAGTTTGAATGTTTGATGTGAATAAAAACGTTTGAAGGTTGATTATTTGTAGTAAAGAAGGGCGTGTCTATTGTGTTGGAATAGCACATAACTTCAAAGTTTCCAAAAACTTGACTTGGCTATAATATTAAGCATGCTGTTGATTGTATTGTAAAACACTTCTGAAGATCTGAATGCCATTTCATATATTTTTTTTATTGTTCTCAGCTTGTGGATTGTTACAGAATTATAAGCGCTCCTAATGAACATTACAGGACATGGTTGCCAATTTGCAAAATAAATAAATAAATAATGTAAACAAAAATTTCTCACAATTAAGGTATAAGTAGTATTTCTCCAATGATGGAAGTATCACTATATTCACTAACAACATTCTTTGTGTCAAAGTTTCACATACCAGTTTTAGTCTTTCAAGTTTGATGTTATATACATACATTAATTGATCATTTATGAAAAGATATTTTATAACATATATACGTAGATCTATTTAAATGGGTCATGTAACTTTATTTATTTACTAAAATGTTTGTTTTAACAATATAAAAATTAGTTCCAATTTATCATATACAAATTATTTATTTAATTATATAATTTCTAAAGTTCTTTTGTAGCAAAAAATACTAGTAGTTTTATAAAAGCTAATAAGTAGAAGGGGTATTTTTATACATCTAAATAAGTTGTTAGAAAAAAATGTATTTTGGTTATTCTTTTTTGTATAAAAGTGGTGTTAGGGTGGAGATAAATTTTACACCTTTTTTTTTTTTTTTTGTAAAAATGGTATTATGGAGATAAAAGATGGTCATGCCATTTTTTCCAAGATAAATCACAAAGTTGTTCCTTATGGTATATTAGTTTTTCACGTTTAGTATGTGTTGTGTTTTCATTAAAAAAAAATGACTTATCAATTACCTTTTTGTTTTTTTATACATGGATAATTTTTTTATACATCTACGTAACGAACTTTTTGTAAGTATTCATATATGACCGTTATGATTGGTTGTAACAAGTTACAACCGGATATAATGATTATATGTGAACATTTTCAATAAGTTCGTCACTTAGATATATACAAAAATAATGAAGTTATCCAGATGTAAGCAAAACTAAAAGATAATTATCTTGATAAATCAATTTCTCTAAAAAAAATTAGATTCCAATGATTACTTTTTATTGCGTATAATATCCTTCATATTTGTCTAAAAATAAATGTTAAGAGCATTTTCAACACACATTTAAACCTATTTTCACTTCATTTCTTTTTCCATTCCTTTTTAATCTCATTTATTTTGATGAAAATAAATAGTATTATTCCAAATATGGAGTGATAATATTCATCTCCACCATAATGAAGTGGAAGATTCAGTTGTTAATTTAATCTCTCATTTTGTGTTTATATTTTTTTTGTTTACTCGTTATAATTTAAATGTAATAATTAATATACAACACCATGTTATATATAAAATTATATTATGTAATCGTGTGTGTGTGTGTATATATATATATTAATTTATCAAATCTCCTATAATAAATGAAATTTTTTTGCTACATGTCTTCTTCTCATTCATTTTGATACATAGTATTTTCTAGAAATTTTAAAATTTTTATTTTCCACTTGTCATTTTATTGTATTTTTTATTTTATTAAATTAAAATTCCACATTTAATGTGTAAGGTAATAAATATGTAAAGTATTTATTAGAAAGAGTTTATATATATAATGTAGACAAAACTGCACAAATGGTCCCTGTGGTTAGCTGAAAATTGCCACTTTGGTCCAAAAAAGTTTGGACTAGCACCAGAGGTCCAAACTTTTCATTTTGTTGCGAGTTTGGTCCGATTTGCTTTAAACTTTTTTGTAAAGATGATTTTGCCCCTTACTATTTAATTTTTCATTTTGCTTTTATTACAACAATTAAAAATAATTAAAAATAAAAGAAAAATAAAATACCCCCTTTTCTCTCTCTCTCTCTCTCTCTCTCTCTCTCTCTCTCTCTCTCTCTCTCTCTCTTCGTTTTAATACCCAGAAGATATAAAATCTTCTTCAAAACCCACCTTCTACTCCTCACGATTGTTCCTTCTTCTAGATATGTTTCTCCTTCCAGCCACGACAAATCAGCCATCAACACCACAATCACCCACCATCACTATTCTCATAGTCGATACCATCTGAAAACCCCTATTCTGATCATCTTCTTGACAAAATCGGAACCCTATCACCATCAAATTAACCTTTGGTTCATTCATCAATGGCGTCATTGCCTTATAGTTTTTTCCGACACGAACAAACTAAATAAGCTGCATCTCTTCATATTTCTTTCTTGACAAATTCAACAACCAAGAAACGAGGTATGAAGCCAAAAATTGAATCAACCCTAAATCTCTTCAAAAACCCCAAAACTGAAGGTTGGTAGTGGTTTCCCTAGAAGAAGGTGAAGATGATGGCTGGTGGGGTTTGTTTACTAGAGGAGGTGGGTTACGGTGGTGAACAAACACAACCACCAACAACACCAAATCTCCCTTAAATGATGAACTAGTTTTGAGATGATGAACTGGTAACACAGTAACCCACTTTATCTTTTACATCCTCCATCTTCAACATCGTCTTCTGTATCCTATTTGATATTCCCCCATAATCCATAATCCTGATTCTTATTAGGATCTAGAATATGCCTGGTGAGTTTACCATCATCAGGAAGAATCGTGAATATGGGAAAGAATAGTGATGGCAACATGTTTTGAACTGATGTAACCCATTTAGATTCACCCCCAAAATCCATCAACAAATTGATAGATTTTGGGGAGACCCAGGTGGACCCAACAAAGGAAGAAATTTGATTTCATGGTTTGTGGTTTCAGGTGAAGCAACTCGTGGTGTGGTGTGGGCGATGGAAGTGGTGAGTAATTTTGCAGGGCTCGATGGTTTTGAGGAACGGATGAGCGGGAGCCATATCTTTGGAGGTTCACCAAAAGAAGCTTGACATGAGATTTGGGGTTTGTTGGAAAAAGCTTGAAATAAGATCTGGTGGTGTTCTGGTTCTGATGGAAAATTCTTATATCTAATTTGATGTTCTTGATGAATTTTTGGGGAAGAAACCATTAAAGAGCTTTTGTAAAGGTAAAGTAATGAAAAAGGAATGGGCATGAACGAGAGAGAGAGAGAGAGAGAGAGAGAGAGAGAGAGTATTTTACTTTCCTTTTATTTTTAATTATTTTTAATTGTTGTAATAAAAGAAAAATGAAAAAATAAATAGTAAGGGGCAAAATTGTCTTTATAAAAAAGTTTAAAGCAAATCGGATCAAACTCGCAACAAAATGAAAAGTTTGAATCACTGGTGCTAGTCCAAACTTTTTTGGACCAAAGTGACAATTTTCAGCTAACCACAGGGACTATTTGTGCAGTTTAGTCTATAATGTATTGAATACATTAAAGTCTCATTAATTTTAATAATTCAAAAAAAAATTTCATTTTTCTTTTAAATTCAAACTTGTCAAATTGTTAAAATTTTATATTTGTTTTTTTTTAATTAAACACATGTAATACATGGGTCTCACACTTAGTTCATATAAAAGCTCAAATACATTTTAAAAAATTCAAACACGGTAATGTTATTTTTAAATAGATAATAAAGACAATACATTTAAAAAATACAATATTGTAACATATATTACAAAATTAACTTTTATCTACAAAATGCATTAGCTGATTATTTATTGAAAATTTATTCCAGCACATAATACGTATTAATTTTTTAATGTACGTGTAATAATTCTATACAAATATGTGTCATATTTATTTAAAAATGTGTTATTAATGTAATTTTTTAATTTAATGAAGTGTAGGATAGTGCTTCATAATCTTGTCATGAATATAAACTTATAAAGAGCATATACGACAACACTGCCCTATTAGAAGGTTTGCATTTTGCATGTGTGTAAAAGACAAAACACTACTAGAAACTTGAGTTCCAGCTACTGATTTAGCGATGGATAAACTCTGTAGCAAAGTTTTAGGCTTATAGCTAGGGATTTACAACAGATCCGCCATATTTTAGATATTTACTTTATTTATTCAACATATTTCATATTTGCTAGGATTTATCGAAGGATCAACTACGGATCTTGCAAGTGTTTATCGATGCACACCACTCCCTTGCTAGTCGGTCGAAAATCAAGGCATTTCAGCGAGGGTTCAACGACAGATAGAGAAATTATCGAATTTTTTCCATCTATGGTACACGTTTAGCGAGAGATCGCCGACAAAAATTAGATTTGGGGTACGCACGTTTCTGTTTTACGATCGCCAATCTCTCGCTGAAATTAGCGCAAACCAATTCCAATTTCACGAAATTGTTGTAAGTTTTCTTCCCTCCTAAATCCGCTTTTATCACTCTGGAGTAAGTTCCTATGCCATGTTAACCTAATAATATCACCATCTCCGTTCTAACAGATGATGAAACAACTCACCACTGTTGCTTTCAATTCTGACAACCTCCATAAAATCTAAAAGTAGTTTTCATTAACTTCTGATTTAGGTAAATCGCTTGATTTTCTTTTTTTAGTCCTATATTGGATTTAGGTTTAGTTTAGTTGCACAATATATTACGTTAGGGTTTAATTTCCCCCTTTTTTCTGTTTCAATTTTCATCCCTATTATACCTCAGCATTACATGCACGATCACCTTGAATCGATTGCATCATGTAATTAAAATCTTGATTCCTTGAATCTCATCTTCTAACTTGATATTTTCATTCATCTCTTGAATGTTGTCTCCAATTCAGTAGTTTATGTAGTCAAATGTAGCTTTGACTATGTTTGTCTCCAATTCAACAGGTTCTGTAGTCAAATGTAGCTTTGTTTGGTGTTTCTGAGCTTCCCTCCACTTGTTTTCAAGTTTCTCTTCCGATTTTTATTTCCTCACCATCAAGCTTTAAAGGTACATCTTCATTAGATAGAGACACATAATAATACCTTATATGATACGCAGGATGATAGAGATTCAATCAAGCAATCCTCCCATTCATTGTTTGTCGTGCATGCATCTCCAAAGACATGGATTTCATCATATCATATCCAAAAAAAGTTTCCAGGTTCTTCTCACAGACTTATCATTCATTCATTCATAAAATTTGGTTTTCAATCTCATAAAATGCAATTACTTTTCCTTCTTGTCATATAGTCATTATCTCAATAAATGATGATAAGAAGCACTCTTTCTATAAATATTAATATGTTTTCATTGATCTGATGTATGCTCTTTAGTTACATATTCCATAATAAACTAAATAGGAATGTAAGTTTCCATGAGCTCTGAATTAGTATCTCTAACTTAGATTTTTGTACCCTTTTGAACTAATATTCAACAACTCCTCTGAATCATTATGTATTGTTATGGTTACATCATTGAAATCTTAAATGTTTTTAGGTATAATGTGTGTTTATGTTTGTCCATTTCTAGATATGTATGCATATGATTTTGGATATGTTTTAGTTATTTAGGAAGTTTCTCATTGCGAATTTATGTGGGTTTATGCTCTTTGTTTTGGTGATTAATTTCAGGATTTGATGAGAAACGATCCATTGACAAATGGTAAGCAGAATGATCTTGAGCTTGGAGATGTAGTGACGGTAATTTAGTGTTTCTTTCTACTTCCAATTTACACTCCCCAACTGTTTGACATAATGCCTAAGTGAAAGTCATGTTAACTTTGTCTATGAAATTCCAAACAGGCTGCAAATGTGAGTTTTTTCAAACTTCTCTCTCTGGTAAGTGTATGTTACTTCATCATTTTGTTACTTTCAAATGCTGAATTATATTTTTTGTGAAGATATTAAGTTGTCTATGAAATTCCAAACAGGCTGCAAATGTGAGTTTTCTCAAACTTCTCTCTCTGGTAAGTGTATGTTATTTCATCATTTGTTACTTTCAAATGCTGAATTATTTTTTTGTGAAGATATTAAGTTGATTATTAATCACTTAACAGGCAAAACCAAAGGCGAGAAGATTTGATCAGTGGTACTATCGCTTTGTTGATTGCATCCACATCAAGTATCCTGATTGTATGTCTACATCTTCTCATCTCCCTTAACATAGTTTTGTTTTTGAAGAAAAATAATTTTGTTTTTATTACATTTCAACCAAGATTTGGTGGGACATAATCGATAGTGTTTTAGGAGATCTCCAAACATCAGAACAAAATAGTGAAGCAGTTAGCTTAGTCAATAGAAGCATACTAGGAATCATTCTTATTGTTAACTTAATTTTGACTCATTTGATCGATTCCTGTTTTCAGTTTAGTCTGCACAACATGTCAAGCATGGTTATTTTCTTCAGCAAGTGAAAGAATTGTTGATGCCTTGAGAAAGAATCTTTTCACCCATCTTGTTAATCAAGTAAAAATCACTTTTTTTTTTCAAAAAAGGAAATATATTTTATGCCCCTTTTGTCAAGACTCAAGATTCACTTACCCTTTTGCAGGAAATAGCTTTCTTTGATGTTACAAAAACAGGGGAGGTAACATGTAAGACCAACATTATCTTAAAAAAATAAACTTGCTGCGACTTAAATGTTTCTGAAATTTTAAGGAATCTTTCTACTGCATTTGTTGGTATTGGGTTCATATACCACATCGTGGAAGCTAACATGTAAGACCAACATTACCTTAAAAAAAAGAAAGTTAAAATTTTTTTTAACATAAAAACTTATTCATCTTTTTCTTGTTATTAGTATTGGCTAACATGTACGCCAAGTTGGACGTTAGCTTCTTGAAGTATCCCACAAAGCTCAAGCTACTGCATCGGTTGCTTCCTCAATTACTGAGGTGTGTATTGACCACTAAAACTCATATATCTATTTTTATAATACTAAAGTAATTGCTATCGCATCCAACATTCTTTTCTAACCAAAGTTTTTATGATTATGACAAGATCCCAAAAAGAAAAAAATTTACAATTTTACTTTTATTTTTTTATAAATTTGCAGAAATCTTTTGGTGTTCTACGCACCGTAAGATCTTTTGAATGTTTGTTAACTTTGATATTTGATGTTTTTGGTAAACTTTGATATATATGTTTTTGGATGTTTTGATAGTTTTATATTGTAATGTTAATGTTTAGTTTTGGTTGTATGGCTATTTGATGGTTTTTTTTTTTTGTATAATAATTTGATTATTTTAGTATTTTTGTTTTAGATTCATAATAAAAAAAATGATATTATATGTTTGTGACAGATTAGCAATGGAGAAAAAAAATATTAATATATGAATTTTGCTAGGGATTAGCGACAGAAAAAAAAAAATCATGTCTAAAGTTTGCAAGGGATCAGCTATTGAAAATGAAAAAACATGACTGAAAATTTTCGACGCCTTCAGCGATGGAATATGAAGATTTGCGACAGAACAGCAACGGAATGTTGTTATACAATTTTGTCGCCGATGTCCTGACGAATTGTATTGAGTGACCATTTAGCGATGGATATTCTGTCGTTAATTTTGTCGCAAGGAGGATCTGAGCCGTCGCTAAAACCCTTGCTAACTCATTAGCCACCTTTTAATTACCTATGGAGTGCATCTGTCGCTGATCCATCGCAAACAACAATTAGCTACAGAATTGCGACAGATTTGTCCGTCTCTAAAACCCATGTTTCTAGTAGTGAAAATCCCATATCAAAATCTTGCAAGAAAAAAGAACTAAACTACTCAGAGTTAGAAAATGAATATTCTGTTTGCAACATTTTAATTTATTTTATACTGTTATAAAATATTAAATAAATTAATAGAATAAGAAAGCAATCACCTTGCATAATATATTAAATTCCACAACTTTATTTACACCATATATCAAATTCAAATTTAAAGCTTTAGAGGTTGTATTCTGATCATGAAAGTCATCACAAGTTCTTTAATGGTGTTCTTTTCCAAGCTTCTCTTTCTTCCTACTCTCTTCCTCTTCATCAACATGTAAATCATCATCAATTGTAATTGCAACTGTCTTCATGCCATTTGGACCTTGCACAACATTCTCCCTCACCTTCAAATGCTCATCAATATGCACCATTTCAGTTTTTTCAGACATCTTGCTGCATTTAGACTTCTTTATGACGTAACATAAAGCAAATAAAATGGGTACTAGAAAGAAAACACAGCCAAACGACACAAAAACTACCAATATGACCTTCATTGTTGAATTTCTCAATTTCTATGTGAGGATTGATTAAATTTTGTGGGGTTTTGAGAAGAGTTTGATGTGAATATAGATCTTTGAAGGTTGATTATTTGTAGTAGAGAAGGTTGTAGGTATTGTGTTGCAATAGCACATGACTTCAAAGTTTCCCAAAACTTGACTTCACTCTAATGTTAAGCAAGTTAGTTGATTGCATTGTAGAACACTTCTTAAGATCTAAATGTCACTTCATTTTTTATTGTTCTAAGTTAACATCAATCATAAACAAAACTCGCAACATTTTTTCCCATGTATTACAAACTCATGTAAAAAAAATCAACTTGAAAGAATGAATGTTTCTCAGGTTCTTAATACCTTCATCTTACATTATATAAGTTTAGTTGGAGGGAGGCCTATATGAAGTTTTTAAAAGAACCAAGTAAGTAAGAAGAAGAATTTAGGTCAATTGATGAACATGAACTTAATCAGTTGGATTTTCCTTCTTAGTGATGAGATTTGGGACACCATTGTTGTTGTTCCCAGAGGATCCATACACGTGTCCCATTTTGGCTCTTTTGGTCTCAAGGTATCTTTTGTTGTGTTTTGTAATTGGAGTCAAAAGAGGAACTCTTCCTGCAACTTCCAAACCATATCCCTTCAATCCACTGTATTTAGCAGGATTATTTGTCATCAGCTTCATTGTTCTCACTCCCAAATCTCTCAATATCTAAACACCAAAAAAACAAGATAAAGTGATTTCATCAAAATTACATACAAACAGTTAAATGTCTAAACTACCCTTCGAAAAATAAATAAATTACTATACCTGAGCACCAATTCCATACTCCCTAGAATCAACAGGCAAACCAAGCTCCTCATTAGCTTCAACAGTGTCACGACCATCATCTTGCAAATTATAAGCACGAAGCTTATGCCCTAATCCAATCCCCCTACCCTCATGACCTCTCAAATAGACCAAAACGCCCCTTCCCGCCTCTTCAATCTGTTGCATTGCAAGTGCTAATTGGTTCCCACAATCACATCTTGCAGACCCAAATATGTCTCCTGTTAAACATTCCGAATGTACCCTTACAAGAATCTCATTCCCATCACCAATCTCACCCTGTTTTAATTTTAATCACACCACATAATCTTTTATTACTTTACAATTCACTTTCTATAAAAAGTTAAAAACAAAGCCAATTTTTTATTTATCTTATTACCTTCACCATTGCTATATGTTCCATTCCATCTAAGATTGATCTATAACAATACGCAACAAATGGGCCCCACGTAGTAGGTATACGTGCAGCAGAAGCACGTTCCACTAGTTTATCTGTCTTCCTTCTATACCTGCAAATTTATATAAATGTCACAAATATATTCAACTTTTTAAAATAATGTCATTTTATATCTTTCAGCTAGTTTTTACCTGATAAGATCAGCAATAGATATAAGCTTTAAGTTCTCCCTTTTGACAAATTCGCGAAGCTTTGGCAATCTAGCCATGGAGCCATCATCATCAACAATCTCACATAAAACAGCTACAGGATCAAATCCAGCTAAAACTGCTAAATCTACAGAAGCTTCAGTATGTCCAGCTCTTTTCAAAACACCACCTTCTCTGTATTTCAATGGAAATATATGTCCCGGGCGGTTGAAATCACCGGGCAGTGAATCTTTAGAAGATAAAGCTTTAATGGTGGCTGCCCGATCTCGGGCAGATACACCAGTAGTTGTGCCATGTTTTGCATCCTATAAATCAAGAATAGGGTTCTAAATTTCTAATAAAAATGACAGCTTTTTTGAAAGAAAATGTGAAATAAAAAGTTTAGACGTACGACTGATACTGTGAATGCTGTGGAGAGCTTTTCTTCATTGTCTTTGTGAGTTACCATTAATGGAAGCTCCAAACGATCCAAATCTTCTCCTTTCATGCTTACACAAACAATCCCAGTTCCATGTTTGACTATAAAAGCCATGGCTTCTGGTGTGACACATGATGCTGCCATTATCAAATCCCCTTCGTTTTCTCTGTCTTCATCGTCTACTACAACTACCATCTGCAATATAAAGAGAAATTTTGGAGGGAAAATTGGATATGTTTATAGTTTGTTAAATAAGGAATTGAAGTGTACAAACCTTTCCTTGGCGTATATCTTCAATTGCTTCTGGAATGGATGAAAAGCCTGTGGTGGGTTGATCTAAATCATATTCATCAGCTTCATTAGAGAAACTGTTCATGGTAGGAGTGGTTTCAGCTGATAGTGTACCCAAAGCTATTGAATCAGGTTGTATCAGAATTCCAGATGATACGCTAACACCATTAATGCTTTTCTGATTAAAACCACCTTCTAGAGGTAATAGTGAAGCTCTGAGTCTACCATCGGGTTTAGTTTTGGAGAATGATTTGGTAGTGAGATGGAGAAATGTCTCTGATGTATGCCCATTGGATGAGATGAGATTTACAGAGTGAAGACTGTTGTATGAGCTGAAGTTTGTGATCATCCTGCAGCATAGGTGGTCAATTATGAGATGCAATGGCACAGGTTTTGAAATGATGAAGATTATATTTTATACGTTGCAGTATTTTGTAATGATTAACAAGGGTGAAAATGTGAAATGGAACTTGCTACTAAAGAAAATTCTCTATCACCAAAAAGGAAAAAAAAAAAAAAGTATTGCATGGGGTAATTGAGATAGCCTTTTGGTACTTATAGAACATCCGATGCCGAACCTATCTATAGGAATCGGAATCAAAGCATCTTGAATTGAAATTTGAACGTAATTAGCTTCAAATGGAATTGAAAATCTCGGATTATATGTTCAAAGCACTAGCTTGAAATTTCTGTATTTGGAACTATAACGCTCAAATCGTATACCTGTTTGGTATAGATAAAAATCAATCATAAAATAACAATAACCGGTTCTTTTGCACTACGAAATAGAAACAGAGATCCAGTGGTCTGAATCGATAAGAAATTTCTCAAATCAACATTAATTCGAACGAACCCAAAAAGCTCGCAAATAAACTAAAATCCAGAAATGAAAATTCCCAATTGATTTCAATAGAAGCACGCATTAATCAGCATCAAATTAAAGAGGATAACAAGATAGAAAAACGGGCAGAGATGCTTACTTTGAGCGAAGTAAAGATGTGGATGCGGAAGACATGTTAATGGAAGCCATTAATCTGCTTTAGATGAATCTAGAATTGGATTATGTTTGCGTCCCTAAATTGAAGAAAAGGGGAATTTGATGTAGTCAAGTGCTGCGAAAAAGAACCCAAATTGGTGGGTGTTTTATAGATGATAGATAGGACGAAAGAGACAAGTAGTGGAATGGAAGAAGAGGAAGTAACAACTTGGAAAGAACGGGTGTAGAAACCCGAACGTGTTTGCGGGTGATACTTCACCATGACCCATGAAGGAAATCCTCATAAGAGTTTTGAAATTTTGATTATTATTATTATATTATTATTATTATTATGCATAAAATTCCTAAAATTTGCAATTCTAAAGTCTAAGTTTTTATCGGTTCATCTAAAGTTTAAGTCTGTTGATGACTCAAATTTATAATTTTTTTTTATTGATTTTATACCTTTTTATAAATTTATCTAGTAAAACTGATAATTTTTATCAAACTTAAGGGTAAGGTTATGTATGAGATGGTTTGGTTCGGTTATTAGTCAAAACTGAATCATAACCATTACAATTGGCTAATGGATTTCAATAACCATTGGGTAGCGGTTAATATTAGTTTTGGTTAACGGTTATATATATATATATATATATATATATATATATATATATATATATATATATATATATATATATATATATATATATATATATATAGGGTTAAGTTGAAATGAAAACACTATTTAATGTGAGAACGTGAAAACACTACTTTATGTTACTATTCTACTATGAATTTAATATGTATAGTATTGTAATAATTATAATATGAATATATTCAATTTTGTATTACTATTCTACTATAATATATATATATATATATATATATATATATATATATATATATATATATATATATATAGTAATTTAGTAAATTCTAATGTGAATGTTAAATATGTGATTGTTCATATATTCGGTGATGAATAATGTCATAAAGTTGTACATACAAAATTTTAATGTGAATATTAGTGTGTGATTGTTCGTATATTTGTTGATGAATAATATCATATCGTTGTATATACAAAATTCATAGTAGAATCTATATATCTATATCTATATCTATATTTGTATCTATATCTATATATCTTATAAAACTAGCATTTTTTCTTTCACCACATTCATTTAAAACTCTCATGTATTTTTCCTTTAACTACATTCATTTGAAACTCTCATGACTTTTCAATTTCTTCCTAATAATGGTTATAAGTTGGTTAATAAGATTAAATAAATATCAAACATAAAATGTAATCATATACAAACTAAATTTTAATATTAAAAGAATATATTTACTTCTACTTATAAAGTTATGTTTTTTAACTTTTAACATATTATAATTTATTTATTAGTTTTAATATATTGTTGGGTGTATACCATTATTTTTTTGAAGCTACAATGTTTGAATAATTTGTATAAAATATTTAAATTATAAATTTAAATATAACATTATTGGATCAACTTAAATATAAATTTTAGCTAACATTAAATAAACCAAATAATATTTTGTAAATAGTTAAAAGTGATAAATTGTAGTATCTTTCTAATAATGATTATAAGTTGATTAATAATATCAAATAAATATCAAACCAAAAGTGTAATCATAAATAAATTAAATTTCAATATTAAAATAACAACTTTACTTCTACTTATAAAGTTATGTCTTTAATTTTTAACAAATTATACTTAATTTATTTGATTAAGATGTTATTGTATGTAAACCATTACCAATTTGAAGCTACAATTTTTGAACAGTTTGGACAAAATACTTAAATTGTTAATTTAAATATAAAATCACAGTTTCAACTTAAATATAAATTTCAGTTCCACTTAAAAAACCCAATGAATATTTTGTGAATAGTTAAAAGTGATAAATTGTAATGCTAAATGCAAAAACTGAATTATAATCTCAACTTAACTAAAATATTTCCTAAAGATATTTGTATAATCGTTAAAAGTTTTCAAATAAGTAGCTTAAAATAACTTATAATAACAATAGTTAAATATAACTCTATATAAATGATTATATTGTTACCTTTAATATCAAAAAACAATGTTGGATGTTTTAAATAATTATAATGAGAAAGTAAAATGTTAAACAAATAAATTTGAAAAAAATAATTAACAATAACAAGTACTATAAATAATATTAAACCATATATTATATTTAATTTTATTACTGAGTAACTCACGGATAGAAGTCATTCAAACGGTTGAGATAATGCAGTTATAATAGATGTATATATTATCATATAATTCAAAATAATTAATATTTTATATCAATTTAGTATAAGAATTATTATATCAAATTTAATAACAACGTTATTTTTATATTTAAAAAGACATATTTTTAAAGATTTCAACTATATAGGTGCTTCTGTGCAACGCGCGAGCATTCGCCTAGTAGTAACATAAAGTAGTGTTCTCACGTTCTCACATTAAATAGTGTTCTCATTTGAACTTAACCATATATGTATATATATATATATATATATATATATATATATATATATATATATATATATATATATATATATATATATATATATATATATTCAAAATCAAATAAGAAAGGAAAAGTTTGATAAGAATTTGTGAAACGTTTTATATACATTTTTTTTAACAAACAAACAAAATAAATCGTTAGATGATCTACAATTAAGATGTTCATAAAAAAATTCCCCAAAAAACACTTAGCATGATTCACTTTTAAATAAATCAAGACTAATTTCATTTTTCTAACAATTTTAGTGAATATCAACAAAATCATTGTAAAAATAATCATCGAGATGTTTTTTCGTGAAATTTTTGTGAATCATATTATTTTTTATTCATCTAGTGATTTATTTGTTTTGTTCGCCAAAAAATATGTAGAAAAAAACATTTTATAGTGGTTCGGTTCTATTGATAGTGGTTTTTTGCTAAATATGTTCACCCCTACTTAAGGGCTTCAATGAAAGGTAAAACCGAACATTTATGCCACACATAAGGACTTTAATAAACCAAATGATAAATTTATTTTAAAAAAAAAAGCCGGTTTTAATGAACCTAAAAATCGCAAAATGGTAAAATCGACAAAAACTTGCAAACTTAAAGGTTTTTATGTTATTATCCCTAAGATGTAAGGGAAATTAGGTAATTTAATCATTATAAACGGGTTTTTCAAAGAAAATAACTTTTATTTTCAGTTTATGAAAAATACCTATTTTCTTCGGGATGCCCTCATTCCAAAGTATTGTTTATATTTCGGAGATTATTTTTCAGAAATCTCTTTTTTTTTATTACGAATGTTACATTTTGAAGTGTTCAATGACAGTGTTTTTAAATAAAATATCTAATATTATTTCATATTCCGGAGATTTTTTTTCAAAGAAATGTCTTTTTTTCTGAATGTTACATTTTGAAGTGTTTAATGTTACCGTTTTTAAATAAAATATCTAATTGTATGCACTAATATTGTATATTGTTCATATTACTATGTTTGTTTAACTTTTTGTTAGGTTTAAGTAAAAAAATGATTTTTTATTAAAATTTTAGAATTGTTCATCGGATTTTGTATGTGTTTTTGAAATTCCAGAGTTTTTTATTTTAAAATCCAAATTTTCAATCTGGAATCCGGAATGTTGGTACAGAATTTAGTCTAAAATGTATTTTTTTTGTCAAAATTTTCAAAATTTGAAAAAAATATATATAATTTCAAAAACAAGTTTGAAATCCAATGAACAATTCTGAAATTTCAAGAAAAAATTTTCATTTTTACTTAAATATAACAAAAAGTTAAAGAAATATAGTAATGTAAACTATATATTATATTATGACATAAAATCAAACATCTTATTAAAAAATATTGAAATTTAGCACTTTGAAAATGGATATTCCGAACATATGTAGAGTGTTTTCTTTGGGGGAAAATTGGAAAAAAAATAATAATAATAATAATAACTTTGAACTATGAAGATCAATTCCAGAATTGAGCATTCAGGAGTAAGTGATCATTTTTTAAAAACTAAAAAAATGGTTATTGTTAAAAATTTTAAAAATTAAAACTTATAAAAGAATTAAAAAAAACTCATTTATAATGGTTAGTTTACTCGAGATTTAAAGTAGAAATAATAAATTTTAGCCTTTGTTTATATTTAGTTGTTAAACTTATATTTGTGTTTGATATAACATAAAACTTGTTGAAATGATTTAAAAATTATCTCGGTATGACATGGTATATTGGATTTTTCCAATTTTCGATGTCTTTTCCGGCTAAACATGAATTTTTTAGTAAATCAATATTTTTCTCGTCATCTTCTATAGCCAACTTTGAATTTTACATTCATTTCTAGGTATGTTCCCGAGCTTCAAAACCATGGCAGATCTGTTCGTTAGATTTTTATATACTTTTTTGGGTTTTATTCATATGTTCATCAAATTTGTTAAAAACCATGACAATCTATTCATCAAGCTCATCTGATCTTTCCATCATTAAGTTTTTCTTGAGTTTTAGGGTTTGTGCTTGTGCTTTAAACCCATTAACACAAACATATAAATAATAAACACAAACACCCCCCTCCCCCCCCCCCCAACACACACACACACACACACACACACATATATATATATATATATATATATATATATATATATATATATATATATATATATAGAAAGAGAGAGAGAGAGAGAGAGAGAGAGAGAGAGAGAGTTTGGTTTTTTTCTTGAGCTTCAAAGTTCAAACCCATAAACACTTTAATAAACACACACGAATTTCAAACCATAAAAGCTATTTCTCGAATTTCTAGTTTTTTCTCGAATTTATGGGTTTGTTCTTGAGCTTCAAGCTCATGTGCATCAAGTTCATCAGATTTATTCATCAGTAACATAACATTATCCTATATATCAGGATACCGACCTAACCAGTCACTAAACATATCACCATGACACCATCCTAACTACCATGATGTAAATTAATAAACATATCATGCAAATAACCTGGATACAAATCCAAAAAGGGCCGACATTGGTGCTTTCGACCCTATTAGTATAGTGTGGACAACTCACCTCACAAGTAGCTCGGAATGATAATGTCAAACTCCTACAAATACAACTCCAAATCCAACACCTACATCTACCAATGATCCACTCCAATAAATTCTCAAATTACTAAAATACCCCCAGAAGTCAAACTGGTCAACCCTTGGTCAAAGTCAAAGTTAACAGTCAAGGTCAACAGTCCATGTTGACCCAACTCGTCGAGTGCAGTTCATTAACTCATCGAGTCCTTCAAGAACTCGAGAATTCGTGAAAACCCTAATTGAATCGTCGAGTTTCCAGGCAACTCGTTGAGTCCATACGTGTCCAAATGTCTAGAAAACCCTAACTGACTCGTCGAGTCACCTTACTGACTCGCCGAGTCCATGCAGAAACCCACAACGACCAATCTTCATCTGACTCGTTGAGTTGACCATGCAACTCGTCGAGTCCCTTTAGTCCATTTCTTATTCAGATGTTTTTAAGCTACCCCAAATCTCCAAAATGTAGATCTAACCTCCTAGGGCATGATTTCCATGTAAATTTGCAAACTTTACGTATATGCATGGTCCTAGATGCCAAAACCCAGTTAAAGGAAGGGTTTAACCCAAAGAGAAGGGCCCAAGCTTGCTAAATCTGATAACTTATGGCTATAGGGACTTAGAGGAGTCCAAATCTGAGTTTGCAACTTCATATCATGCCCAATACCCAAAATAACCCTCAACCCAGTAGAAAGTGGCCCTAAGCATTTGTATGATGAGATCTAGCCAAAGATAAGTCAAGGTAATGACTTGTTACCTTCAAAATGATGCCAAGATGAAGTAGAGTCAGATCCACAAACTTCTCTTTGCTCCAAACTCCTTAGACTTTAAGCCTTCTTCACAAAAACCACCTTCCAAGCTTCTTTACACACAAAAATGGAGAGTATTCGAGATTAGGGTTTTCTAAGCTCAAGAGGGATGGTAAGGGAGGCTAATGACCATTTAAATATGGTGTAAAACCCTTGAATTTAGGGTTTCAATGTCCAGCTATGGGGTCCTCAAACTCATTAAGTAGACCCCTTAATTGCATGCAGTCTGAATTGTTTCTACACGACGAGTTGAGGCATCTAACTCGTTGAGTAGGTCTAAGAACATGACTAAAACTTTAAACTTTATACCTGGGAGTCGGGATCTTATTATTTATGGCTATTTGAAACAAAAAGTTTGTAACGACCCGTTCCCGGTATGTTAATTCATTGGTAATTGTTGTAAGTTTTTCAAGAGGGACTCGGCGAGTTCATAGCTTGACTCGCCGAGTAGGGTCGCGACTTCGAGCACGCGTGAGCCGGGGACTCGGCGAGTCCATATCCCTGACTCAGCGAGTCCATCCGTCTGGGTGAAACCCTAAATCCCCGGGTTGCCCACTATTTAAGTCACCTTATAGCCCCATTCTCGCCTCCCTCACCCTGAGAACACTGTGAGAAAAGCCCTAATCCACCTAGAGAGCTTATAAGTGTTTTTGTGCCATTTTGTGAAGGTGTGAAGAAGGAGAAGAAGAAAGGAGCAAGGAGAAGAGTTGTAGTGCAAAGATCCAAGGGCAAATCTGAGTTATTTGAGGTATTTTCGGATTTCCCCTCTTGTTATATGCTTTAAACCTCCATTAGAGCTCTTCTAAGATCTAGTTGATGCTTGTTCCAAGCCTTATGTTTGCATGAATGCCTTAATAAGTCGAGATATCTTTAGATCTGAATGATTGGGTGTTGTAGAGCCTAGATCTACTGCCTTTTTGGAGTTACTTTGCATATTAACCATAGATCTACCCATTTTATGCATCTTTTAGCCTTATTTCCCTTATTCATGAGGTTGTACACGTAAAGTTGGAAACTTTACGTGGTAAATCAGCTTATTGGAATCAGATCTATCAATTGTATGTGTTGGATTCAAACAAAATCGAGTAAAAATCAGTTGCATGGCGGTAACTCGGCGAGTCGGGAAGAACGACTCGGCGAGTTGGGTCGCGAGTTCCCGATTCCTTCATTTTTACCAGTATCGAGTGGATCCAGTGAGTTAGAGAGTGGACTCAGCGAGTTGAGGGTAGACTCAGTGATGGAGGGACTCGGCGAGTTGTTCATACAACTCGGCGAGTCCAAGGCAATCTTCTTAAGATCAAGAACAACTCGTCGAGTTTGTTCATCCGACTCGGCGAGTCGGATGAAGATTGTCTGAGTTCTTGGATCAAGAGGGTACTCGTCGAGTCGATGCCACACTCGACGAGTAGCAGCGAGTAGAACTGAGAAGTGAGAGTAGGACTCGGCGAGTTGGGCGGCCCAACTCGGCGAGTTAGCCCAAAGAGAGTTGACTTTGACCAAGGGTAAAAGAGTCATTTTACCCCAAGTGCAGTGTTTAGTATTTGATTGAGTGTGTTTATGGACTTGTAGCCGAGGAGATTCAGGAGCAGCAGCCGTTAGCTTCCCGAGCCACACACTCAGCAGCCAGCTTACGAGGTGAGCTTCCTTCCAGTAGGAACGAGTCTAAGGCCACAATGTCGGCCCGTTCAGTTAGCAGTAGGTTCCGGATTTAGGTCCGATGCAGTAGCTAGTATGTTTGATGCCTTCGTGGCTCGGACAGGATTTGTTTGCTATGTCTTATGTGTTAAGTGTTATGTGTTCCGGGCTACGGCCCGATGTAGTATGCAGTATATGATGGGTTTTAGCCATAAGAACTTTCCTATGTGCGCATGCAAAACCCTAATGCTTGGATCTAGGCTTTCTAATAAACATGCTTTTGAATCCAAGACTTATAATGGCTAATTAGGTTAAATAACAATATTAAAACAGATCTAGAATCATACCTTTGAATCCCTTGTTGATCTTGTTTGTCTTGGAGCTTCTAGAGTCACAATTGTCACTCCTCTAATGGCTTACAAACACCAATAGCAAGCAAGATGATTTAGGAGAGAGGAGAGGGGAGGAATTCGGCCAGAGGTTCCTTGCTTAAGGTTGTGTGTCGAATTCCCTCATCCATAGGGTCTATTTATACTATTAGACTCCTTAAGGGTTTCACCCTAAACCCTAATTGGATAATCTTCTCTTAAGGCTATCCAAATCCATTCCATAGATAACCCTATGGACGATTTGAGCTATCCTAAAGCTCTTAGAATCCGTCCAAGGTATATCCTAATGGATTTATAGTCTAAAGTTTAACTATCAAACAATTGACAGTTTATACCCTCTTATTTAATTAATCTCTTTAAGTCACCAAATTAATACCAATTAATTTATGACTTATATTAATCAAATAGCCAAATATTATTTCTTATAATATTTACTCTCTCTTAACAAATCATCCTTCAAGTTGCTATGGTGAAGGCAACCCAAAAGGACCATGCACCACCGACTATAGTTATAGCCTTAGACACTATTCCAACAGTATATGTGTTCATGCTAGATGATGTGTTATGCTATGCGATGTTCAGTCAGTCAGTTCCGGACTTCGGTCCGATGCAGGGGACAAGGTCCCAGTCGGTTCCGGACTTTGGTCCGATGCAGTTAGTTCCAGACTTTGGTTCGATGCAGTCAGTTCCGGACTTCGGTCCGATGCAGTCAGTTCCGGACTTCGGTCCGATGCAGTTAGTTCTGGACTTCGGTCCGATGCAGTTAGTTCCGGACTTTGGTTCGATGCAGTCAGTTCCGGACTTCGGTCCGATGCAGTTAGTTCCGGACTTTGGTCCGATGCAGTCAGTTCCGGACTTCGGTCCGATGCAGTTAGTTCCGGACTTCGGTCCGATGCAGGGGACAAGGTCCCAGTCAGTTCCGGACTTCGGTCCGATGCAGTTCCGGGCTTCGGCCCGATGCAGTGGGCAAGGCCCAATATGTGTTTATATGTTATTGTACGGTATGTGGTAGTTTGGGGGAGCTCACTAAGCTTCGTGCTTACAGTTTCAGTTTTGGTTTCAAGTACTTCCGCAAGCAGAGGGAAGAGCTCGGGGTGATAGCATCGCACACACCACAGCTTAGCTTTTATCCTGGGGATGGTTTTAGTTGTTTTGGATTTGATATAGTATGATACCGTTTTCCGCACAGTATTTTATTATGATTTGGGATACATCGCGTATGTTTTTTGTTATGATACTCATATTATGGTTTTGATTATATTGAAAAACGAAATTTTTGGGTCGTATTTTTGGGTCGTTTCAAAGTTGTGGGTGAAGCTAAAGCACAAGTTACGAGGAGATTGGAGACCTTCGATTACTAATACCTATTGAAAAACGAAGTCTCGAATAGTCGAACTTTAGCAAGAGGTTTTTTGATTTTTGTATTGCACTAAAAAAGTGACATTTCATATTTGGGTCTCAAACACCAAATATCAATAGCAATCTAAATAAGGCTCTATATAAATTTTGGGGGCCTTGGCCGTCGCCCAACCTGCACTACGACAATCTAGCACATTCCCTCGAACCAAACTAATGAAGCTGAATACTTTCTTACAGCTACAAATAATATTGGAGTTCTAAGACTTCTAAGATTCAAGAATCTTTTAAACTACTAGGTGCGAGCAACTAGGGATGAGAAATTGGGCCGAAAACCCGAACCGAACCGAGAACCGAACCGAATTAGACCCGAATAAGCAATTCGATTCGGTTTTCGGGTATCTATATAAGGCTTATTCGGTTTTCGGGTTATTCGGTCCGGGTTACCCGAATAAGGGGTTATTCGGTCCAAAAAACCGAACCGAATATGAAGAGTCTTTTTTCCCTTGCGGCCTTGCGTGAGTCGATTTAGTGTTTAATTTGTTTCTTTAAAAAGTTTGTTATGAAATCATAAGCTACAAAAATCATAAAAAAAAATACAATATTTATTCGGGTTATTCGGGTTATTTGACTCCTTAATCATCTTATACATGTTATTTGGGTTATTCTGGTATATACTTATAGATAGATTTTTGGGTGTTTTGGATGTTTAATATTTAGTGTTTAATTTGTTTCTTTAAAAGATTTGTTATGAAATCATAAGCTACAAAAATAATGCAAAATATTCGGGTTATTCGACTACAAAATCATTTTGTACATGTTATTCGGGTTATATACTTATGAAATCATAAGTTTCAAAAGTAATACAAAATATTCTGATTATTCGACTACAAGTGTTATTCGGGTTATTCGACTACAAAATATTCAGGTTATTTGGGTTATTCGACTCCTTAATCATCTTGCACATGTTATTTGGGTTATTCGGGTCGGAACCGAACCGAACCGAATAATACCCAAACCGAACCGAACCGAACCCGTATTGCTTATTTGGTTCGGTTTTCGGTTCATACAATTTGCTTTATTCGGTTCGGTTCGGTTCGGTTCAGTTCCGATCCGAATAACATCCCTACGAGCAACAATCACTCCTATTATTATGACGTGTCACCCTAAAACCGTATGATAACACCATGGAACACTACCCCAGCCTTGTATTATTAGATACAGCAACGGAAACAGAAGATAAAACTCAATCAAATCAATTTTTTTTTTCTCTATTTTTTTTCTTTCTCTCATCTTACCCATTTTATGTTATAAATGAGATTTTTTTTTTTTTTCTTTTTTCTTTCTGAACAGCTACAAATAAAATCATGCATGTCATAAAAAATATCTCCCTAACTTAAGAGCTAAGTTGCCATCAGCCCATCAATAAAATTCTGCGAACTCAATATCGATCAAATACCATTATGTGTGAATAACGTATTCAAACTTGTTAAACTAATGGAACAAAAATCAAACAAATTATTCAAAGGAAAAGATAACGCTGACCAACGATTGACCAAACAAAAAAGTCAAAGTCAGAGCATGCCACGATAGAACACAAAGCCAGGTTGGTATACACATTGCATGTTTTTTAATGATTATCCATCCCCACAGGCCACAATATAGCAGCCTCTTGTTTCCCCCAAACCCCCAATCCACGTGTCGATTTTGGCTTGGTTACTGCGGTTTTGCTCATCTCACGGGCCGGTCCCGAAATAGCTCTGTCACGGGTAAACAATACACTGTACGTCTTATCAGAACAAGAATTTGGATTTAAGTCGTGTTATTTTTTCTTACAAAGTAAAATTTCAGTCTGTTATTAATTCGTGAGGCAACTAATTTAAACTACAAGTTCAATTAACAATCAGTAGAGTTCTCGTTTCTTACTTGTGAAGGTTGGAAGATCTTTTTCATCTGTATTTATTTGTATGTGTATTTTTATTAGTAATTAGGGTAGTGGATATTTATTTTATTTTTCCTCCTGTCCTTAAAACCACGTAAACGGCACATTAGTTTTTTTAGTGTATATCTTTCTGAAACAAAAATTCTGCGGACCACTTCTGCAACCCTCTGCAGTAGAAGAGGTGGATCAAACGGTTGCAGACTATAATAACAAATATGTTTGTTTTTTAACATCTGCATACTGCTGCAGATATTAAAAAATTAAAATAAACTAATTTTATAAACCGAAAATAGCTTTTTAATACATAAAATTTAATAATGTATAACATTTCGTTAAAAATTAATGATATTTCAGTAAAAAAGAATGATATTTCAACTAGAAATAAAGATATTTTAATAAAAAATAATGATATTTCATCAATAAATTATCATTATTGAATATAAAAAAATGAAAAATAAATTCAATAAGAATAAACGAAAAAAAAACAGAAAAAAATGTGAAATAAAATTTTAATAACATATAATCAAAATTTCAGCAATAAAAAAAGAAAAAGAAGATGTTGGAAGATGTTAGAAGAGGTAGTACAAGTGCTGCGCCAAACAGAGCCTGCGCAGAGGTTTTTGATTCAGAAGACTTTTAAAAAACAAACAGCTGCGAGATGAAAAGTGTTGCGCGTGTGCTGCGCCCAGCAGTAGGAGGTTTGAAGAGGTTTTTCCAAAAAACAAACAGCACCTTAGGTCATCTTTTTTCATCTTTAAACCATTTTTAATAAAACAATTAAAATTAATAAAAGTTAATTACATAAACATAAATTTATTATTTAACTAAAATAACAAAAACAATTTATAGCCTTGAAATCTCACGTTATTTATCATAGAAATACTAAAAACCCGAATCAAATAAAATATAATTTACCAAATCTACTGGAAAGCAACAAACATCAATAATAGATAACTTTATGTTTGTTTGAGAAACACTATTGTTTTTTTTTTTTTATTTTTTTTTTTAACCTCTTCAGGCCTTATATTATTGTGTTATGCAGTATCCGCACAACATTTTTAATATCACAACTGTTTATTTTTTAAAAATCTTCAGAGTAAAAAAACTGAATATCGCAACTGTTTGTTTTTTAAAAGTCTTCCGAGTAAAAAACATATGTGCGTGTTCTGTTTGACGTAACACTTGTATTACCTATTCCAACATTTTTTTTTTCTTACTGAAATATTGATTATATGTTCATGAAATCTTATTTTACTTTTTTTTCATTTTTTTGTTTATTCATGTTGATTTTTTTTTTCGTTTTTTATCTTGAATAATGCTAACTTCTTGATGAAATATCATTATTATTTTTTTGCTAAAATATATTTATTTTTTTGTTGAAATATCATTATTTTTTGCTAAAATATCATAAATTCTTGATGAAATGTTATATGTTATTAATTTTTCGGTATTAAAAAATTATTTTCGGTTTATAAAATCAGTTTATTTTAATTTTTTAATATCTATAGCAACATATAAATATTAAAAAAACAAACACGCTTCTTATTGCAGTTCGCAACCGTTTGTTTTACCTCTTGTACTGCAAAGGGTTGCAGAAGTGGTCCACAGACTTTATAAATTTTTGCTTAAAAAAAACAAGCAACACCAAAAAAATATTAATCAAAAGAAATATAATTGGACAAAATGTATTGTGAAAAGAAACAAACCTCAATAATAGATAGTTTTATGTTTATTTGAGAAATACTAAAAATATGAATCTAACGAAATATAATTTACAAAATATATTGACAAGCAACAAACTCCAATAATAGTTTTATGTTTACTTGAGAAATATTAAAGACATGATCCAAACCAAATATCATTTACAAAATGTATTGAAAAAAAAAACCATTATATTTTACAAGGGTAGGTTGTTATAGTAATTTGACTTCAACTTATCACTAATATATAATCAAAATAATAAAAGACAAAAGTACAAATTGATCCCTGTGGTACTCAAAAATCTTTGGATGGGGTTCAAAAACTTTTCCACTTGCATATAAGGTCCAAAATAAAGGTTTTTCTATGTTTTTAGTCCAAAAAAACTTGAAAAGATGATTTTGCCCTTTAAATTTAATTTTTCCTTTTTTATAACTATTTTAATGTTATTTTGATTCAAGAAAAAAAAGAATAGGACCACCACCCACCCCATCATACTCTCTCTCTTTATTCTCTCTCTCTCTCTCTCACACACACACTCACACATACACACTTCGTCTTCTTCCCTATGAAACACAATGAAACTTAAATAAATACTTCACATATACATACATATATCTCAACTCATAAAAAAAACACACACAACTACAACTCAAAACACACACACATACATTGTTAACTCGGTCACACATATACCCACTAGCATATACCACAAACTCAAAACACAGACACACACTGCCAAATGGAAAACACATTATGAGAATCATCCTATAGTACGAATCGCTAGAAGAACTTACCTAATGGAGTCACCGGAGAAATCAATGTCGATGAAACTCTTACCTTTCCTTCCGATGAATAGGAAACATCAGGACGATGACACTGTAGGAGTTAGCGGGTGAATGAAATGTTCGGAAATTAGAACTCGATGTTGATGAAAGGTAATTTCTTTGATGGTGGTGTTTCTGAAGAACAAAGACGAAGATGTCCAAGAATGTTGACAAACTGTGGTGGTTCTCGTGAGAAGCAAACAATGGAGTCTTTGGCGTACAGCCACTTCTTTCCATCTGTCCTCCCGCACCTCCCCGACTCAGATCATAGTTGCAGAAATCTAGATGCAACGCACCCCATCCAACTACTTAAAATAAAAAAAAAAATTAACAAGTTTATCCACCTTGAAAAATCCCAAATCGAAGTTTAAATCCCAAAATAAAGAAGCAGATTCAAACGGTTAGTAAAATCATAAGAATTTTTTCGGAGATATGTCTGAATAAGTAGAGAAAGTAGCAGATTCAAGGTTTTTTTTTTTTATCGGAATAAGTAGATTAGAAGGAATCGTAACATTAGCAGTGATGTCATTTTATATCAAAGCTTGGTGTTCCAATTCCACCCATTGTGATGATGGTTTGAAAGGCCCTCCAACTCCAGCACCATAACCTGCAAAGCACCCATCTAACACTTTGATATGGTTCTTATGGGTTTCATTTGGGTTTGCTCTTCAACGCACACAAATGGTGCTGTTTGTTTGAAAAGAGCAATGAATATGTCATATAGCGAGATCTGGGATGGGGATTAGAAGATCGAGCAACAAAGACAAGATTAAGTGGATGTGGTAACGATGGGCATCTGGAGAGAGAGAGAGAGAGAGAGAGAGAGAGAGAGAGAGAGAGAGAGAGAGAGAGAGAGAGAGAGAGAGAGAGAGAGAGAGAGAGAGAGAGAGAGAGAGAGAATGGTGGGGTGGTGGGTCCCATTCGTTTTTTTTCTTTTCATTTTTTTAAAATCAAAACAACATTAAAATAGTTATAAAAAAAGGAAAAATTAAATTTAAAGGGCAAAATCGTCTTTTCAAGTTTTTTTGGACTAAAAACACATAAAAACCTTGATTTTGAACCTTCTATGCAAGTGAAATTTTTTTTGAACTCCATCAAAAGATTTTTGAATACCACAGGGACCAATTTTGCAGTTTTATCATAATAAAAAATAATACATAAAATTAAACATGCCCATTCTTGAAATATGGACCTGTAGGAAACCCATTTCATGGGCTCAACATATCGTTATGGTCCATTTATTCATCAAGATTAACACAAAGGCGAGGGAAGTTCAGTAGCTCAGGATGGCTATCCGGAAATGGCTAGATAACTTTTGGTAATGGAATTTACTCGACTATCCACTTGGTTGATATACTTTATATATCATTAATAACAATATATATAACGTTTAATTGTCTGAATTAATAATAATTTTAATTTTATGATTTCAATAGATAAATAAAAATAAAAAGTCGAATATGACGTTTAATTTTATGTCTGATAATGATACTAGTTTTTTTATGAGGAACTTTCCTATCTAGGATTCTTTTAGGTGAGCTCCGACTAATCTTCTACTGAACATGAGGTTATTTATCATGTCATGGATTTCCATTTACTTTACCAAATCACCACACCTAATAAGTGGTTTGATAATGATAGTAGTTAATACATTCATATTATCATATATATTGAGATTGCATATGTCCCTAGTAATGGCAAAAATAATGTTGTTAGAAATGTCAATCAAGAGCCAATGATACAAATTTAGCAACTTTTTTGATCTAGTATAATAAATCTGAACTTATAATGAATAACAATAATTTAATTATTTAAACCTACAAACGCATTTTCCTAAATCTATACCTGCAACGATTTATTAAAAACCTTAGATTTTGTTTTTGGATTATTGAAATTAAACCCAAATCCAACAGAGGAATAGAGATTCATTGTGTCTACATTTGAAGATTTCATTCAGTGATTCATTTTCCCTGGAAAGAACATTGGATGAAAGATTTCTTGGATTTTTTTCAAGGCTTTCGCTAATTCTTTGGTACTCTTCAATCCCATAACGACAGGGACTAATTTTGCACTTTACTATTTTAATAATGTTGGAAAAAGGATGTCATATCTTGGCATGCGGACCATACAAGACATTGAAAGGTGACCATGCACAGCCACACATGCTCCTTACCCATTTTACCACGAGCGTCTTCTACTTCCAATGGTGAAATGGTGGACCATTCACAAATTACGCAATTCACCCTCCTCTCATGTCATGTAGCTCCAAACAGAATATGTGGCGGATTCAGTTCGTAGTTCCGGTGAATCACACACACTCGCCTTTCAATTCTATAAATCAATTTCAAAATTTCCGCCATTTTCTTCTCCAATTGGTTATGGGGAGCTCTGCAGTTTACTCCGCTGTAGTCTCCCCATCTTCACGAGCCTCCTTACACTTCGAATTCCGTCCATCGCCCCTCATTTGCCCCACCGCAAAACGCACCTTTCTTCCCCTCCTCCGATCATTACCACCACCAATCACCTCCACTCCTCACCGTCTCTTCCTTTTCACCACCTCCAAATCCAATCCCTCCATCCTTACTCCACTCCCGATACCCATCAGACCCTTTTCAGCATCGTCGTCGAATGATGACAATTCGATCATAGAATCCCCAAAATTCCAATTACAAGGCGCAAAGATCGTACCTTTAGTACTCTCACTAGGAGTTGGCTTAATCGTACGTTTCTTCATCCCACAGCCCGATGAAGTCACGCCTGAAGCATGGCAACTCTTCTCTATATTCCTCTCCACCATCGCCGGGCTCGTTTTATCGCCATTGCCAGTCGGCGCTTGGGCTTTCCTAGGCCTCACCACCACCATCGTAACCAAAACCTTAACATTCTCAACGGCGTTCAGTGCTTTCACCAATGAAGTGATTTGGTTGATTGTGATTTCCTTCTTTTTCGCTCGTGGGTTCGTTAAGACTGGATTAGGTGAAAGAATCGCGACCTATTTCGTCAAATGGTTAGGGAAGAGTACATTAGGGTTGTCTTACGGGTTGACGTTAAGCGAGGCTCTGATTGCTCCGGCGATGCCTAGTACCACCGCCAGGGCCGGTGGCGTTTTCTTGCCGATTATTAAATCGTTGTCCCTGTCAGCCGGGAGTAAACCCAACGACCCCTCTTCGAAGAAGCTTGGCTCTTATCTCATTCAGTCACAGTTCCAGGTTCCTCCATGACTAAAATCTTAAATTCATTTGATCGTATTTGCATTCAATTTGAAATCTGGTCGTCTTTTCTAACAGTGTACTAGTAATTCTAGCGCTCTTTTCCTCACCGCCGCCGCACAAAATCTCTTATGTCTGCAATTAGCGGAGGAACTCGGGGTAGTGGTCGCAGACCCATGGCTTTCTTGGTTCACGGCGGCGAGTGTACCTGCTTTTTCTTCTCTTCTACTTACTCCATATATATTATACAAACTTTACCCTCCGGAAACCAAAGATACACCAGACGCCCCTGCCATGGCTGCCAAAAAGCTCGAGCTTATGGGTCCAATCACAACTAATGAATGGGTGATGATCTTCACCATGCTTCTAGCTGTCTCTCTATGGGTATTTGGGTATGCCCTAAAATTTTCTATTTAGTGTCAAATGAGAAAGTTGATTACTACTTAGTGACATTCACTATTTATCAATATTTTAAACAGGGATGCAATAGGGATATCAAGTGTTGTAACAGCAATGCTGAGTTTATCAATACTTTTGTTGTTAGGAGTGCTTGAATGGGAAGACTGCTTAAATGAAAAATCGGCATGGGACACTTTAGCTTGGTTTGCAGTGCTTGTGGGCATGGCTAGTCAATTGACCAACTTTGGAATAGTAACATGGATATCAAATTATGTTGCTAATTCTCTGCAATCTTTCTCATTAAGTTGGCCTTTAGCTTTTTGTGTTCTTCAAGCAGCTTACTTCTTGATTCACTACATGTTTGCAAGTCAAACAGGTCACGTGGGAGCCTTATATTCCGCTTTTCTAGCCATGCACTTGGCAGCCGGGGTGCCGGGGGTGATGGCTGCACTTGTTCTTGCTTTTAATACAAACTTATTTGGCGCGTTAACACATTATAGTAGCGGCCAGGCTGCCGTCTACTTTGGAGGTGTGTTTTTGTTTCCTCAAACTTATTAGTGTCAGAGTTTGAATCTCAGCAGCTACAGTGTGTGAGAGTTTCAGTTCCATTGTGAATTGTTTCTCATGAATGAATTCGGACTGATATTTGTTTATTTATTTTTGGTGTCGACAGCTGGTTATGTAGACCTCCCGGATATATTCAGAATTGGGTTTGTTATGGCGTGTGTTAATGGTGTGATATGGGGGGTTGTTGGTGGTTTTTGGTGGAAGTTTTTGGGGCTATATTGATTCTCAAGTTCAATGTAACTATGTAAGTAGATATTTTTGTTTTGTATATATGTATTTGTTTCCGTTGGTCAGATGGAATGGAATGACGCAAGAATGGAATGGAATGACGAAAGAATGGAATGGACAAAATAAAAGAATAAACAAGGTAATGAAACGAGTCATTACGTTTCATGGTCGTATTTGGTTGGAATGTAAGATGGAAATAAATTCTGATACAAACTTTTTATATTATATTATAAACACAATGTATATGAGTTTAACTCTTACCATATACATGATTTAATTATAATCAATGAGCTTTTTCCTTACAGAAAATAAATTTGGACTTTAATTAAGCATTAAAATTTACTACAAGTTGGTACATAATTATATTGCACTTTTCTTTCTGTTCAATGATGGAATGACAAAAACACCCTCAATGTAAACATTGAAAAAAAAATCATGTTATTTCAAGAATACGTCATTCCATGCCTTCAAACAAAACAAACATCTTTTTCATTACGATAAAATGAATCATTCCATTTATTCCTCGATTCATTCGTACCAAACTCCACTTATTTTATTTGAATTTCATTTATAGTATTGTTATAAAATTACTCAAATCACCTCTTATACATGGTTAACATGTAACATCGAACTATTAGTTAAATGCTAAAATATCCTCTAACAATTAAAAATAATACTACACATTATCTTATTAAGTCATTGTTGGAGTTTCTTCAATCTTATAATTATAAACATAAGAGGTTAAATTAAAAGCCGTTGGACATTCACTCATATCTCAGGTAACACTTGTAGAAAAAGTTTTAATATTTTAATTAAGAAATTAATGGTTGGGGTACATTATTTCTTGTTATGATCCTAGCTGCTACCATTCCAACAGCTAAAGCAGCTCCAAATAACCCATGCAATCGAACACAGAAATATTTTGCCATAAATATCTTCGTTTTATCCTGTAATAAAAAAATAAATAAATCTTTTAAACCACTTCGTTAATTTCTCAATACTTTTTCTGTGATTTTGTAACTAACTAACCTGGTGGTTATCCTCAACAAAGCTGACCACAATCCTTCCCATGGGTACTGTAAGTGCACACAAAACCTAAACCACAAACTTCATCTCAGTTTTTCATAAGATTAAGTGTAAGAAACAGCAATGCTCATTTTGAAAACTTACAATGGAAGTAATTGGAAGAGCTTTGCATATGCCAAGAAGAACCAAAAGTGAATAGAGAGAAATCACAGCCACTTTCACCACATTTGAACCTGTTTCTGTGCCAATCCTCACCTGTATAAAGTCAAACCATTGACTTTTTTTTGAAAGGATACTGAGTGAGTGATAAAAAGGCACTAACTACTTACTAGTGGAGAGAGCTTTCCTACAGCCTTATCTCCTGCAATCTGAATTTTCAAATAAAGAAAACTTCAGAGGACTAAGAAAGATGAAGATAACAATGCAAAAAAAGAAAAGAAAACAATACCTGGTGAAAATGACTACAAAAAAGAATAAGAGATGTGGTAATGCCAACAAGGAGTGAAGCAGATAGAATTGTGGTGGTTATTGGTAGCATCTCCGCCCTTATGCCACCACCCTGCAACAAGTAAAATGCTGTGGTTGCAAACGGACCGAATGCTGCAAAGCACAACGGTTCTCCCAAACCATGGTAACTCAACCGAAAAGGTGGACACTGTAAGGGATTAGTTATAGCCTTTTAGGGACAATGTTGTTAAAATGCATTTTGGGAGCTTTCAGTTTTAGGTGTTGAATTAGTACCTGATATATGTATCCACAAGTGATTGCAGAAACCAGCAGCAAAATTGATCTCACACTTCCAGCTTCCATGGATGCCCAAAGAAGCCCCATACACCCCAAAACAAGAAATGCCAAAGCAGTAGTCAGGGTCAAGGATCGGCTGCATAGGCATGATACACAGAAATTTAGTGAGAGAAAGATGTAGAGAGAGAGAGAGAGAGAGAATTGTAATCTACCTGCTGATCATGTTAACAACAGATTCTTTCTTGTTTATATCTGCTCCTGTATCAAAATCATATACATCGTTGCTGCACAGATGATACAGGAACATGAATGCAGTTGCTATATATAAGAGAAAAAGGTTTTCATGAATTAGGTGGTGGTGTTGTTACCTTAAATTGAGCCAAGTGATTATAAGAACTGATGAAGCCAAAAGAAGAACATATTGCTTAGCTGAAAACAAGCCTGTCTGCAGATAAGCTGCTGCAGTTCCAACCTATTTAGAAAGGATGTGATGTCATTTCATCGAGCAGTTGGAGTGCAGGAAGAATGCAACTTCTTGGAACAACAGCAACTTACGGTCAAGGGAACCAGTGCAACGGAATAGATTGGTAATTTGATTGCTCTCCATACTAATATTGCTTTAGGTATCTCATCTTCATGAGCATGAACAGAAATGGTGGTGGGATCATCTGCTTGACTTTTGATGGGAGTTGGTTGACTTCTTCTTCTTCTTTCTCGATAGAGCGTCAAGCGTTTTATATGAGTCCCATTGAAGTTCGGGGTGTTATGGAGATGAAGGCCACAACACCATGATGAAGTTATTAAGCTACCCGATAATGAAACTATGGGGTAAACCCTACTGAAACGGAAAATGATTATATATACGTAATTCACTATTGAAATAGTATTTCAAGAATAAGCACACGATTGCACAGTGTAGTAGTGTGAGAGAAAAACAAGTACAGGAGGTGGAACATGCCTGGTGAAATTCGGGGTGTTATGGAGATGAAGGCCACAACCCATAGCCTTGCTTGCAGAAAATGAGCATCATTTTTAGCAAGCTGCTACCCCCACCACATACATTTTCTCTATGGTGGAAGGTGAGGATAAGGTTATTTTACACTTAGACTCCCTGTACTTTGGACTAAATTTAAATAGGCCCAGGTGGTTTGGATTCTGGCAATGATAATTAAAAGATTATTTTGGTCTACACCTTATTCACAATTAACCAATGCAATTGATATACATACAATAATTCTATGTATGCTTGGGCACACCCTAAATATATTTTGCTTCCAATACATTCAATCATACACATACACATCATGTATGCAATGCATAATTAAAATGCTAACATGTAAACCTTTCAAAAAGAGCATGACATCAAAGGATACTTTACAAAGAAAAAAAAAGAACTATGGAATGTTTATCCAAATGACCATATTTTGCTAAACATATTTTGCAAATTTTCAAATGGCCACCATATTCAAAAAAAGGTATTTTCGAACTCAATTTTTAGGGTACCCTATTTAAAGGTTGAAATTTTCATTAAAGAGGTACCCATTTTGCAAAAAAATTTGTTCAAAAGAAATAAAAAAAGTTCGAAAAAAATGAAGAAGATTGTCGAAAGAATATACAAAGAAGTTTGAGTTGTTGGGTAAGTTTTTTTATTATATGTTAGTAGTATTCATATCATTTATAAAACATTCAAAGCATTTAAAAGAAATCTTCATATCAGTTCGTTCAAAAATCTTGAATAGAACTTCTTTGAAAATTAACTTGTTCGAAAATCATCAAAATGACTTATTTGAGAAACATCATGAAAACTAGTTCAAAATTTATAATAAGAACTAGGTCGACTAATATATGATCGAAAATATTGTTTTAGACATTATATATTGTGACATATTGCATGTTGGTTGTGTTGAGTTGCCATCAAACTAAGAAAAATTGAAATATAAGTAAGGGGCTAGAAAACCTACTACATGCAAATGCGAACAATCATTTGGGGGAGAGTCACAAAAAATAATGTTGAAAACTAAATTATTGTTTAAAAACAATTAAACACATTTTGCGGTTTCATATGTTGTGCTTAACAAGGAGAAAAACACAATAATTAAGCCACAAAGGCTTCACGTGTTAAATTGGCATACGGTAATCGCCAAAACAATACCCATTTTAAGAAAAACACAAATTTGACCTACGAAAATGAAAAAATTATGCTAGGGAAGTGCATAATGAATCTTATAATTTGTTAAAAAATTATAAATTACTAGTTGTGAGACTAGTAATAAATATAAATAAATATAAAGATCAAAAATATTTGAGAATTTTAGATTCAAATAAGAAACATAATGAATTATAATAATAAAAATATTTTTTATCTTTTAAATTTAGGTTATGTTTGATAGATTAGCTGATAACTGAAAAATTAGCTGACGAAAAATAATATTTGATAAAAACTAACTGATAAGCAAGCTGAAAGATATAATATGACCTAAAAACACATTTAGAAGAATAAGTTTTTTGTAATTAAATAATGGTATATTTGGGGAATTTTTAAAAAGCTCCTAAAAAGCTACTCAAAGTAGTTTTCTAAAAAACTAGCTTATTAGCTACTTTTTGGCTTGCTATGACCATTTAAAAAAACTCGAAAAATAAACTAGTTTATCAGCTAGCTATGGCGCGCCAAACACAACCTTAAATAAATAATTTAAATAAAGAAAAGAAAATAATGAACTTTAATTTTAGGAATTTTGAAATTAAAATGTAAGTTTATTAATAAAATTTATATCAATTTATTACTATATTTATTGTAATCATTACATTAAAATATTATATGAAGTTTAATAAAATAGAAAAATTCATAAAATAACACGTGGAAAAAAATTAATTCAAAATAATCATAAAATGACATTTGACAAATTGAATGAGAATGTAACAAGTGACAAAAAATATTTATTTATTAGAAAGGATTTACAACTTTCTATATTATATATTTACAACTTTAAAAAAAAATCTTTTATAATTTTTTATAAATAAAATTCAAACGTTATAAGTTTTTATATTTTTATAATTTGTTATACAAGCTTTTCTAAAATCTTAAAATTTTAAACTTTTTTTTAATAATTGTTTTTTTAAACGCTTTCATATATATATATATATATATATATATATATATATATATATATATATATATATATATATATATATATATATATATATATATATATATATATATATATATATATAACCCTTTTTCAACTTCCTTTTTAACGTTTTCAAAATGTTTCATAATTTTTTACAATTTCGTATACTTTCTTTGTAAAATTTTGAAGTACTTTCAATTTGAAAAAGATCATATAAACATATGAAAACTCAATAATAGTGTAGAAAGGTTTAAACTACTTATAAGAACGAGTTAAAAAAGTAATATATAAAAATTATAAAAGTAGTTTATAGCCTTTTAATAGAAAGGTAAAAGAAGATTTATAAAAAATTCCATCAATCTATATGCTTTGACATAAATTTGTTATTTTTTTTACACTTTAATACGACTACTTTTAATCGAATGTATTTTAAAATATTATAAAGAAAGTATATGATAGCGCGAGCTCGGAAAATGGAGAAGAAGAGTGCCGAATGCTGAGGGTATTGGCAAGAGGTCCAATGTATCTGAGTCTAGATCGAGAGGTTATAAGGGTCGGAGCTGTTGTGGCAAGTGTGGGGCGTACGAGGGACCATGCATGGTTGGTGGTTCTGGCTGCTTCAAGTGCGGCCAGACGGGTCATTATAGTAGGGATTATACTGCTACCACCACCCCGAGATTTGATCTGATTTGTTTTCTTTCAATCAGAGGGGACACAAGAAGGCCCATTATCTGAGTTTGCGTGCTGCAGGACTAGTGTCAGCACCCGTTCCTGCAACTCTACGGATTACTGACGGCCTCCAGGGCGGGGCCGACATGCCTATGGTAAAGAGCAGGGCTTTCCAGTTGACAACCGAGGAGGTGCGTGCAGCTCTCGACATAGTGATAAGTATGTATCTTCTCCTTATCTCTTTAACTATTTGAATTTCTTGCTTATATTTATGTGTTTTATTTTAGGACCGTTCCTTGTGAACAATATTTTTGCATTGGTATTGTTTGATTTGGGGGCTACCCGATCCTTTGTATCGCTTGCGCTTTGCAAGAGATTTAATGGAGCTCCGGGGGAGCTGGATTGTCCTCTTGATGTTGAGATTGTTTATTATAGGCATGTTCGGGCTGCGAGAGTTCATCAAGGTTGTACTCTTCAATTGTTCAGTGAGCAGTATTTGGTAGATTTTGTTCCCATTTCATTGTGTGGGAATAAGGTTATCGTGGGCATGGATTGGTTGATCCCTAATGGGGCAGTGATCGATTATCAGCAACAGTTGGTACAGATTCAGACCCCAAGTGGGGGAGAGTTAGTGAAGTAGAAGGATATGAGTTGTCCACACAGTTGTAGGAGCTGTTAGACAAGGGTTTCATTCAACCGAGCAGTTCACCTTGGGGAACACCGATCTTGTACGTGAAAAAGAAGGATAGGTCTCAATGTATGTGCATCGACTACTTGGAGCTAAATAAGATAACAGTGAAGAACCGTTATCCACTCCCGATGATTGATGATCTTTTTTACCAGCTTCAGGGTGCATCTTGGTTTTCCAAGATTGATTTACAATTGGGTTATCAATATATGCGGGTTAGGGATGAGGATGTGCATAAGACAACTTTCCGGACTCATTATGGTCATTACGAGTTCGTGGTGATGCCTTTCGGGCTTACTAATGATCCAACCGCATTCATGGATCTCATAAACCGCGTGTCCAGGCCGATGCTGGATCGGTCTGTGATTGTATTCATTGATGATATTTGGGTTTATTCCAAGACTCAGGAGCAGCATGAGGAGCACTTGAGGGAAGTGCTGGAGACTTTGAGGAGGGAGAGACTTTTCACAAAGTTCTCCAAGTGTGAGTTCTGGTTGTGGGAGGTGTAGTTTCTGGGGCACCTTGTCAACCAGAATGGTATCCTGGTCGATCCGGCCAAGGTTGAGGCCATGATGCAGTGGGAGGTTCCGAGGTCTCCATCTGAGATTTGAAGTTTTCTTGGTTTATCAGGTTATTATCGGAGATTCGTCTAGGATTTCTCCAAGATAGCTGTTCCATTGACCCGATTGACAAAGAGGACGCTTACATTTAGTTGGGGGCCTGAACAAAAAGAAAATTTCAAGACTTTGATACATCGGTTGTGCGAGGTGTCGATTCTAACCCTGTCGGAGGGTGTTGATGGTTTTGTGGTTTATTGTGTGCGAGGGGTCGCGTGATCGCTTATGCTTCGAGGCAGCTGAAGCCTCATGAGGTGAATTATCTGATGGATGATTTGGAGTTGGGGGTCGTGGTTTTCGCCCTTAAGATTTGGCGACATTACCTTTATGGGGTCCGTTGTACTATTTACATGGATCCCAAGAGCCTGAGTTACTTGATTGATCAACCAAATTTGGATATGAGGCAGCGTCGATGGTTGGATGTGTTGAAAGATTATGATTGCGAGATCCTTTATCACCCGGGGAAGGCCATTGTGGTGGCCGATGCTCTCGGCCGTAAGACGATCGCAGATCCGATCAAATACATATGTTTGAGGATAACCGTGATCACTCCATTGTTGGATCGGATTCATAAGGAACATGTCGAGGCTATTAAGGAAGGACACCGAAAGAGTGAGCGTATTATGGGTCAGGTGGATTCCTTCGATTATGATAGCCATGAATTTTTGACTCTGCATTAGTGAGTTTGGGTTCCATATTCGGGCAGTGTACGTCAAATTCTGATGAAAGAGGCTCACAATTCGAGGTTCTCCATTCGTCCCGGGGCGACGAAGATGTATAGGGATCTTCGTCTTGATTATTGGTGGCCCTACATGAAGTGGGAGGTGGCCTGGTACGTAGAGCGGTGCTTGACTTGCAGGAATATCAAGGTCGAGCATCAACATCCTCACGACAAGATGAAGCCGTTGGAGATTCCCGTATGGAAATGGGAAGATATTACCAAGGATTTTATCACGAAGCTACCCCGGTCTACACGCAGAGTGGATACGATTTGGGTCATCATGAATCGTTTGATAAATAACATGCATTTAATCCCAATTCAGGAGAGTATATTTGCAGAGAAGTTGGCTGAGATTTATATCAGGGAAGTTGTGATACTTCATGGGGTGCCGGTATCAGTGGTTTTTAACAGAGATGTCCGATTTACTTCCAGGTTTTTGAAGAAGTTTCATGATGAGTTGGGCACTCGTCTCCATTTCAGCACAACATTCCATTCGCATATCGATGGCCAGAGTGAGCGGATGATTCATACCCTTGAGGATATTTTGTGGGCGCGTGTTCTGGATTTTGGTGGGAGTTGGGATATGTATCTTCCGTTAGCGAAATTTTTGTATAACAACAATTATCAACTCAACATTGATCGACCTCCTTTCAAGATGCTTTATGAGAGGAAGTGTAGGACCCCGATTTGTTGGGCGCGAGGTCGGTCAGCGGGTTTGTAACATCCCGATTTCCGAGAATAAGATTTTAGGGATTTCATGAAATTAAAGAAGCCTAATCGATGAGTTGGAGGCCCAAACTCTTCGTGTAGAGATTAGTCAGCCCGCATGATTTATGAGGTCTACTCGACGAGTCGGAGGACCCTAACTCAACGAGTAGGAGCTGAATGAGAAAGCCCTAATTTCGAGGGTTTTACACCCTATTTAAATGGTCATTAGCCTCCCTCTTCCCCCTCCTCCCTTACCGCCCCCTTGAGCTCATAAAACCCTAATTGCGTTTACTCTCCATTTTTATGTGTTAAGAAGCTTGGAATGTGGATTTTGTGAAGAGAGCTTGAAGCCTAAGAAGTTTGGAGCAAAGAGAAGCTTGCGTATCTGATTTCTACTTCATTTTAGCATCAACTTGAAGGTAACAAGTTGTTACCTTGGCTTCTCTCTAGTTAGATATCTTCATGCAAAGGTTTAGGTCTATTTCTAGTTCGTTGTGGAGTTATTCTAGTTTTGGGCATGATCTAAAGTTGTAACTTTAAATCTGGACTCTTCTAGCCCCTTATAGTTATAAAGTTCTAAGTCTTTAGCAAGTTATGGCCTTTTCTTTACCTAAAACTCCTTCTTTAGTGTAACACCGTAAATTTCAAAACAAAATTTTCAAATTTTTATAAAACATAATTCATTTAATATTCAGAAAACAACAACATTTTATTATCCAATTCAAGTAAATACAAAATCCCAAGATCTCAAATCATAACTCCCATGCGTGTGTACTGATCAAGCCGGCGCCTTCCCGCGATCGTCACTAGTACCTGAAACAAATAACATCAAACACTGTAAGCACAAAGCTTAGTGAGTTCCCCAAGATACCACATATAATACATATTAGCCACTCGGGGCTATAACTCTGTGGGTCTGTGCACCCAAACTCTGTGAACCCTCAGGTTCTAACTCTGTAAACATGCACAACATAAATCACATAGAAATAATGCAATACAACATATAACATACATAGCATACAAATACTATATCACATAACTCTGGCTACCTACTCAAGGTAAAGTATAGTGAGAAGACTCACCTCGCGTGTCTCGATAAGTCGTGAATCCTGAAATCACTAGTGCTCGATCTCCCGAGCTATAGTCCTCCTCTAGATCGATGATATAAGCTTCAAATCCACAGAATAACAACCTCCTTTGCTTACTCTTGCCTAGACTCTTCTCCTTCTTTGCTAAATGACACAAACAATGGTTAAGAATGCTTCCTTTCTCTCTCAAAACCTTCAAGCACTCAAGGGTTTCTCTTTAAGGGTTGGGTGAGCACAAATGACGGCCATAAGGCCCTTTAAATAGGTCTCAAACCCCAGAAATTAGGGTTTCACCACACAACGTGGACTCGCCGAGTCCACCCTTGGACTCGTCGAGTCCGAACGGGAACCCGTGCCCAAATCCGCGATCCTACTCGGCGAGTTCAAGCTCCAACTCGCCGAGTCCACTCACAATTCCCAAAAATAAGCCATAAATAAATACCTAGAAATTCCGGCCTGTTACAATTCTCCCCCACTAGAACTAGACTTCGCCCTCGAAGTCTCATTCTGCAAATAACTCCGGATGCTGCTCTCGCATCTCACGCTCCGGTTCCCACGTCATCTTGGACCCCTTCCGGTGCTGCCACTGAACCAAAACCAAAGGTACCTCCTTGTTCCTCAGAACTTTGATTTTCCGATCTCTGATGGCCACTAGTCTCTCAGCATAATTCAGGCTCGCATCCACCTAAATATCATCTAATGGAACCACTGCCGACTCATTGACTATACACTTCCGCAATTGCAACACATGGAAAGTGTCGTGAATCTGCCCCCACTATGCTGGCAAATCCAAGCGATAGGCTACCCTACCTACCCTCGCGACTACCCGAAATGGTCCGCTATATCGAGGCCCCAACTTGCCCCTCTTCCTGAATCGGATCACTCCCTTCCAAGGGAGACCTTCAGGAGCACAAAATTACCGACCTAGAACTCAAGTTCGGACCGACGTCTATCCGCATAACTCTTCTGTTGACTCTGAGCATTCAGTAACCTCTGTCTGACCTGCTGGATCTGCTATGTCGTCTGAAGCACTATCTCCGTGTTTCCCATAACACGTTGCCCGACTTCTCCCCAGCAAATGGGGGTCCGACACTTCCTCCCATACAACAACTCAAAGGGTGGCATACCGATGCTCGAATGATGGCTGTTGTTGTAAGAAAACTCGGCCAACGGCAAATACGTATCCCAACTTCCCCTGAAATCTAATACACATGCTCAGAGCATGTCCTCGAGGGTCTGAATCATCCGCTCACTCTGTCCGTCTGTCTGGGGGGTGATATGCAGTACTAAAATGCAGCCTAGTACCCAACTCCTCTTGGAACTTCTTCTAGAACCTAGAAGTGAAACGCACATCCCGGTCGGAGACAATCGAGATCGGCACCCCATGCCAAGATACCACTTCCCTCACATATATCTCTGCTAACTTCTCTGCGGAAGAACTCTCACTGATGGCAAGGAAGTGAGCGCTCTTCGTCAACCTGTCCATAATCACCCAAATTGCATCAACTCCCCGAGCAGTCCTTGGCAATTTGGTGATGAAATCCATGGTGATCTGTTCCCACTTCCATTCGGGAACCTCCAATGGCTGCAACTTACCATGCGGCCTCTGATGTTCGGCCTTAACCATACGGCAGGTTAAGCACCTCTCAATGAACCACGCAACATCTCTCTTCATACAGGGCCACCAATACTCCTTCCTCAAATCCAAATACATCTTAGTGGCCCCGGGATGGATCGAGAATTTCGACCGATGAGCCTCTTCCATCAAAATGGCACGCGTACCTCCCACGAACGGTACCCAAATACACCCCTAAAAAGTCATAAGCCCCCGACCATTGGTAACGAACTCCGATACCAATCCAACAACTCGCTTTCTCTTCTGGTTTTCCGACCTCACTGCCTCAGCCTGTGCTCCTCGAATGGTGTCCAACACCAGAGTCATCACGTTCAAACGTAAACATACACCTCGCAACGGGGCACTCTCCGCCCGACGACTCAGGGCGTCGGCTACCACATTAGCCCTGCCCGGATGGTACAGGATCTCACAATCATAATCCTTAACCACATCCAACCACCTCCTCTGCCGCATATTTAGGTTGGGCTGATCCATCAAATACTTCAGACTCTTATGGTCCGTGTATATCGTACACCGAACCCCATACAAATAATGGCGCCAAATCTTGAGGACGAACACCACTGCCCCCAACTCTAGGTCATGGGTGGGATACCTCGACTCATGAGGCTTCAACTGCCTCGATGCATCCGCTATCACATGCCCTCTCTGCATCAGTACCGCTCCCAACCCCAAAATCGATGCATCCCACTATACAACAAAGTTCTCCATTCCCTCCGGGAGGGCTAATACGGGGGCCTCGCATAACCTTTGGTGAAGCGTCTCAAAGGAGGCCTGCTGCTCGGGGTCCCATGAAAAAGCAACACCCTTCTGGGTCAACCTAGTGAGTGGCACTGTGATCTTAGAGAAATCCCTGATAAATCTCCGATAATAACCAGCCAACCCTAGAAAACTCCTGATCTCGGAGGGTGACCTCGGCACCTCCCAACTCATCACTGCCTCCACTTTGGCCGGATCGACCAATATCCCATCCTGGTTAACAAGATGTCCTAGGAACTGGACCTCTCGCAACCAGATTTCACACTTGGAGAATTTGGCATAATGCCTCTCTGATCTCAGAACTCCGGGGATCTCCCTCAAATGCTCCTCATGCTGCTTCCTAGATCTCGAATATACCAAAATGTCATCAATAAATATGATCACTGACCGATCCAACATCGTCCTGCATACCCGGTTCATGAGATCCATGAACACTGCCGGAGCATTGGTAAGCCCGAAAGGCATCACCACAAACTCATAATGCCCATAACGCGTCCTAAACGCTGTCTTCTGGACGTCCTCATCTCGTACCCTCACCTGATGGTATCCAGACCTCAAATCGATCTTGGAGAACCAAGATGCTCCCTGCAACTGGTCGAAAAAATCGTCGATCCTCGGCAACGGGTAACGGTTCTTGACCGTCAGCTTGTTCAACTCCCAGTAATCAATGCACATCCGGTGTGAACCATCCTTCTTCTTTACAAACAGAATGGGCGCTCCCCACGGCGAGCTACTCGGCCGAATAAACCCTTTCCCCAGCAGCTCTTGAAGCTGCGAGGATAACTCTTGCATCTCTGGAGGTGCAAGACGATAAGGCACCTTAGCGATAGGCGCGGCCCCCGGGACCAAATCAATACCGAACTCTACTTGCCTCATGGGAGGCACCCCCAAAAACTCCTCTGGAAAAACATTCGGGAACTCACGCACTATAGGAACCTCCTCCACCGTCCTCGGCCTCCTGGAATCAACTCGCGTATCTGACACATACGCCACAAAACCCTTACAGCCCTGCTGTAAACACTGCCTCACCCTAGCAGCCGAACAAAATGCTGATCCAGAACGGGTACCCTCGCTGTACACTGTAAGAAATCCCCCACTAGGGTCTCGTATGTTCACTAGCTGCCGCTCGCAGTCGATAACCGCACCGAACTTGCTCAACCAGTCCATGCCCACGATGACACAAACATCCCCCATGGCAATAGGAACCAAATCAATCGGGAACTCAACACCGAAAATCTCGAGTACGCACCCACGGATCACCTTCGTGGCATATATCGCCTTCTCGTCAGCTATGGAAACCCTCAGAGGCCGACTCAGCGCCTCGCGACTAACACTGATGTGCTGACTAAAAGCCAAAGATACAAAGGACCGACTCGCACCCGAGTCAAATAATACCAAGGCAGGTACAGAATTTACAAGAAAAGTACCTACGCATAACATAATATAAGCATAATATTTCCACATTATAATAAATACACGAAAGAATACATACCAGCCACGACATCGGGCGTTGCGCGGACCTCCTCCGCGGTCAACTGAAATGCTCTTCCACGTGCCCTTGGCGCCTTGGCCTTCACTGGCCCACTCCCGGTAGCTCTGATGGCAGCAGGGGCAAACCCCTGAGGTGCTCCCGGAGCTGATCCCCGCAACTGCGAACACTCCGCCTTCCGGTGTCCGGTCTGGTTGCAGTAAAAACATACTGCAAACCCCTTGGGGCAGTTCTTGGCCATATGCACCTCCTTGCCACATTTGTAGCAAGATCCCGCTCTACACACTCCATCATGACCCTTGCCGCACTTTCCACAAGTGCGGCCCTTCTGTCTCCCTGATTTGGGATCAGCGGGCTTGGCCCGCTTGGCTGCCGGCTGGAATTATGCCGGTCGTCGATCCCTCCCATGAGACTCAGCCTCCTCCTTAGCCTGGGTCTCTAGCTTGATCTCCCTTTTCCGGGCATTTTCCTGAAGCTCCGCAAATGTCCGGTATGAGGAGTTCGCCACGAACTCCTAAATGTCCCGTCTCAAAATACTCAAATATCGACTCATACGTGCCTGCTCAGTGGACACGTGCTCAGGGCAGAACATCGCCCTCTCGTGAAACATCCTGGTGATCACCATAACAGACTTCGTGCCCTGCTTGAGGGTCAGAAACTCCTGGGCCAAATGCTCCCTCTCCACCTGGGGAACGTACTCATCTCGGAACATGGAAGTGAACCTCTCCCAGGTCACTGCCGCAAGCTCAGCAGGCGAAAAGTGTGTTGTGACAAACTTCCACCAGTCCTTCGCTCCCAAGTGAAGCTGGTTCAGCGCGAACCGTACTCTCAAATGCTCAGGAGATGAGCAAGTGAAGAAACACCCCTCTATGTCAGAAATCCATCTCATAGTCTCCACCGGGTCCTGGGTCCCATCAAACTCTGGTGGTTTCGTGTTGTTGAACTCCCGGAACAGCAATGCATCACCACCCTGCGGCCTAGCAGCAGCAACAGCTGCAGTGGCCGCCGCAACCGCATCCTCGAAAAGAGTGGCATAACGCTCGTCAAAGGTCTCAATCAGCGCGGTCTTAATAGACCCGAACATCTCTGGTATCTCTGCCTTGATGACCGCAGCCACCTCCTCATGAATGATCTGTTGGATCTCCTCATCACTAGCCCCAACACCCTCCGGCATATGACGTGTCCTCACCATGATCAACCTCTGAAATACAACATACGATAATTAGAATCCGCTTGAGCATACTCACACTCGACAACCCATCCCTCCTAGATCCTTGGTATTCCGAAGATTCTTACTTGGACCGTGCACCGCCCCGGTGCTTTCAGTAGTACGGGCCCAATACTACTGTCCACATCGTCTCAGTACACACCCCAAATCCTCCTCTTCGGATCCTAAATTCCAAGTACTCTATCACTCTCTAACAGATCTCTCATAAGCTCCTCGCTGCTACCTATTCGCTCTCAAGCATCTCATAGCAACTCACGTCTCCTTAGGCTAAGGCATCACAAATCAGGGCACTCTAGTCCTAATAAGAATACCTAGCCTACTCTAGCAAGAGAATACATCATAAACATATAATATAAGGGTATTTTGGGAAATCACCGTTCGGGCGCTGACTGATCGTACACACGTTTCTTCCTTGAATTTCTCTAAAAATATTTTACTCTTAGAAAAGTTTAATTTTCTTTTGAAAATATTTTTCCAAATCCTCAGTTTCAGTTCAATTACTCCCGAAGGTGTACCCGAATCCCTCAAACCAAGGCTTTGATACCAAATTGTAACACCGTAAATTTCAAAACAAAATTTTCAAATTTTTATAAAACATAATTCATTTAATATTCAGAAAACAACCACATTTAATTATCCAATTCAAGTAAATACAAAATCCCAAGATCTCAAATCATAACTCCCATGCGTGTGTACTGATCAAGCCGGCGCCTTCCCGCGATCGTCACTAGTACCTGAAACAAATAACATCAAACACTGTAAGCACAAAGCTTAGTGAGTTCCCCAAGATACCACATATAACACATATTAGCCACTCGAGGCTATAACTCTGTGGGTCCGTGCACCCAAACTCTGTGAACCCTCAGGTTCTAACTCTGTTAACATGCACAGCATAAATCACATAGAAATAATGCAGTAGAACATATAACATACATAGCATACAAATACTCTATCACATAACTCTAGCTACCTAATCAAGGTAAAGTATAGTGAGAAGACTCACCTTGCGTGTCTCGATAAGTCGTGAATCCTGAAATCACTAGTGCTCGATCTCCCGAGCTATAGCCCTCCTCTAGATCGATGATATAAGCTTCAAATCCACAGAATAGCAACCTTCTTTACTTCCTCTTGCCTAGAATCTTCTCCTTCTTTGCTAAATGACACAAACAATGGTAAAGAATGCTTCCTTTCTCTCTCAAAACGTTCAAGCACTCAAGGGTTTCTCTCTAAGGGTTGGGTGAGCACAAATGACGACCATAAGGCCCTTTAAATAGGTCTCAAACCCCGGAAATTAAGGTTTCACCACACAGCGTGGACTGCTGAGTCCACCCTTGGACTCGTCGAGTCCGGACGCGAACCCGTGCCCAAATCCGCAATCCTACTCGGCGAGTTCGAGCTCCAACTCGCCGAGTCCACTCACAATTCCCAAAAATAAGCCAAAAATAAATACCTTGAAATTTCGGGCTATTACATTTAGCTTGGTGTTGGTCTTTAAGACCTTGCATGCACGTAAAGTTTGCAACTTTAGGTGGTAATTATGCCTTAGGAAGCTAGATCTACAATTTGGAGCTTTGGGATAGCTTAAAAACATCTGAATGAGAAGTGGACTGAAGGGACTCGACGAGTCGGATGAAGATTGGCCGTTTTTGGTTCCTGCATGGACTCAACGAGTCAGTGAGATGACTCAACGAGTTAGTTAGGGTTTTTCCCGACATTTGTACACCGCATGGACTCAACGAGTTGTCTAGAAACTCGGCGAGTCGGCTAGGGTTTTCATGATTTCTTGAGTTCTGGAAGAACTCGACGAGTCAGTGGGCTACACTCGATGAGTTGGGTCAACATGGACTGTTGATCTTGTCTGTTGACTTTGACATTAACCAAAGGTTGACCGCTTGACTTCTAAGGGTATTTTGATAAATTAGGGTATTTATGGAAGTGGATCATTGGTGGTTGTAGGTGTTTGTGTTTGGATTCATATCTCGGGAGTTTGACATTCCGGTTCAGATCGACATTGTGAGGTGAGTTATCCTCACTATACTAACAGGGTCGAAGGCACCAATGTCGGGCCTTTTTGGATTTGTATTTGGGTTTATTGCATGATTTATATGTTAGTGACTTGTAGGTCGGTATCCTGGTATATAGGATGATGCTACACTTGTGACTTGTTAGGTCGGTATCTTGGTATATAGGATGATGCTATGTTAGTGACCTATTAGATCGGTATCCTGGTATATTGGATGATACTATGATTAGTGATCAGTTATATCAGTTTAACTGTTATATATGCTAGCGTATGATATTTATGTGAACATGATTGTTTGATTTGGAATTGGATTGAGGCGGTCATGCTTGGTGCTATAGGCAACATACCTAGGGCGGACCGGATAGACTACATGCCCGATTAGGGTGTAATAGTCAGGCCGAATGCCCGACGAGCGATCCGGATAGGCTGAAGGCCCTGAGAGGCGGTCCAGGCGTGGCGATGGCTTAGAGAGTGGTCCAGATAGACTGATGGCCCTGCGAGGCGGTCCAGTCAGGATGGTGGCTCATTATGCATGTTGTTTATTTGTTTGATATGATATCGCTATGATTTGTATGACGTTGGTATTTTGGGGGAACTCAATAAGCTTCGGGCTTATAGTTGTTGATTATGTTTCAGGTACTTCTGATGATCGCAGAGAGGAAATGGTGTGATCGTGCACCTCCTTATATTTTTATGATTTGATTATGGGATACTCTGACATGAAAACATTTTGAAAACAAATTTATAATAATTATTGGTTTTTGAATGATTTAAAAAGTTTTAAATTGGCTTGAATTTTATGGATGCTACAAGTTAGTATCGGAGCCTTAATTCGAGTGAATTAGAGGAAACACTTGTGTGTCTCCAGTCTCAAACTAAGGACAAGATTTTAAACTGATTTTTCAAATGATTTTCAAAATACTAAAGGAGGATGCAAGTGTACGATTAGCCGTAGCCAACAAGTAGAACCCAAAACACCTTACGGATATTGATATTTTGATATGTTAGAAAATCATGCTAGTGATAAGATAGGGATCCTTAGGATTCATATGATAGAATTGCCTGATCTTTGATGCATTATCCTATGTAGAGTACCTCATTGATTGTTGTATGACTCTTTCGTGTGTGAACTAACTATTGGGGTGAATACTCTATGTTACATGCTACATGGGTTAAATCGTCTTAGGGTTAGGGATTTGGTCATGCTGCACAACTCTTGTATGATTCCAACTGTTGTAGGATTAAATCTTGTAGTCTAAGATTGTTTAAGCCATGCGGCATGTGATTGTATTCATGCAATCGTTAAGTGGCACCACTGGAGGGTCGTGTGGCAGTTGGTGGTAGGATGAGTTGTGCGGGGTCGGTCAACCGATTATAAGATATTTAGCCTTCCAATAGAAGGTGAGGATTGAACACTCACCATGCATATGTATATTGTTAGAGCGTTGTGATGATACTTGAGACAAATATAGGTAGGTGTGGAAGGTAGTATGGGCCGGTACTACTGAAAGCACAAGACCCATATGCATATTAAGGAAGTCACAACCCCTAAGGATTTGATGGGAGTTGGTTCCTTTTTATTATATGGGATGTATGATATCTCCTTAATTTATGTTAAGTATGGTGATGATGAAACGATTTGAGGCGGGATCCGGATCAGGGTCGAGAGCTAGTGGCCAGGATAGTACTGTATTGTCCGTTAATAAGATACGAGAGATGATTTCCGTGGAGGTTTCTCAGATTTTGCGAGAAGAATTGTTCGGTGTCGTGGACCGGGTCACCACCAAGCTCGAAGAGCAAGTTGCAGCCTTGAAATTTGTGAAAGATGTTGCTACCGAGATGACTACTGGGGGAGTGTCGGTGGTGGGGTCACAACTAGGGAAGATGAGGCGGGACCTTTTGTTGGATTAGATGTCTAAGCTCATAACTATTATGGATATGTATTCGATCCGAGAGTAGCATGGTCCATTTGGGTTGCATGGCATCAGAACAATTAGATAGACTAAATGAGAAAAGGGATACTAGTGATTTATATTAATATATTATAAGTTCTAATATATTAATATAAGATCATATTATTTAAATAGTATTGATCAAGAATTAATTTAGGATTAATTTAGTGATCAAAAGAAACTAATTAAATATAGACTCTTATATATGTGTGATTGGCCAAGTTCATTTAGGTTGGGCTAAGCTTTCATGGATAGTCCATGGAGTGTTTAACCCATGGATCCTATGGAAATGAAAGGTCATGGATATTAGGGTTTACATGAATGCAACCCTAATCCTCCACACTATATAAAGAGGTCTATGGTTCATGAAATGGCACTAGTGTATGTGCACAATGAGGGAAAAATGATAAGTGTGAACCTAAGTATCCTTATTCTCAAGTTATTCTAAGGGTTCTTGGTGTTGTGTGATTCCATTTGAGGTGCAACACTTGAGGCACTAAGCTCTTAAAGGTTCAAGACTTCAAGCTTCATCAAAATGTATGTCATTCTGCTTCATCAAAATGTATGTCATTCTACTAGATTCTTGTAGTGAATGTACTTCATATTATGCTAGCTAGGATAAAACCTTGGAATATAGAATATTTGCATGTATAATAGAGAAAACATAGATCCAATGTTTATAGGGTTGCATGTACACCATAGGAGTGTTAGAATGCTCAAAACCCATTAGTGGTATCAGAGACTAGGCTTGTTTTCATTTACACTTGATGCAAATGGTTGAACATTGAAGTTTGTATGTTGTCTAGACAGTTGACTCGCCGAGCCCATTAAGGGACTTGATGAGTCCATGCCTAAATTCATCCAACTCGTCGAGTAAGTTCATGCACTCGACGAGTTGGACCCCCTGACAGCATATCTTCGACTTTTAAGGCTAGAATTGGTCTAGAATCATTACCTTAAACTGTTTTGGACTTATAAAACCTATTTTTGATGTGGTAATGATTATGGTAAACCAATTCCAAAGTTATTATAAAAATTTCAAGTTGTACATGTGTTTATGAAACTCTTGAAATAGTTGATATGATTATTCATACACTTATGGGTTTTGATAGATCATAGGAATTATTTGCAAATAATTGTTAGTTAATTCTTGATCAAAATTTTTTTAATGGAGTCCATAAGTTTTCCTTAAGTTATGGATTACCAAAAGTCATTTGTTTTAAAGATCCATTAAAAAATTCATAGGTTACATAATTTGAAGTGTCTTTCTCATAAAATAGTTTTATGGACTCCATAACTTGTCCTCAAGTTCTGGATGTTCAAGAGTCTCTTCATTAAAGTGTTAAAACATTAATTAAACTCATAAGTTATGAAAATCCAAAGGTTTTTTTGAAGTCATTCCATAAGTTATAAAAATGAAGAGTCTCATTTTTAAATGCTTTAAAGTCTTCCATAACTTTTCCTCATGTTATGGAACTTGACGAGTTTTGTCATTGAAACTACTTTAAGATTATAAGTTATCAAATTGAAAAGTTTTTGAATCATTCAAAACTTGCCCTCAAGTTTTGGAATTTGTAAATTTTCCCCTCATGAATACTTTAATTCCATGTTAAACCCTTAGAATTATAAAAGTTAAAATTCAACCCTTATACTTTATAGTATTATAAGTTAATTATATATATATATATATATATATATATATATATATATATATATGTATGTATGTATAAGAGCAAGTCAGTCTTACCGTTAGTAGGAATCATTGACAAAGTCGGTCTATAAGGGGGGTATAAGGTTACTGCCTATAAAATGGTAGTTTAATGGGTGTCCACTCTCAACCACCGCTTCCTTGACTGGTGGACGGTTGTTAGCCGAACGGGTAGGAAAAGTACTATAATTCTCCCTTCATTATAAGTATAATGATAAATACAAAGTAACTAAACCTTTTATACATTCCCAATCTTAGTTACTTTAGGAAAATGTGAATTTGGTGCTAACCCATGAAATTACACTTTGCACTTTGCTTAAGTTGTTAGTGGAGCGTGTGTGGTTAACCGGTACACTAACTTGGATTTAACAAGGTAGGCAAAGGGTAACTTAATGTTTATCATAGGATCGGTGGAGCGTGTGTGGTTAACTGGCACATCGATTAAGTGATAAATATTAAGCGTACCAAGTATATTTGCATGGTTATTCACATGTTGTTTGTGATCCTCGGCATCCCAGTCACAAACTTGAGAGGGCACAATTGAGATTGAAACATGCCATTGAAAAGTTCAATGAATCTCAAAAGATCTAGGAGTTTCAAACCAATTGAAACCTAATTTCTATTTCATTTTCATGGTGGAAATTGGTGAATCGTCATTCACCTACCTTCAAATATTTTATGGCTTGGATTACAGCATCCTTCTTCCAAGTTATGAAATATTGTGTTAGGTCCTAGCCTTAATATTTCATATTGGGTGTTCTATTAAGGACTTAAATTAACTAACTTGAATTTCTCCTATTGTAGATGTCTGGTTCAGACAACAATGGTCTTCCCAAATCTCTTGAAACAAGCTTTCCAAATGAAGATGATTTCTCGTGATTGGTTCATGGAAATCATACTTCTCTTCCTCCACCTCCTCCATTTATTCTCCTTGACCCACAAGCTCGAAGACTTGAAAAGTTCAAGGTCACTCAAGCCATACTAGCAATGAAACATAAAGATGGAAGACCTGTGTGTACTCATGTATTAGGAATGAAATCACACATTGGCAGGTTGAGAATGTTGGGTGTCATTGTTCCAAGGAAGTTGGCTATTGACTGGGTTTTTCAGTCACTTCTGGAGTCGTATAGTGAGTTCATTAAGAGCTACTATGTGACAGATCATGACATGACCCTTATTGATCTTACTTATTTACTTGGAAGCAATGGCATGCCCTTGTGCTTCAAGGTGAGGAAACGATTTCACTAAGAAGATTTTAAGTAGATAGAAATTGTGATATTTACATTTCTCAAAGTCGTTAGTGGAGCGTGTGTGGTTAATCGACACGCTAATATGGACTTGTGAGAAATAGCAAAGGTCTAAACAATTGAGACTATGATTACGACATCCCTTTTCATAGTTTTGAAATTGTTTAGACACACATATGTGCTATCTAAGGAAAAGTGTATGGTTTTGATAAAGTTTTATCAAAGCATCTCGTGTCAGAAGTCTGAACTTTAGTAAGAAAGAATAAAGTATTGATTTCTAGAAGTACAGTTGATTTTTGAGTACATGTCAAAGCTAGTGGGAGCATAACTGTTATGCTAATAATCATCATGTTAGTGGGATCATGATAATTATGATAAGTGTTACAAGTTAGCAATGTTAATTATAGAAAAAAAAAGTTTCAATTAGGAAAATTTGTTTTGCTATAATTAAGGGAGACGAAATTATACTTCATTTCAATTCTAAAAGCTTAGATTGAGATTTTAATCATCTTTAGTCAAGGATATATATATATATATATATATATATATATATATATATATATATATATATATATATATATATATATATATATATATGAGTTTTATGTTGGAATGGCTCAACTTAAGGAGATTCTATATATATTGGGTTCTCAAAATTCAATTATGATTACAGAATCCCTCTTCATAGTCGAATTATGAAAACATGGAAAATAAAAATATCGTAGCAAAAGACTGGTCTAGAATCATGTCTTTATGTGAGACATCGTGAATCGTGTCCCATATGCTTCGGGTATAGGATCGATTGCATGTGCTATAATATTTATCCTTTCTAAATTTTCCAAATACCTGGGGTATTAAGAGGGTAAAAGGTCTAGAATTGGATATGACTAAAATGATTAAGCAATTGTCGAGGACAATCTAAAGTTTACCAAAGATTGGTTGCTCACGGACAGTTGGAAGTATAGTGTTAATTTTGGAAGGACCATATTGATATATTCTGAAAGGAGGCAACTTTTGTTCAGAAGTGATAGTCAAAATGGGAATATGGAAATGTCTCTATAGTTGGAAGTTATTCAATCTTTGTAAGATTAGAAAACTTAATGCATGAATGATGTTCAAAGCAATGTACTTTAAATATGAGACCTCGTTTCCACGGAGTTGATCTCCATTGGAATACTCTGTAATGATCATTGACAAGTCTTTGTGACTTTGTGCATAATTATTACAAGAGGATTAATGCATATAAGTTTAAAATCTAACAAATTTCGGTAAATGGTAGGAATTTGGAATTCTTACATTTACGATAAAGATTTGGGATCGTGAAATGAGAATCATTGAAATTATGTTTAATTGATCTATTCCACAAAGTAAAGATCATAGACAAACATAGTGTGCATACTTGGTGTATGGCATGACTAGTGTTTAGAAAACATAGTGTACATTCTTGGAGCATGGGACAACTATTGTTTTAATTAAAGTATTAAGTTGATAAATTTGAAACATTATACAATGAATAATGTGTAATCAATATGGTGATAAATAAAAGGTGTTCTATTTATATTCATAAGTTCTGAGATCATATTGGATTCGATTATTCTTGTGTTTCACTTTGCATGTTTTGACATCTAGGATAACTAGGTCATTCTTTCTGAAGGACTGAGTTATTCAAACCATCCACAGTCGATAATACATTGGAAGTACGTGTTAAGGCAAGACTGCCATGAAGTTGGTTTGTAGATGTCTAAGATTTTGGACATAGCGAGTGTTGCTACAACATTCATGAGTGCTCATAAGTTCTGAGTATCAGATTAAACCCACACTTATTGGACTCACTTCATGGATTTTATCACGAGCGATCATGAGAAGATAATATCTTATATTCTTCAAACCTAGAGATATGAGTTGTTGAATATGAGATGGTTATACATTGATTTCATGAAAACACATTGGTAACTCGATGTTATCAAATGTGCCTTTGTGTATGATTTAATGTGACAACTGTCAATTTCCGGTCAAGTCAAAGTCAACCAAAGTCAACAAGTCAAACCGTTCGACTCATTTTGCACGTGGGTACTAGAATTTATGTTAGGTAAATACTAAACAACTCGCTATCCTAATGAGAGATCATAAATCAAAAAGTGCGAACATCTAGATCTCCTTAACCTAAAACTGTGGTACATGGTGAGCCAAACCGATAAAACAATATTGCATACTCATCGGGAGTGTGTAAGATCCTTAAACAAGGCTTAACAGGGTTACGGACTTTGCGTGGCGAAGCTGGACACTCACAAATGCCACACACGAAACCTCTCTCAATCATTTTCACTCTATCTCTCTCTTTGTATGAGAAATCTCTCCAAGAATGTGAAATCTCTCCCAAAACTCTCTTTGTATGAGAAATCTCTCCAAGAATGTGAAATCTCTCCCAAATCTCTCTTTGTATGAGAAATCTCTCCAAGAATGTGAAATCTCTCCCAAAACTCTCTTTGTATGAGAAATCTCTCCAAGAATGTGAAATCTCTCCCAAATCTCTCTTTGTATGAGAAATCTCTCCAAGAATGTGAAATCTCTCCCAAATCTCTCTAAGTATGTGAAATCTCTCCCAAATCTCTCTTTGTATGAGAAATCTCTCCAAGAATGTGAAATCTCTCCCAAATCTCTCTAAGTATGTGAAATCTTTCCCAAAACTCTCTTTGTATGAGAAATCTCTCCAAGAATGTGAAATCTCTCCCAACTCTCTCTTTGTATGAGAAATCTCTCCAAGAATGTGAAATCTCTCCCAAATCTCTCTCAAAAGTTCCTTAAACTTTTTATAGTCTTTCGGGCCATCCCGACCCTTAACCGGGTAAAAAACGGCTTAAAACGGGGTAAAAACGAGAAAAACGGACTTGAGGAGCCGAAACCCCTCTGAAGGAGCTGATATGTGCATATTTAGTTTGTATTAAGTATAGATTTTTATTCATTTATTAGCTAAATTATTGCATTTCATGGACAAAAGGTACTTAAAAGTGTTTGAATTGTATTTTCAGTCCAAAAATGAAGCTCGGAAGCAAAAGGAAGCAGGAGAAGCGGTTAGGAGCTCGGGAATTGGATAAAGAAGAAAAATACCAAAAATAGCACCTACTAGGTGAGTAGGGTCGACTACTCGGCGAGTCCAAGTGAGGATAATGACTCGGGAACCCAAATGCTTATCGTATACGAAGATTGTGAGACAGACTCGACGAGTCGCCACCTGACTCGACGAGTCGATACGCAAATATATAGATAACTTCTCAGATCGAGGAAAAAAAACTTCTGGGATAATCTGGAGTAATTAGCTACGATTCAGAGGCTAGAGAAACCCTAGAAGACGAAGATAGAAGCTACAATTCAATCCCGAAGGAGATTTGAGGCAAATTTCATCATTGTACTTAATCTTTTGTTTTCCACTATGGTTAGACAATTAGAATTTGTTTTTGTGCTGTTATTTACTTCAATCATGAGCTAAAACTCTTAAACTTTTGTTTGGGGATACAAAATTGAGACTATGGTTTGATTATTGGTAGGATTAATTCAATGTTGGTGATTTATTTGTTATTTTAGCTTGCTAAAGAACCTTGTGTGTGAATAATAATTAATTTTCTGTTAATAGGAAGGTAATTAAATAGCATGAACATCGTTTGATTATCAACCTCATATACCTTGTGATTACTTTGTTATATGTCTAGGACTAATGAACATGAAACTAGGATTAATAAGAAAATGAAGTAAATTTATGTGCAAGCTTGTGTGATGACCATCATCAAGAAGTTAATTAAAACCAAATTGATTAACTATTGTGAGTCTAAAGTAATCCGAATAATTAATCTAGTGAACTAAATTGAATTAGACAACTGATCACTGTTTAAGTTAGTTTATTTGCTAAGGATTAGTGTAGTGAACGCGAACCTAATCACTTGAATCGGTAACCAACAAATGAATTAATCCATTGCACTATTACCTTGAAATCAACCATATGATCAATTGAGTTGAACTAAACAGAAGTTCCTTCATATTATTGAATCTAGTTAATTCTTTGTTTTTCTAGTTTTTAGATTAAGTAATAGTTAGTAAGTTTCTAGTCTTGTAAAACTAGAGAAAACCCTCTACTTATTAATTAATTTAGATAGAATTAGTTTTTATTTTTAATTTGCCGTTCCCTGTGTTCGATACCCTACTTGCTTGAACTATTCCACAATTGATAGGTACACTACCTTTGTGTGTTTATTTTACAACTAAAAGTAGGATTAAAACTAAGTGAGCAGCCGTTCCCTAAGAAGCCGAAGCCCTGAGCAGCCGAAACCCTATGTAGCCAAGATTGAAACCGAGACCTGGAAGCCTCTCGGACCGAATCTAGGAAGAGGCGAAGCCTCTCGGGTCGAAACTGGAATGGGGCGAGGTCTCTCGGGCCGAACCTTACTCTCGGTTCTCTTCTCCTCTCGGTCCTTCCCTTCTCCTCTCGGTCCTTCTCTTCTCCTCTCGGTCTTCTTTCTCTCCTCTCGGTTCCTTGCCCTCTCTCGGTCCTTCCCTTCCCTGTCTCGGTCCTTCTTTCCTTCTCTCGGTTCCAAGCACCAGAGGACCGAACCTCCGGCCAGAACTTCGGATTTTGACACTTTTCACCCATTTTTGATATTTTTAGCATTTTAAGCCCGTTTTTCGAGATTTTAACGCGAGATTTTCTCACAAACCCATATTTTAACATAATAAACCCTAAATAATCATAATTTAATCATATTTTCATGAAAATCCCTATTTAAATAATAAAATCTAGTGGGTGAATAATTGTGGTGGAGTGTTGACTTTGTTTTACCTTATGACACAAGCAACCACTCCCATACCCACTCCATGTCATTATACACCATCAGCCCATCCCTAGTCACTTCATAAGTCTTTTCTCATTATTTCCAGCCATTTCCCACGTTCTAAGAGATGGAACATCCATCCTCTCTCCTCATTTCTCTCATTTGCTCTCATTTCACCAAGGAACCAACTCCACTTTTCTCTCAAACTTTCTCTATCAAATTCGAGATTCAAGGCTGATTATCAAGCTTTCTCACACTCTTGGTAAGTATAATTCATCCTCTCTATGATTATTTCACTTCCTTCTACTCCAATCATAGATTGCTTACACAAATTACATCATTTTGGTGTTAGATTCTCGAAAATCTTGAAGGCATCTTCAAGTGTTCTTGAGTTGAACACTTCCCTAATCCAACATTCATCCACTAAAATTACTCAAGGTGAGTTCATACCCCTAAATTTTCATGTTTTCTCAAGTTTTAAGGGGGGGGGGGGGGAATACAAGTTAAAACACCAAGAACATAACTAAACTTTTCTAACAGCATTCATCAGAAAAGTTAAACTCCATTCACAGACTGTTTTGGGAAACTTAAACATTTTTGTTTCCAAAACTGTACAAGGTTCAAGTAGTTCAAGTTCTTAGCTTTAAAATGACTACTTGCACATCTCCATACGATTTTTCTACAATTTATGGTGATTTTTACAAAACTGCCTATCATTTCAAACACCAATCCGGACCAATCTGTGGTTATGGACTTTTTCACCCAAGTTGGAGGTCATTAAAAATCATGATAAAAATAATGAGTAAGCTAGACACATTTTGGGAACTCTCAGAATTTACGGATTTAGTTTTCGACTTTGTATGATTTTCTATGACTTTTCTAAAACAACGCAGAAAGGTTAAATTTAGTTAACAACATATAAATTTCATAACACTTTGTATTATGTTGAGCAAAGTGTATAACCATAAGTTATAATTATTAAATGTGTTTCCTTGTTAGTTTATCATCATAAACTGAAACCTAGTCATTCTTGATAAGATTATTCATTCATTTAGAACACGTATATTAAGCTATAATAATAAGCATAGTTTAATGGATTCATAACACTAATGCATTTTCATAAAAGAGTTCTTATATATTACAAACGTTTTGGATAAACTATAATAGGTATAGTTTATGATACATCAGATAACAGACTCGTACAAAAAGGGTATATTCATACATAAAGGTTTTACACCCACGCACACTACACGTAAACTTGTTAACCTAAATTGTGAGACAATCTCTTTCCGTACGTCCGAGTGCGGGATCTAATTCCTGGTAGTTATAATCAGAGTCTCCTGGAGGGAGAACGTGATAGTTGTGTATAGATCTATATTGGGTTTGACACCCCACACCTTGCTGCTAGCTACAGTGGGACCTGCAGGTCTACGGGTGACAAATGTCATTTCAGTTTTGCGACGCCTGAGAAACGTTGTGGCAGGTTCATTCAGTCATAGTATGATTATAGCGACTCACATAGGGATATAACAATACATAAAGTTTACGTTATAAAAACTAAATGGGTTTTATGTCGATTTAAAATCACTTTTTATCTCAATAAGTACAGATATTACTGTACACTTTCGGTTTTGGTAATTATGACTACACATCATTTGAAACCACATTTATATCTTTAAGTATGACCAATACTTGTTATTTCTCGGTCCTGGGATTTAGGACTACATATACATAAAGTATTAACAAACATAAGAATTTACGGGAATTTCAATGAATTCAAGCGCGTTTATGTCGATTTAAACACATATCATTTTCTATTAGTAAGAGATGTTACTTATACATTTTGGTCTTCGGTTATAAGACTACATTCCAGAGATTTTAAAGAAAATATCGGATTTTCTGGATACATATTCTAACGCTTTTACAAGGAAAACGGTTTACTTCTCTAACGAAATCTCTTATGAACTCACCAACCTTTGTGTTGACACTTTTTCAAAACTACTTGTATTCTTAGGAATTCAGTGAAACATGAAATCAACAACATTTTGAGGATGGGACGATAATTCGTCAAACAGTTCATTTTGTATCATAATGTAATTGATGTGAATCATGTAAACATATACTTCGATGTAACGTTTTCAATTATATTTGTGATGGTTGTATTTACTTTGAGCACTATTATACTCGTTGTTGTGATACTTTACATGAAGTCCTCCACCCCCGGACGTTTCCGCCATCCTTGGTTTGGGGGTGTGACATTCAACAACTAGTAGGACAAGAATACGAGTCGAAGTTTAGCCATTCCTTTTACCCTTGAAAGGATAAAAGCGATATTTGTGGGCCCCTCGATGATTTATTGATGACACCTCTAAGTGCTTGGCCAATCCTGGACTGATTTGATTTGTTCAATTAGTCAGTCATTATAAATCAGATATCGGGAAACAACAAATGGACAGAGAGAATGGTTATAATACATGTCTCAACCCATATGATATCTAGAATGGAGGAATATATGATCCTTTATCTAATGGACAAGTCATTTGACTAGGTAAGAGTTCGACATCGAATTTAAGAGCTACGATTGCTAGTCGAGATCTTGGAGTCGTACGCAATAATAGTTTTAAACTTATCCAAGTGGGAGACAATTGGATTAGATGTCTAAGCCCATAACGATTATTAGTATGTATTCGACCCGAGAGTAGCATGGTCCATTTAGGTTGTATGGGATCAGAACAATTGGATAGACTAAATGAGAAAAAGGATACTAGTGATTTATATTAATATATTATAAGTTCTAATATATTAATATGAAATCATATTATTTAATTAGTCTTGATCAAGAATTAATTTAGGATTAATTTAGAGATCAAAATGAACTAATTAAATATGGACTCTTAGATATGTGTGGTGGGCCAAGTTCAATTAGGTTGGGCTAAGCTTTCAGGGATAATCCATGGAGTGTTTAACCCATGGATCCTATGGAAATCAAAGGTCATGGGTATTAGGGTTTACATGAATGCAACCCTAATCCTCCACACTATATAAAGAGGTCTATGGTTCATGAAATGGCACTAGTGTGTGTACACAAAGAGGCAAACCGATTTCATAAGTGTGAACCTAAGTATCCTTATTCTCAAGTTATTCCAAGGGTTCTTGGTGTTGTGTGATTCCATTTGAGGTGCAACACTTGAGGCACTAAGCTCTTAAAGGTTCAAGAATTCAAGCTTCATCAAAAGGTATGTCATTCTACTAGATTCTTGTAGTTAATATACTTCATATTATGCTAGTTAGGATGAAACCTTGGAATATATAATATTTGCATGTATAATAGAGAAAACATAGATCCAAGGTTTGTAGGGTTGCATGTACACCATAGGAGCGTTAGAATGCTCAAAACCCATCACCTCTCAGTAGAGGACGAAGAGTCGGAGGCTGATGACTTGGGTACTGGAAGTCAGGACGATCAGGAGGTGTGTGGCAAGTGTGGAGAAAACCACAGATTTGCTTGTCACAAGTTCAAGTGTTTCAAGTGTGGAGAGAGAGGGCATGTACAACGAGATTGCAAGAAGGATCATATATGCTTTCACTGTCATCAGCTAGGTTATTTCAGGTCTAGCTGTCCTACTTTGGGGACGAAAGGAATTCGGATTCCAACGGTCATCGTTCTCAGGAGGTCAAAATCGAGCCGCAAGAAATCTCTGGTATGTAATTAGAAACTCCATTCTGTAATAATATTATGGTCAAATTGTCCTTAATCGGCGGTGATTTAGGATAGCTACCTGTTTTGTCTGATCTATGTGTTGTGGAGCTTCATGAGTCGTTAGATCATTAGAAGTGTCAAGATAATGTTACTATCAATGATTCCCAACATATACGAGTTTGACTTTATTTATTACACGGTATGAAGTTGTGATTTCATTACAAGTCGGACATCGTTTATACCCTTTTCCACTCCAACTTGATAGACTAATATGAGCTGGAAAGATGTTTATTGTCTACAACACCACCACTTTATAATCAATATGTGTGTCATTGGGTCTTTAATACGTATTCATGAGTACAACAAATGCTCAAGCTCTACCACCGACGGATTAAGGTAAACATCCATTTTTTCCCATATGATTTTGGGTCTGGAATCAACATGAAAAACATGAATGAGACTATTTTGTAGATAGCCATTGTCACACCCCGGCCGTCGGCAGAAACACCTGGTGGTGTAACGTCATTCTTCGTATCACGGTTATATAACATAAATTGAACAGTATTAAAGAAAATACATACATTTATTGATAATTGAAAGTTACATAACTGTTTTTCTAGAACCTATTACATAATATCCCAGTATGGCATATTTCTTAATGAACAGAAAGATATTAGTAAAACTTCTCCTGTTCGAATACATACCAGCTTTTAAAGATCCTGAAAACACATACATTTTAAAATCGGTCTTTTCTGGCCGTGAAAATGGGGATGTCACAGCGTACACGTGTTGCACCAAAATTACAATAAATGTCATAGGAGACCATTCTTAGAAACAATTTATAACCCAAGGGACAAAAGAGAATACCTGAAAAATTAGAAGTCAGGATATCCGAGTGGTCTAAGGCGCCATAATCAAGTTCTAGTCTTCAAGAGAGGGTGTGGGTTCAAATCCCACTTGTAATTGGTGAGTTGCACCTAATCCCACATCGGTTTGGAAGGAGATCGAAACATTTTCTTATAAGGGGTGTGAATACCTTCATTATAACAACACATTTCAAAGTCGTGAAGGTATCAGATCTCATAAGTACTCTAAAGTTAAGCATGCTCGGGCTAGAGCAATCTAGAGATGAGTGATCCCCTCGGAAGTTTTCATGCTGAGACCCCAAATTGGATAATATTGTGATATGTGCCATAGGGGGATGTTACAAATGGTAGCAAAGCTAGGGAACATGTCGATGTGTTTGATGGGGACGTCGAACCCTATAACGAGGGCTGAGGGTGGGTTGCACTTAATCCCACATCAGCTTGGAAGGAGAACGAAACATTTCGTTATAAAGGGTGTGTATACCTTCCCATTGACAACGTGTTTTAAAGCCACGAGGGTAGCAGATCCCATAAGAACTATGTAGTTAAGCGTGCTTGGGCGAGGGCAATCCAGAGATGGGTGACCCCCTAGGAAGTTTTCATGTCGGGAGCCCAAAGCAGACAATATTGTGATACGTGCCAGAGGGGATGTTATATTTTGATTTTTTTTTTCTATTACAACATTATACTTTAATTAATACATTGTTTTTTTATTTACCTTAAGTGAAACATAAAATCTGGGACATTGTTGCATTGACTTCAAACAATGTCCTGTTTAATTTAATTTTCTTAGTGTATTCATACTATTGTAAATTCTAGCATGCTACTTTTTTTATGATAGCACTGTACTTTAAATAATCCATTTATTAAATGGTACATAATATTATGGTTTAAATGCAAGAATTAGCACCTTACATTTATTGATTTTATTTTCTTCTATTATTACATTGTACATTAAATATTCTGTTGTTTTTTTTTGATGAAAACCCAAATATTATATTTGGCTGTGGATTTTGTTTTTGTTTGGGAATGTTTGTTTATTTAATTCAGTCGTTACAGTTTAGAGGTTATTTAATTAAGTCATTACAATCTAATCTCATGATGATTACCTAAGAAATGAATTAATTTCTTAACAACTAAATCACAAAAAAATACACTTTATGCCATATTTAATTAAGTCATGACAACCACTTGGGTTGTGGCGATTTGGTAAGACATGTGGAAGATATGGTGGATAACCTACTGACCCATGTTTAAATCCTAACACCACTCAGCCCTTGTGGCAATGGAGGTTCGCATGCAGTGACTCTAGGGCATGAGGCAAAACTTTATGTTTGCAGTGGGGATTAGTCGTTGCGCGAAAGCTAGCCCGGAAACCCTCTTTAGGGAAGTTCCTTTTCCAAAAAAAAAAAAAAAAAAGTTAATTTATGACAATCTAATTAAGTAATTAATCACTAGACACATCATAGCATCCACCACCTTTATCATAATATCAAATAATAGACAAATTCATCGTAACATCAAACACATCATATGCATCAAGTCCTTACAAATTAAGCGACAACAAAAAAACACTTTAGAGATTATCAAATTAAGTCATTACAATCTAATTAAGTCAATACAATTACTACACAAATCAAATCATAATAATAAATAACAAACTAAACACATCATAACATAAATACATTAAGTCCTCAACAATTAAGTCATAACAAAAACCACTTTAGGGCTTATCTAATTAAATTATTACTATGCATAGACACATTATAACATCAAACACTATAACATAATACCATGTGAAAGCAAATAACCTAATCCCTAAAATCATGAAATCTCTAAAACAAATTTAGAAAATTGGTTGTGTACCTTAGTGAAAGAACAAGTGATGTGGTTAGGATGTCATAAAAAACTAAAAACGAATAGTGAACTTGCCAAATTATGTTTGGTTTATTTGGTTTGGACTATTAGGTTTTCAGTTAATTTGGTTTGTTTAAGAGAATAATAATATTTTATTTGGTTTGATTTTAGTATAATTTTCATTATTTTGGTTAAACTGAAAACCAAACTAAGTTATTTAATTAATATACATTTTTATAGTTTATATAAATTAACATTTTATATTTTAATTGATAGATTAGTTGCTAAAAAGGTTTTTTCATAACTTATTATTTAATTATTAACCATTATAAATTTTAATTGCTTCTATTTTCTCTTAAAAACAACAATCAATTTGTCAAATGTCAATTAACTTTTGATCATATATTTCTTCTTCATATACGATTAAAACTGTATTAACAAACTTCCACAATTTGTATGATTGCATCGGCACTTTAATACAACAATTTGAAAAGCTGAATATAATATGTCATGTATTAATGTATTTTTTCATTTGGTTAAAGTTTAGTATGTTTTTTTTTTTCTTTTAGTTTAATATTTATTTTTACATGCAAAATTTTATTCGGTTTAACCAATAAACCATAACCGATTAAACCAAACCTTATTTGGTGTGGTTATGGTTAGTTTTAACTTTTAATATAATAAAAAACCGGACCAGTTGGTAAAAAAAGTTTTTCGTAACTTATTATTTAATTATTCACCATTATAACTTTTAATTGTTTCTATTTTCTCTTAAAAACAACAATCAATTTGTCAAATGTCAATTAACTTTTGGTCATATCTTTCTTCTTTATATACGATTAAAGTTATATTTACAAGCTTCCACAATTTGTGTTGTTACATCGATACTTTAAGACAAAACAATTTGAAAGGCTAAATATAATATGTTATGGATTAGTCTATTTTTTTTTTTCATTTGGTAAACGTTTAGTATGTTTTTTGTTTAATATTTATTTTTACATGGATAATTTTATTCGGATTAACCAATAAACCATAACCGATTAAACCAAATCTTATTTGGTTTGGTTATGATTAATTTTAACTTTTAATATAATAAAAAACCGAACCAATTAAGCTGAAAACCAAAAAATCCGACTGAATAACACCACTAGAATTGGTTGAGGAACATTGCCAAGAAGAACGTCGACAACAAATGCGAGGTGGTGATCATCGAAAACCGCTCGAGTTTTTGGATTTCAGTCGCCTACAACAAATGGGAAGGGATTTTTCTGCCCTTGTAATAAAAAAAGAGAAAGAAAGGAAGTGTTAACTTGATTCAAGGTTGTAGCGGGCGACAAGGAAGAGATTAAGGTGTCCTTGGTTTTTATTTTGATGAGCATTATCAGTAAAAACATGTCGTTGCTATTGATGCCGCCACAATTGGTGTTGCAAGAATGATTTTTCGCAACCGGATCGATCTACACATGGATGGCTTAGAAAGCATATAGATCGGGAGTTTTGGGCAATAGCAACGATGGTTTAAGGGCGACACCAAGCATGTTTGGCAAGGTGTCGCCACAAAAAGTGTCACCCCTATTGGTCGTATTTCTTGTAGTAAAATGAAAAATCTACGATCACCTTTCATTTTCAGGTATATGCAATCTTGTAGACCTAGAGCCATGGCCCTAAAAGGCGCGTCAATGCGCACACCAAGCCACCAGGTCGTGCCATGTCGCGAGGTGTGGTGTAGCCGTTTGAAAAACGTCAGTGGCGAGTTCGTTAAGCGTGATGCCTAAATAATGTGTCAATGCGTACCTTATCATGTTATGACACAGATTGTTGAGGCTTTAGAAATAGCTCAGAAGAAGATAATAACACCTGATGAAAATTACCTTGGTTTTGATATTCATATCACCTATACAGAATAATAGCTTGGTATCATTTTAGATATGCTTTGTCGACACCATTATTAGTCTAGTTTTTATATGATGTTGAGGAATATTAATATTTATTGTAGTTATTCGATGTAAAATTTAGGATCTTACAAACCTTTTAAGTAAGATTCCTTGTTTTTGTGCACGCTGTTCAATAAGAATAAGAACGTGTTCAGTAAAAATAGTAATAATAGTTGGTAGCATTATATTAAACGCTACATGAAGTAACATTTGGATTTAGAGCGTTTTGTTTAAACTAAACGCTAGAAACTTATTGTGCCGAACGAGACTTTCTGTTTAAAATAGAGCGTTTTGTCAAACACTAGAATCTAGAAACTTTTAAACACTCCCAAACGTTCTGTGGCGAACACACCCTAAGTTAAAATGTTGTGCGTTTAATTGGCTATACAGAACTCCTAAAGTTGGGGATAAAGTAAACTTCCTATGCTGAATCAGTGAGTCATTCAGAGGCAAATTCTATCTCAAGTTGTCGAAAATTCAACCTAAGATTTTGTTTGGATTTGGTGGAATAATGCGCATGTTAGGCGAGGACAAAGTTGTGGGGAGGAGCATACGACTTAGTTTGGTTTTTGATTCACGAGAGGACTTTAAAGTGTGAAGGATCTGTTTGTCGTCTTCAAACTATATATTATTAGCCTTTAAAAGTCGTTTTATGATATCTATCACTTTATTTTCCGTTCAATGAGACAAGATTTATGGTTTCCTTTTTGTTGGACGCCATCGATCGTTGTTGTAGGCAATATGCTTAAACAAACGAGAGATGACTTTAGACGTTTAGAGGTCAATTGTGGGTATAGTCTAGGCAAATAATTGTGGGCTAGATCAGCAGTTGATAAAGAGAAGCTGCCAAAAAGGTGGAAATATATGCCTAAGGATACCCTTTGATATAGGAAACGGAATTTAAATGCACTCCAACTATCTTGGAGTTGAGAAAATAATTTTAGTATTTCGATGTTAATATATTTTTTATAAAGAAAAAAAACTTTGTTCGATGTGATAATATTTAGAAATGGACTTGATTTTTTTTAAACTCAATCATTTTTCAATGACGGAAGAGCACACATTAAAACATGTCCGTAAAGTCTGACAACTCGCACGATCATTTGACAAATTTTGAAAATTTTTGAATCGAAAAGATATCAAAATCATCCTTAACAAACGAATGTTTTTTTTGATACATGTCTTTTTCTTTTTTATTTGGACACATATCAATTTCTAGAATTTTTGAAATTTCTATTTTCCACTGTGATTTTATTTTTCATTTTATTAATTTTAAATTAAAATTCTATATATAACGTAATATATGTAAGGTATTTATTAGAAATGATTTATATATATAATGTATTCAATATATTAAAACCTCATTAATTTTAATAATTTAAATATTTTCCCATTTTTCTTATAAATTTAAACTTATCAAATTGTTAAAATTTCATATATATATATATATATATATATATATATATATATATATATATATATATATATATATATATATATATATATATATATATATATATAAACCCATGTAATACATGGGTGTCACACCTAGTCCAATAATAAAATACCCGATGCATTGAGCAAATCGACATCATCAATATTCACGTATATAACTAAAAAGTGTTCGTTGAAGTACCCCACCAAAATTGTTGAAGAAAATGAGGTAAAAGAGACCAAGAAACAAGGGAGAAGCTAGAAAGGTAAATAACAAAGGGCAACAAAGTACACCCGGTGAAACAAAGTTCTATATAAACAGGGATACCTATTACCATGTCTTAGGCTCAAGGGAGTGGATTGTGGTTTGGCCGCACTCAGTGCCACATAGGCACGGACCCCCCCCCCCCCCCCCCCCTTAATATGCGGTCTTGGGAGCGGTTTGGCTGTACCTCTTCCAAAATTACCGCACTCCCTTTTCTCTCTCTCTCTCTCTCTCTCTCTCTCTCTCTCTCCTCATTCATGTGTCTTTCTCTCACCTCTCTCTTTTTCTACTATAGTTCCCACACCCTAGGTGTGGTAAAGAACCACACTTTGTGTGGTATGAATATGTGGCTCCTACGTATCAAAGGATGAAGTGCGGTTCTTGTGGCACCACTCCCTCTAGCCTTATATGTTTGAAAAAACAAAATCAAATACATCATCATGGAAACACATGAAGCGATAGTCGGGGGCCATGTAGGCCCATAAAATAGATAAAATAGCTAGGTTTAGTTATTACTGACCAACCATGTATCGAGATACTAAGCAAACAATATCAAAATGTGAGACATGACAACATCACACACTTATTCAATGATTGTCGGCAACCACACTAGTAAGAATATCCATCCTTTGGCCTTTCATATAACGAAGCATAGACATAATTGGTCCTTTTCAAGAAGCACCTGGTAAAGTCAAGTTTGTGGTAGTGGTAGTTGATTATTTTACTAAACGTGTTGAAGTAAAACCCCTAACAATAACAATAATCACAGGAAGAATATGGTTACATTATTTTGGAAACAAATAGTATGTTGATTCGGGTTACTAACTACAATCATCTTATAAAATGGAAAATAATTCACCAGCAACCCATTCGAGGAATAATATGAAGGGCTGAAAATAAGGGTGAACATTTGGACCGACCACTTTGGAAAAAAATGGTGAATCTTGGACCAGACCTGTTGAGCCTTATCGGGTCGAGGTCTAGGTCCAGTTCTTATGGATATTGGGACAAGCATTCGGATCGGTCTGGACCGACTCTTGGACCGGACAAATTTGACAGATATTGGTGGACCTTAGACCAAACATGTTGAGGGTTATCAAGCAAACAAGCACACTGAAGTGGCCCACCCTTTGCAAACGAGCACACTGGAGTGACAAATAAAACCATTATCCATGGACTAAAAACAAGGTTAGAAAAAATAAATGGGCGATTGGTAGGAATTACTCAATGTTTTATAGGTATATTGGAGAATAAGAATCACAACAACAAAAGACACAACATTTAATTTCGTCTATGGATCGGAGGCACAAATAGCACCAGAAGTATTCATGCCCAATGCATGGACTTAGGTTCAGAATTTGGTTGCAAATGATGAATAAATCTAAACAAACCTCAAGTCATTTGATGAAAGGATGGCAATTTTATCCATTAGGAAAACACATTATCGAGTATCACCCACATACTTTTGGACATCATCATCGGGTATCACCAACACATCTCCGGGGTGTGACGATGCAGAAGATAGTAGACGCATAAGCCCACGACGTTGCACCACATGCTAACTAATCTAACCAGAACTGCCCCCGGGTGATGGCCCACCCATTGCCTGAGCAGCCTTTCATTTATCTGCAGCTCGAAGAACACTGGCAACGATCTCGTCCTTACTATCCACCACACCATCGGTGGACGGCTCGCTTGACGGGCGAGGTATCATGATAGGGGTCAAGGCAACATTAGAAATTGGTTGGCTCCCTGACGTAGTAGAGCTCCCCACTGGCTGTGGGGGCGCCACATCAAAGACACTCAAACGATGGGGTGGAGGCAGAGTCTCATACAAAGGTACCATTCGATGTGACAACCCGATATTTTGAGACAATGAAATGTAACACCAGTCAAAAATTTAACTTTCCTAAAATCTTATTTTGGTTAAATAAAGTGGTAGGAATCGTATCAAGGTTTTCATGCATATAAAGAACACTAAAATTCGAGTTATAATGAAGAAGTTATGACCAATCTAAGATTCACAACAAAAACCGACAACACTGATAGACGTAAAACGAGAATTTTCAATACAATAATTTTTAGCCTTAGGTATCTAAATGAAAGTTTTAGATATCCCAAAACTGTAAGCATACATAAAAAGAATGCACAAATCTGACTTCATATGAGGAAGTTATGATTTTTCGAAGTTTCAGACATAGCAGTAGACAGCTAAAAACTCGAAATCGAGATCGAGCGGCTTTTTGCCAACATGACCTAAACGAGAATCGAAGATCTCATCAATGGTATTACAACAGTAAAAAGTCTAGCGAAAACGGACATCAGATGAAGGAGTTATGGATTTTTAACGGACTTTTCCTGTCCCGGCCTATTAAAAATATAATATTAAAAATAAAATCAAATTTAGCCGACGGAGTCAAAACGAAAGTTATAGAATGTAGTCTCAACTACGCGTGGATATAAAGAACGTCAAAAACGAAGTTCGTATGAGGAAGATATGAATTTTTGAAGTTTATTAAATAATTAAAATATTAAATTTAATTATAAATACCCGATATTATCTGTAGTAGGAGTCACTGGTCTGATCTGGATTACGCCCAACGTAATGTCTTGGTACGCTCAACGTAATCCGAGGATTCAGACCCTATAAAATGGGTGCGAGTGTTCCGGGGTTATTTGCTCATTTCTTCTCTTTCTTGTCCCGAAGCTTTGCGTTTAAACGCTCGGAGCCATCCCGAAGTCCCGGTTTTCATATCCAGTTTGGAAGGAAGTTTTATGCTCCCAAGATTCTCGAGAATCCCGAGAAATCCGCTTTATCGAGTAGAAGTTCTGCTCGGTTTTCGTCTCGCTTTCTTCAATCTATCAAGTGAGTTCATACCCCTACAACTATATTTTCAAATACTTTATAAATGCTTTTATACACTTTTAGGGGGGGGGGGGGGGGGGGGGGAATACAAGTAAACATATGATTATCCCCGTGCAAAAAACATCAATCTTTTGCTATACTTGCTGTTAATTAATCAATCACATGGGATTTATAACTAGTATACAAATGGATTTACTACACGTTTACCTGTTTTACCAAACATATTACTTCAAATGACTTTCTCAAACATTTATACATGTTAAAACTCTTTATCAAACTGTCTTACATACTGTCTGTTTCCTTTCAAACACTGTTAGAATCGTGTTTCAAACAAAGGTCTTCTTATACTTAAAACTCTTCTTATCAAACAAACTGCTTTCAAATCGTTTTATAAACTGACATCAAGTCATCATTTCTTATTTATTAAACTTTTCAAAGGTTTTACAAAACTTTTTTATATATATTTTTATATTGTCAAATGCATGCCTATATATCTATAGTTATATAAGTAATGTTTAAAGGACTTAGGACGGCTAGCTCGCTTTATTTCCTTTTCCTTGTTGGGATGTGGCCTTAGGGCATCGATTATTCGTCCAAATGTCATCTAAATATTAGTTATATATCATGTATACATATATAGACATAAAAGTTTCCATCAGTTGGTTCAGTACCTTTGAGTAGCAAAGGCATACTTCGGTTATACACGTACAATACTAGTAACTATAATAGGTATAGTTAGGAGATACTACTTACCATTCCAAGTACAAAGAATCACACAAGAGTCAGTTTATTCATGAGTCTATACTAATACATTACATACTATACAAAGAGATACGATTACATACAATTACAAGGCATACAAATTTCAAGACATACAATTACAAGAGATACGGTTACATAAGATAGTTTACTAGATATTCATGAAATTTTACATACTACAAGTACTATATCAAGGAAATACTTTCATATACAAAAACAAAATGGACTTTAATACGTAAATCTATTTAATACTAAGAATTGTGAGATATTTCAGCTTCACGTACTTTTGAGTATGCAGTTAAAGTCCTGTATTATATACCATAATCTCTTGTAGGGAGAGCGTGATACTTGTGTATAGATCTATACGGGATTGACAATCCCGTACCTAAACTGTTAGCTACAGTTAGACCGGCAGGTCTGGGGTGACAAATGTCATAACATTTCAACGCCTGAAGAACGTTGTTACAGGCAGTCTGGGTCATTAGTATGGTTATAAAACTCACATGGAGTGTTAAGAACACATTAATTTACGGGGTTATCAATTGCGTTAACGATTTATTACATATACAAATCTACTATTTTAGGCATGAAAAATACTATTGCATTTCAGTTTTGGGACTTTTAGACTACCACCCACTTATGGACAAATATTGGATTTCTAAAAGCAAACATTCAAAACAGTCGGGTCTTGGTAGAAGGCTACTTTTTATACTAGTAGGAAATATGAGATTTCCTAGGGTTTTCAAACGTTTACGATTACTTACAAACATGTTCATTGATACAAACTTTCCTTCAAACATTTACAGGTCTTTCTTTACAGTTTTTACAAATCAAAGTCACATAAATACTTATGAATTCACCAGCTTTATTGCTGATACTCGCTTTCAAAATAACTTGTATTCTCAGGTCACAAATAAGACAGGTACGATGACCAGGTTTTGTGAAGACGGAGCAGTCAAGACTTGTCTTTTATTTTGAATATTCATTATGTAGATTTATACTATGAAAGAACTCACATGTACTTAAAATTATACTATTAATGCAATGGATGATGTTGTTGCTTGTTTATTATTTTGCATTGTTGTGATACATTACATGACGTCCTACGCCCCAGAACGTTTCCGCCGTTCTCGGTTTTGGGGTGTGACATTCGATGCTCTAACTTCCCCTGATACCGTTTTCGCATAACAGAGTCCATGGAAATAGAGCATTCGGTACCTATAGAACAAAGAACAAATAAAAGGAAAAATAATAATAGTAAAACAAGAGAGCTGAAAGAACAAGTATAAGGCATCCCCTACCCTAGAGAGAATAATAGGGGCAGGGGGAGGGGGGAAAAGAAGAGAAGAAGCAAAAACAACTCACCGTTAGAGACAATATAGAAGACGAGTATCTTCCTCTGGGCACGCCAACTAGGACTCATACCAACCCCAACAAGTAACATCTCTGACATTGTATCAATGTCCACCTGAAGAGAGCGCAAGAAATTAGTAGTCGCTTGGTTATGTGGGAATAGTTTGGGAGTAACATCTAACAAAGCATTTGCCCAATGGCATTCCCGACCAAGCAGTTCCTGGTTGAACTATAACCACTTGTCCTGCCAATTCTTTGGTGGTTTGCTGTCAAGGACGAGATAATGACCACGCGACGAGCAGAAAAAGTGTACTTGTTGTTAGTAGCAACAAACCGAAAAAAGAAATTGAAGACGAAGTAGTCAAGAACGATGCCATTAGCCCGACATATCATTTCAAAAGCTACTATCTTGTGGACAGCACTAGGGGTCAACATTTGAACACTGCATCCATTATACCAGAGTATTTCCTCTTGGAAATCGGTTAGTGGAAGACGGAGGCTGGCATCAAAGGTTTTTTGATAAACACCCACCTCCCAGGTGGCGGCGAAGTGATCACAACTCCAGAAGTTGGGAACTCCACTCCGTCAGCCAGAGTAAGGCCATAAGCCTCCTGAAGAGCGGCGAATTTGGGGGAACTGGGGATCAAACTCATGGAAGGAGATACATAGAAAGAAGAAAAGGAGAAGGAAATGAGAGAAAAAGATTAAAACTAGGGAAAATTTTCTAACAAACTATAAGGGGAAAAAGTGCGGGATTTACGAAACCCCTTGACACGACTAACGTAACCACAGCGCATGTCAAGTGGTCACATCACTGAATATGAAGCGACAACCAAATGAGGGATGACATGTATACCGATAGTTAAGTCCAGAACATCATAGCTAGCCAACTTACACTATGACTACTGTATTGGGGGACTTGATGACACGACGCTTAGAACGGGCCAAAAGTAAGAGAACTCCCAGCAAGGAATTCCTTGCGTGGCCTGACCGAGCCCGACTCAGCCACCTCGGCCGAGTCGGGGACTCTAGCAGGGCGACCGCGCAAGAGCCACACCTTTGCCAAACATCGTGCTTCGCTACAGTCCATAGATAATAGCTTCAGGCGACAAGGAGCACATCCAGAGCATTATCGTCCGGACCAATTGTTAGCTCTGACACTACGAGGAACACGACCCACCAATAAGGACTGCAGATCTTGTCGGGATCGTAGTCCTTGTCTGCAGATCGAGTAGGATCCTCAGTATAAAAGGACGTTCACCCTGCCTTGATGGGTAAGCTATTCTTCCTGGATCCTTTACCCTCACACTCAGATGCTTTACTGATTTGACTGTCGAAGTGTTTTTCGTGGACCTCCTCCCTGAGAGTGATTGAAGGCTTTCCTTTCTTTGTGACCATTCAAGTTTCCTTTTGGTGATAGTCACTAACAGATTAGGTGGTTGGAGACCAGGTTGCATCATTTATACCCGAATCCCTCAAACCAAGGTTCTGATACCAACTTGTAACAACCTAAATTTTCAATAAAATTTTTCATTTTTAAATAAATAATTCATTTCCATAAATTATAAAATTCCAGTCGCAATTGTTTTCAAAATACATAACATCAGATAAATTATTCATAAAATCAAAGTGTCCCCAAACAAAATGCCAGAGAGCGCATGTTGCGCCATCATGCTGGGCTCTTGTCCTTAGATCCTGAAGTACCTAAAACAACCAACACTGCAAGGTAACGCTTAGTGAGTTCCCCATAACATACCCGTACAGTCCACATAATCAAAAAAAACATATCAACCATATAAGCTACATAAGCCATACATACAAACATATAAGGATGCACTGGAAAACCTCCAGGTTCTTACTCCGGGTGCCATGGGAACCCCCACATGGTCTTATCCCAATGCATCGGGAACCCCACAGGGTCTTAACTAAGGATGCCATGGAAACCCTCCAAGGTCTTACACCGTAGTGCATCGAGAACCCCCTAAGGTCTTTACCTAAGATGTCTTGGAAACCCTCCAAGGTCTTACACCGTAGTGCATCGAGAACCCCCTGAGGTCTTTACCTAAGATGTCATGGAAACCCTCCAAGGTCTTACACCTAAGTACCACAGGAACCTCCCCGAGGTCCTCCATGCAATTATCACAAATACAATTAGCATAGCATATACCACATAATCAACTAGCATATCACATAGAAAATAATGGGCTGGCCTTGGTGGATTCAACCCATTGGTATGGTGAGGAGACTCACCTTAGTCTGTTGAACCTGAAAAATGCTCGCCTAACAGTTAGAAACCACCCGTGATGAACAATAATGCCATTAACCAAAAAATTAGGATTGAACACAATTTGATTAAAGAGCCCAATTACCTAAGCCCATGTCCATCCATAATGGCCCAAAAGTCTTTCCTTTATTAATGGGCTCAAAGTCCATGTCTAAAGCTATTAATGAGCTACATGTCCCAATAAGGCCCAACCAAAACAACCATGACCCAAAACAGATAAATCGAACCACCAACCCAAAACATGACCAGGCCCAAAACTGATTAAGACCCAAAGGGCTTACAAGCCCACATGAAGCCCAAAACCTATATGAGGTGCATACCACTCCAGTACGCTCAACATACTGGCTCCTTTAGCCGTACGCGCTACGTACATGCTACTACTCGCGACGTACTAGTCTGGCATGCATAAATGACCATTAAGTTCTTAATGCTTGGGATATAAATGTCAAGCTTTAGATCTGAGTCCATTAAGATGTTCCAAGGCATAAAGTTGGCAACTTTATGCCCTTGCGTGCTCCATATGTTCCTAAAAACCCCTTATAACCCATTAAGACCTTTCCATGGGTCTTAACTCATGCATGGGGTCAAAACAGTCATCAAGACTACATTTTTATGGTATGAATGATCTAAGGGACCTCAGATCTATTCTTCCTAAGCTTTGGAGTTGCTCAAACTCCCAATACATGATCCATGAACACAAATGAGTCAATATAGCAAACCCTATCCCAATATAATGAGTAAGATAGCAAGATTAAGGCTTTATACCTCCAGAAGCTCCTCAAGGTGAACTAGATGCAGTATCTTGTAGCCCAATGCCACCCCAAGATTGCTTATCAAACTCTACTTCTTGAGTAAGCTCCAAAATGGCCACCAACACTCTTCTATGCTCCAAAATCACTCACAAAGGGAAACTGGGGTAAAGGGACGAAATGAGACTCTAGAGGCTGATTAGGGTTTGTTCTAAGAGGCTTAAGGATGTTTAAATAAGTGTCAAGTCCGAGAATTAGGGTTTTGCTCTTCTGTCGCGTATGCCCCGCTTACACGACCACCCTCTGCGATCATTCATCCTTAGTACGCTAAGCGTACTCTTGGATATATTTTTCATTTCAAGGGTTCAAATGGTAATTACCTGATTTGGAGTGTTACATATTTGCTAGCTCAAGGCTGTTTCAGGTCTATGTCACCCTCGGGTCTATTACATCCCCGAGTCTATTTCAACTCATGCGTCAGCCCAAGTCGTACCGAGTTTATTTCACCCCCAAGTCTATTTGACCATAGAGTGTATTTCAACTCATATGTTAGTACGAGGCTATACTAGGTCTATTTCACCTCGGGGTCTATTTCACCTCTATATACATATAGCAAACATGCACACAGGCATATAACACATACAACAGGAGTTACAAAGACTACAAGCACATAACATATCCTAGTGTCCTACAGTATAGTGAACAAACTCACATCAGTCTGCTGACAGTCAAACAAATGATCAGGCTGTTGAATCGGAAATCCCTGCTAAATCATAAGTAAAGTAACCCTAATTAGAAATTAGGTCAATAATCTAACCTGAGAGTCCCAACCCTAAATCCTGGCCTTAAGTGAGAAAGATACTTATTCCTTGCCTTATTGGACCTAGCCCATCAAGTTAGAAATGCTACTAGCCACGAAGCCTAATAGATAATCTATGTCAAATGGGCCCAAGCCCATACTACAAACAAAATGACATTTAGTGGCATAGATTTTTAATGACATATATTTGATGTGCCACTGTATCATGTTTTTAATGGCATATTCTATGTGCCATCATAAATATTAATGGATTTAATGGCACTTAAAATTTTATGACACTAATATTCATAAGTATTAATGACATAATGTTTTAATATTCCATTAAAAGTTCCGTTTTATTAAAAATTATTATATAATTTGATTATTTCACAAAAAGAAAATTACAATTTTACCCTTTTTTTGCTTTACACTTTACCCCTTCCATTCTTAAAACCCTTCCTATAATTCAAAAAATCAATACAATTGACTTTTCAGCCATCATGATCTCCCCATGTCCCTGCTCCATCGCCACCATCGTCCCTCCTGCTCCACCGTTGTCCTCTCATTCATCCATCGTCTTCATCGCATTCGTCTACCGTCGCTAGTCTTCACTTAATTTGGTAACATAGATAATAATTAAGCTCTTCCAGCTCTTATACACTGAGTTGAGTTTTTATCTTCTGCTCCTAGATTCAAATTCTTCCAACATATGCACATAGCACTCGAATCTGCGATACATTGATTCAGTAATTTCTGCCAACTTAAATTCACCATCACATGTAGTTATAGATTTAATATCATAGTTGTGAAAGGAAGTAGTTACGACCCTTAAGGATTTCAGTTCAATTCTCGCCGGAGGCAAACACAAGTACGTTTAAATCCGAAGAAATTGTGCCCTAAATCCTCCCAAATGTTTGCATACGTTATTTGCAATTGATTCTTTGTCACAATTTGTACCCTAAATTTGAAGACCTGTTTCATATCTATTGTGATTCAGGTAAGTTTATTTCATGTATTGAAACATCCCAAAAATATAGTCCAAAAATTTCGTTTTTAAATCATTAAAGAAAAACCCATAACTCATAAAACATCATAATACAATCACATGTCATGTATCTCAAACATCATAACCAGAAAATTGTATCAAATCATGTATCAAATATCAGAGTCTAAAATATCCTAGGCTGAAGAGTGTGGTGTGTGCCATGCGATCATCCCGAGCCCTTCCTTTTGCTAGCTGAATTATTAGAAACCAAACTGAAAACTATAAGCACGAAACTTAGTGAGCTCCCCCAAACTACCACATACTATACAATAACACATATTGGGCATTACCCACTACATTGGGCCCCACCTGGCATCGGACCGAAGTCCGGAATACATATCATAGCAACAAGCACATATCACATAAGTATATAACATATATACATAATAAAGTTCCTCGGGCTTGCCCCAACATCGGGCTTGCCTCAGAATACATAACACATAACATGCACGAATCACAAAGACATCAAGTATACATATACCCTTCTCGAGACCGCCCCCACATCAGACCGAAGTACGGAAACATGTAATCTGCATCGGGCTAACCCCAACATCGAATCGAAGTTTGGCATACTCTAAATACATAAACAGGACCATATTGGTGCGTTCAACCCGTTCCTACTGGAGGAAAAATCACTTCACACTGCTGAAGTGTCGCTAACAAAACCCTAGCTGCTGGATGACAAATTCCTGAATCTCTCAACATCAAAATAACACCCAATTAATAATTGGGTCCCCAACACATATGCATAAGTCCATGCTTGGGGTAAAAGACTAATTTACCCCTAACTTAGCTTGACTCAATCCCAAGGCCTAATCCAAAAACCCAAAAGTCTAATAATGAACCAAGGCCCAACAATAGCCTAATTTTCCAAATTAGGCCCACACCTTTACATGGTCTTATTCTAAGGCCCAACCATTTGGTCCAGTCCAAACATTTGGCATTCCTAATGGCCTAATATCTCATAATCATAAAGTACCAAATTATGGCCCATCAATGGCCCAAAATTCCAAATTAGGCCCAAACCCCTTACATGGGCCTTACCCTTAAGCCCATTAAACTATTCTAGTCCATATGATTGTTCTTGAATGGCCCATTATTGGCCTAATCACCAAAGCCCAATATAAAGGCCTAACTTAAGGCCCAAGTAAAATTAGGGTTTCACATAAAATGACAAATAGGGTTAAGTGTTTCTCACTTAACCCATTAAGGACTTAATCCATTAAGTCCATCATTTTACTAGATAAATCATATGGTGTGATTGGGTGTAATTCACAATTCCATTCCAATGGCCCAAATATGGGTCCCGATAAGTACAAGCCAATAATTCCAAAATTAGGGTTTTCTAAACCCTAATTAGGGTTTCTAACCCCTCACAACCCAATTAGGCCAAAAAGCTAAGTCCTTAGGCCCATTAGGGTTTCATTAGGCTCACTAGGGTTTCACAAGTTGGGCACCACCCACTACCACCTCGAGTAGTGGTGATCAACGACGACTCATGGCGGTGGCCACCACCTTATGGTGGTGGTTATAGACCTAGAAAAATCATGTCCGTGCACTCTAAAAGAAATCCAAACACAAACTAAGCACACCGCCACGCAAAACGGCGGCTGGTGGCAACAGGATGTTGCAGCCACCACCTTATGGTGGTGGTTTGAGTTTTTCTTTGATTATTTCGTTATAGGTTACATCATACAAAGCAAAATTCCAATAACACACACACACTAAGCTAAATACACACATACACACATAGCCACCCTTGTGGTGGTTGGCGGTGGTAATGGAAGCAGCCACCACCTAACGGTGGTGGTGGTCGCCTTCTTGGTTTTCCAGCCATACAAACCCAACCATATATCACTGAAATAACACACACCTACACTCTATGCTCGGAATAGTAACACAACCACCACTTGGTGGCGTTTGGCGATAGTAGAACCACGGAGAGGCGGCGACGGTAGTGATTTTGCGATGATAGCCACCACCTCACGGTGGTGTCGACGGTTTCTCTTAGTCTTCTACCTGGTAACAGGTCAAGACACGCGAGTGCACGTTAGAAATTCATCTAACCACCTCCACCCTTGCAGTGGCCCATGACAACCAGAGAAAAGGGCGGTGGAATGACAACCCACAAACTAAAACAAAGGGTGTTTCAATTGCAAGGCAGTAATCGGCGGTTGATCCATTCATTTCACCGCTTCGCTGGTAGCTTGAAAGAACACGATGATAGTGGCTACGATGTCCGATGAATGAAGTGGTGGCGAAGTCTTAGAGCAAGGAAGATACGGCGGTGCAAAGTCTCGCCGGCATCCACGATTGGCAATGGTCGCTCATGTCTTCAGCGGAAAGGCACAGTGGCGACTCAATGGTCGGGGAAGCAAAAGGGTAGGGTGGAGGCCGGTGAGGGAGGCATAAGGGGGAGGTGACAACTGTTCCTCCATTTAGGGTTAGGCTTTTCCACAAGGGTAATAAGTTATATACCCGGTCCCCTTAACTAATTTCCATAATGACAGATATAGTCCCTCCTTTCTGTTTTCTTTAAAATTCAATCCACATTTTACCTTTTTAACCCCATCTTCTGAAATCCCTTACAAATAAAATCTGGAATTTACGTATCAGCCCCTCTTCTACAAACTGGTCTCAAATGAAGTCCATATGTTACCATTCAGCCCCTAAGCTTCCAAAATCTCTTCAATTTGAGTCCCAGTAATTCACCAGTTAGTCCCTGCCTTCAATAATACTTACAAATTAAGTCCGTATTTTACACTTTAATCCCCGCCTTTTAAAATTATGACAGTTAACTCCTCGAGACCAACACCTTGCTATATAATTGTTAAATTTAGGGTTACTATTCATTCATTAATTTGTTTATTTATTTATTAAATAAATGGGGCCATACACGTATTAATTTATTTATACATATAATATCATAGACGCATGTCAAAAAGTATATTAAATCGATGTTGTTCTTCTAATTGTGATATGTTGGGGCTCATATATCTGAATTGAATATATACTGTTGGTCCTTTTCCATAAATTTACATCTTTGATCTGCAACCATATTTATTTATATAGCATATGTATAAGTATTAACTATTGGTCATACATGTTATGGTGAACATTGTCTTTTTGAATAACCTTGGATATGGATTAGTTATTTGCCTAGATAAGCTTAGGAATTAGACATCAGTATTTCATTATTACCAATTGTAATCATACGAACACTAGTGGAATGATAATTAGCATATATAAACATTCAACATTTAGATAATTAGGATTATTTTATGAAGTTTCTGAATACTGATGTTTCAATTGTTTCATAGATAGTACTTTATATCCTCCAAAAAATGGCTATATTTAGACTCTATGTCAAAGTCTTGACATAGGGAAGAGTATCAGAATGTAATTTGTTCCCACTGTAAATCAAGTATCATATGCATCCTTATATTGTAGAAGTAGAACTAGCTTTCATGATATGATTGAAAACAAACTTTGGTGGTTTACTAGTCCTTTCCATTTTGATAGGAATGTTCCTATTTTTGAAAGCATGGTTGCAAAGTCTAGTTTGTAATGTCAACTTTGGATATGTTAGGAAGTTTTCTATTTCTTGAATTTATCCATATTTTTAATCACAAAGTTGTTTTGTGTAGTAATCTTTGTTTCTTCTACCCACTAGATGCTCGAGATAATGCCCGATTGCACTTTTTTTTTTTTTTTTTTTTTTTTTTTTTTTTTTTTACTTTAAAGCAGCTTTTTATGCCAAAGTGTGTTTTTATATATATTTTCACTTATTCCATGGTTGTATACTTGTATTCCATTGTTCAATATGTTTGAGGTCCATTTACAAATATATCCGGTCTCGAATAAGATTTACGTGGAGTGCTCTAGTGCCATAGAATTTATAAACACAAGGAGTTGGTGTTCACCGATTTGTAAATGTTAACTATTATGAACACATGGCCTATAAATTAGGGGATAACTCTAATGAAATTTTCATATTTGATAGTTATTTTTATTCTTATTTTATTTTTTTTATTTTTTTACAGGTGAAACAATTTCATCATGATGTTATAATGTGTGATTATGGTAATTTAGTTACAATGATTCAATGTGTCATTCAAGCCTGTGAGGTAGATGATTTTCCTATGATTTAGGTTGGTAATTGTTATCAAGAAACTTCCTATGATGCATGAGTTTCTTAATATTTTTTATAAACTTTTTGACTTTATAAAGATCGAAACATGTAATTGTTGAGGGATACTCTTCAAAATCTCGAGGTTTTTTTTTTTTTTTTTTTTTTTTTTTTTTTTTTTTTTTTTTTTTTTTTTTTTTTTCAGGTGTTATCCGATATCAGCAAATCATACATTATTGAAAAGGCATGTGAGTGCTTGGGTCTTACGTTTAATACATGTTTTGTACTTTTTTTATTTCATATTTTCTAGTCAAAAGTTTAGATCCTATATTCTAATTGTGGGTTTTAATATGGAATTGTAGTGAATGTATAGACCCTTTTGATGCTCTGGAATGTGAGGCGTTTGACATCTTTGTAAGTGAGATTTTGATAAGAAATTGAAATTGTAAGAACTGAATATGCCATGCATTATTGGCAAGAAATGGAGTGGAATTCAATTCCATTCTTTTGTTGTTTTCTATTTGTTTAAAAATTTGTCAAACTAAATGGAATGAATATTATATTAAATGAACAAAATACCCTTTATTGATTTTTTGTACAGGTCCTTATTCTTTTGTAAAGGCAGCATGACAGCATATCATACATTCACATTCAGTTCTTAAATAGGAACTACACATGCAACGTCTCAAGGTTTGTATATAAAATTTATGCAACAAAGTTCCATATTTTTCTTAACTTATGAAACAAAGTTTTATTTTTTTTCCTATTTTATTCAACAAAAAAGTTTCCTAAATTATTCAACAAAGATTACCGGTGAAATATTGCATGTTTTGATCTTAAAATGAACTCTGGTTTTATCTCTTTTAACAAAAAAATATGTTTGTTGCATAATTTAAGAAAAAAATGAAAGTGTTGCATAGATTTGTTTTCAATTATATATAGAAGTAATTAACATAGTTGAAAAAGCAAATCTAATAATCGTCGGGATTTTACAACATACTCTAACATGTACATCATATAATAATTATTTAGATCATATATTTCTTGATCTAATTTATGGTGAGGGCTATCAGCTTGCAGTCGGGCAGTACCTTAGAAACTACATTCATTATATAACACCTTCCCAAAGGATTATTTTACAGTAGTTACTTGACTTGTATCCAACCATTTAACATTGACTCCTTAACAACTAAAAGAAAACATGAAAAAAAATGTATATAGTTTATAAATCAGGTAACTTTTTTTTTTGTGATTAGGTTGCTATACTTTCAAAGCATAACAACCAACTTTTAAAGTATGTTGCTATTACTTTGAAAGTGGGATATATAGTTATGTTTTTTGCTTTTGTTATTATGCAAGCTTTTATTTTTATTTTTTGTTGTTGTTATTATGTACGGTTTTATTATGCACAATTCCCTACGAGTCGTTGCAAGTGACTCCTCAAGTACCCAATGATCTATAGATGATTTAAAAAAATATTTAGCTGTATTTGATATTTACTTAGATATTTGATTAAAAATGTTTAAAAATATTGTTGAAAAACAATGGAGTTTTTATTATTTTCTACGTGCCATAATTTAATTAAGTAATTGATTTTATTTTATAGATGTAATTTATGCAGATATAAGAAGCTTAAATTATAGAATCTCATGAATATTTCTCAGTGCAAAATGTGCCACAAAATATTTTTTTTGTAACAAATAAAAAAGTACCACTAAAATCTTAAAATGTGTAACTAAAAGTAATATAAAATTTTGAATCATATGAGCGTTCAATGACACAAAATATGTGCCACAAAAACCTTTTCATCTATTGTGAAGGATAAAAAAGTATCACTAAAAAAACTACAACGACAAAAGCAAGAAGTGTCACTAAAGGGTTTTACTGGAAGCGTTTCTAGCGATACTTATTATACGTGTCGCTGATTATCTAAAAAATCTTTAGTAGCATTTTTTGGATTTTTAGTGCCACTTTTTGTGTGCCAATAATGACATATTTTTTGTAGTTCCCAAATACCTAATATAGCAAAAGCTTATGGCCCAAAAAGGGACCAAAGTCGTTAAGTCCTACACACGGCCCGAAACAAGCCCTAGACCCACTTTGATGAGTACGCTCAGCGTACCAACTAGTATGACCGGCGTACTCACAACCCTTGCACCATTGGGACCTCAGAAGCATACACTTAATGTACCCCAAGGTATACCCAAGGTACGCTGCAGTAGGCCAAAATTTCAATCCAAGGTCTTAATAAGTTAAGACTCAATGTCCAACCTTAGATGTAGACTCATTAAAGTGCATTATGCCATAAACTTTCCGACATTATGCTTTAGCATGTCTTAATAAGGCAAATCTTGGATTTAACCATAATATCTTCATGAAACTAGCTTCAATCTTTTCATGACTGAACTTAATCCATCAAGACTCGACTTTTATGCTCAAAGGACATTAGAAACACTAGGATCTAATATTATAACCTTCTATAGTAGCTCATATTCTCAAGAACACATTAAAGGACCATTTTATGAAGAAATAAGCCCTGAACTACAAACTAACACATAGAGTCATCAAGGTAGAAGCTTTTTACCTTGACAATATAGAAATGATGAGAAACCACTAGATGTACAAGCTCTTTCTGATCCAATGATTCTTCACAACTCTTCTTCTTCTTCTTCTCTAAGCACCACACACACCAAACACACACACACACACAAGCTCACACTTTAAGGAAAATGGATTAAGGTTTTGAGATAAGACTTAAGAGGCAATAGAGGCTGATAATGTGATCGTCTTGAGGCACTTAATGTGTTTAAATCGGGTGCAAACCCTAAAATTAGGGTTTGCCCTTGGCTTGAGTACCCCATGTGTATGCATGGGTACGCCCAATGCACGTAGGGCTCACCCCGATGTGCGCATGCAAAGGAGTACGTTGTGCGTACGTAGTGTACGCCTAATGTACTCATGGTCCATTGATTGATTTTAATTGAAATAATGGCTAAATTTTATACCTGGTGACTCGGGCGTTACATAAACAGTATATGAAATTTAATTAAAATAAAAATAACAATAAAATGACATGTGAAAATCTTTACTTCAAAATAACTAGAAAATGATATGTGGAAAAAATTTAATTTAAAATAACTACAAAATAATATGTGGCAAAATAAATGAGAGTATGACATGTAACAAAAAAGATTTTTGTTTAGTAGAGTAGAAGATTTATTCATTTTTAATACTCTTTAGTCTGTAATTTCAAAAATTCAGGTACTTATATCAATGTTGTTATATTCCTTGTTCTTTGCACATTATTTCACACTTACGACCTATAAGTGTGGCATGTCCTCCCGATTACTACATCTGATCTCAACAACGATTATAGTTACCTAATTAAGTTTTGTGTTTTTATGGATAAAAATACATTTCCTATGTTGGTAATAAATTACAACAATGTTTGCTATTATGGATAAAAAAAACTAAAGTGTGTTACTCCTAGAGATAAAAAAAACAATGTAATTATACTCTGTAATAGATAAAAGATAAAGTAAGTTGTCTATATATTGATAAAAAGAATTATATTATTGTAAATAAAAAATATATTTTGTTTCTATTATGGTTAAAAATATAAATATGTTGTGATGAGTGGCACTTTAATGTTAGTGAAGGTAGATCTTTTGACTCACCTATTTTTATTTATAAAATTTTAAAAAAATTTATATAAAAAAAGTTATGACCTATCTTAAAAACTTTTGAATGAACTATCTTATAGTATTTGGAAAAACCTATATATATATATATATATATATATATATATATATATATATATATATATATATATATATATATATATATATATATATATATATATATAATCCATTATAAACAATGATCCATTAAACTTGGTAATTAACAAAAAAATAATAATAATAAAATAAAATTCATGGAAATTTGAAAGGGTTGTGAATATGTGATTATTGTGAATGATACAATTGTGAGTATATTTCAAGATATGAGACTCGTCGGCTATAATTATAAAAAATTTAAATTAATTTTTGCTTATACAACATGGCCCGCTAATATTCATTTTTTTTATTTTTCGTTTCTATTGGTTTCACATAAATAATAAACTTATTAATTTCTATTTTAAACTATTTTAGATAAAAAAAAATGTTGGTAACTCCATTGTCTACGTTACTAAGAAGCTTACATTACGAAAAAGCAAATCTATTATCTATTATAATGAATAAAGAAATAAACTATATTGTTATTATGGATAAAAATATAAGTATGATGTCGTCAATAAAGTTTGTTTTATCACTTTTTAGGCAAAACGAGTACGTGTTCTCTTGAAGTCTTTCGATTATTTGAAAATTTATGTTTGTTTTAACATTTATATGTATGCAACGATATGAGAATATAAAAGGACTGAAGCGAGCATTCAAAGGCAGTACGGATTTTACTGAAAACCTTTGAGATTTGTGTTTATTACAGTGATATTGATGCTTAAAATTTTGGATTTAATAATTTGTTAGTTAAAAATTATAATCAGATTGCAGGTCGATTAACAACCTTCCATAGTTCCATCTTAATCCGTAGAATAATCTATCAACAAACCTATACTTTTAATAACACGGTATCCAATTAAGTATTACAACTTTTATACATGAGCGAGTATTTTTGTTTGCAATTTTGTGCAAGGTCACATTCAGACAGACTTACGGCTCAAATGGGGCGCATTGCATGCATGCACAAATAGATTGTGGTCCAAGAGAAAAGAATAAGTAAAAAGCTTTAGTTTGAATTTTATTTTGGCAATTCTCGTTTCTTAGATTTCGGCTGCATGCGTATTATTTTTATGGATATCTACTGCAAAATAAAATATTTAATGAAAATTCTAACATCCACACAACTGCCATTGCTTGCCTTGACACTTCCTGTGCTCTTATTATAAATGTAGTGCCACTCTGCTCATAATTTTCATACTACTCACCCCCTCCCCTCTCCCCTATAGTTCATAATTTCGTGCTTTGATCTTGCATGGGTAGTTTGGTGCATAGCAATGGAATTCGTCCAGAACCAAATGAAACGGGCATTGAAATTGGGGAGTGTGAGTCATGTGTTGCCAAGAAAACGGGAAGCTTAGCCTACTTGACATGGGAGGAGCTTGGAGTAGCTGTGTCAAGCTCAGAGTGGAGTTCAAGAAAAAATGAACGTAAATCTTTACTTATTGGTGTCTCTGGTTATGCTAAACCAGGAGAGATTGTTGCTGTTATGGGTCCTTCTGGTTGTGGCAAGTCTACCCTTCTTGATTCTTTGGCTGGTATGTAGTTCGATCTCAAGATTATGTTTTAACGTTAACGACCTTCTAACTCGCTTCTTTACATGTGCATGTTGTATACGACATTATTGTAGATTTTTTATTTTGTGTACAATGCAGGGAGGTTGGCTTCTAATACAATGTACTGTGGGCGAGTTCTAATTAATGGACGTAAACAAAGGCTTAACTATGGCACTTTGGTAAGAAAAATGAATCACTTTTTTATACATAGTTAATTGACGTAAAATCATATATCCTCACGAGAAAAATATATAAAGCACAAATTGTTGCATCTTTTTTCTTCCACATATAGGGGGCAACCTAATTAAGCGTCTGCCGAGGACCCAAAGTTGCATAGGGCCCCAATTTTTTTTTTGTAGCAAAGCTTATGAAAAATTATAAAAATATAAAGAGAATGTGATCATTCATTGAGGAAAATTAAGAAACTAACGTCTTTAAAGTCATTGAGGCAAATAAAAGGAAAACATATTCGAGTTTCACTTATTAATTAGCTCTTAAAAAGACAAATCGGACATGCTATTTTTTAAGTTATAATTAGGTGAAAATCTAAAATATTTTTAATTTCACCAAGACGTGTTAGTGTTTTCATAAATTTCAATTTTATATTATTAATTTGCTTTCATAAAATTTTCAAAATTCAAATAGTGGTTGTGTTAATTGGTGCTTCTGACATAATTTAGGAATGAGTATCATGGATAATAATGTAGATGCTAATCGTATGTGATATATAGTGACATTTTGTTTTTTTTTTATTTGCAAATCTATGATTAGACCTACACGCTATTGTTAGGGAATACTTAGAGTTGTATTAATCCCAACTTACAAGTTAAATTGTATTGTAACCTTTCAATAGGAGTTATACCAATTTTGCATTTGGTATTGAGGGATAACTTTTATACTTTAGAGAGGAAATGTCATTTTTGTAAATTCTAGTCATAAACCAAATCAATAATAAAATGTTAGAAGTCTTAAATTACATGTTAGATTAACGAGTTTGCTTACCCATTAACTATGTATCTTTAGTTTTTAACTTAATGGGCCTTTTCGCATAACAAATATTGGTAACTTAACTATACATTAATTTTAGTAACTTGAGGGCCTGTTTTTTGTTCTTATGATTTATCAATTTTTGGATAGAGTCACATACAATTAATTACATAACAAATCATCCGGGTTATATTCTTTCTTATCTAATGTAGGCATATATGACTCAAGAACAAGTTCTAACATGGACGCTAACTGTAAAAGAAGCAGTTTACTACTCAGCTGAACTCCAACTACCGAAGTTGATGCCAAAATTCGAGAAGAGGGAGAGAGCAGATAGAACTATGAGGGACATGGGGCTCCAAGATTGTGTGAACACTAGAATAGGAGGCTGGGGTTTCAAAGGACTTAGTGGAGGCCAAAAACGGCGTGTAAGCATCTGCTTAGAACTATTGACGCATCCGAAACTTCTGTTGCTTGATGAGCCTACAAGTGGGCTTGACAGCGCTGCGTCATACTATGTCATGAAGCAGATTGCCAATCTCACTCGACAATATCATATGACTGTTTTAGCAGCAATCCATCAACCTAGTAGTCAAGTTTTTGGACTTTTTAACAATCTTTGTCTTCTTTCGATGGGGAAAACAATCTACTTTGGTCCTACTTCTGCAGCGAATCAGGTTCTATATCTTTATCATATAATTAATCACGGATACGTATTATAAAAATACATATCATAAGAACATGAATGTAACTTAATTATATTCTTGTTATTTTCAGTTTTTTGCAGCAAATGGTTTTCCTTGCCCGGATCTACAAAGTCCAGCAGATCACTACCTCATAACTATCAACATAGATTTTGATGAGGTACGTTAAAATTGTTCAATCTTTGCCATAGACGATTGAGAATTTTCAAAAAAATTGTGATAAGAAATTAAGAAGTCACATTAATAGTATATAAATGTTGTTATCTTTGTATTCTTTTAATCATAGTTCATAAATAGCTATAGAATTCAACATGAGTACATTACCCCCTTGTTTTTGATTGAATTCGTCTTAATACACCACAAAGTTCTTGATAATTCGAAGTTCATTCAGTTGTTCGTATTTTCCCACTGCTAGGACATTGTTAGTGGAGAGATTCCTTCTGAGCAAGTAATCAATGCACTTGCTGAATCTTACAAGTCATCTGAGATATATATGGAAGTCCAAAGTGAAATAGCTACAATATGTGGAGAGGTACATGATGTTCTTTCTTAGAACAAAAGTTACATTACAGTAGAAATATAATTAACCAGAAAATGTAATTTTTTTTAGAAAGGAGACATAATTCAGAGAGAAGGAAGCCTACAAGTCAATGTCATTACACAGTGCTTGGTGTTATCGCAAAGATCATTCATAAACATGTACCGCGATCTAGGATACTACTGGCTACGACTTGTTATATATATTTTGTTGGGTTTCGCACTAGGAACACTCTTCTTCCAAATTGGTTCCGGATTTGGCTCTATAAATGTAAGTTTCGTTTTATTTTATTTCGATACACAAATTTTTTTTGTAGGAGCTAAATCGAAACCCTCACATAAAAACAAATGGGTGTCTCGTATCGTAGGTAAAAACGAAATTTCAGTTTGGTGTGGTCAATCATTTAGATATTATTTCATTACTACAGATGTTGTAAACTTAATTTTTTTTGGTGCCAAGTGCACATCTAAAAAGTTTGATGATGCGGCTTTTCGTTATATATGTTACGATTGTTGTTCTAAAGTTTTTCACAAAGTCAATAATTATGGGAAAAAAAAGATAAAGAATACCAAATGATCAGCCAACAAATTATTTTTGGTGGTGTTTTCAATCGTGTACATATGTAAGTACTGAGAATAATTTTTTATGGTTCCGAATGCATAGGCTAGGGTTTCAATGATCATGTATGTTTCTTCATTCCTAACCATTTTAGCCATTGGCGGGTTCCCCTCACTCGTGGAGGAAATGAAGGTTAGTTGATATATCTTATGTGTTCTTGGATAAACAAAATGTACTTGAATTAATTTCCTTCCTTAGTAATTAACTATATGTATCATAACAAAATCTATGTAGGTCTTTCAATGGGAAAGATTAAACGGGCACTACGGTGTTGGATCATTTGTTATCAGCCATGCTATCTCTTCAATGCCATACCTACTTGTCATCTCCTTAATCCCGGGAGCAATTTCTTACTCGATCATGGGACTCCAAAGACAACCCAAACTATTCATCTATTTCGCATTAGTCCTCTTTGTGTCAATGTTGTTGGTTGAAAGTCTTATGATGATCGTAGCTGCCATTGTTCCAAATTTTCTCATGGGCATCATAGCAGGTGCAGGAATCCAAGGCTTGATGATACTAGGTGCAGGGTTTTTTCGGTTGCCAAACCAACTACCTCAAGTGTTCTGGAAGTATCCTATGTACTATATTTCATTCCACAGGTATGCATTACAAGGACTGTACAAAAATGAGTTTGAAGGGTTAAAATTCCCTGAGTACTCAGGAGGTCCTCCTACAATTGATGGTGGGATGATTTTGAAGAGTGTATTGCACATCGAGATGCGATACTCTAAGTGGATTGATCTTGGAATCTTGTTTGGTATGGTTGTTGCATATAGAATAACACTCTTCTGTACTATTAAGATAATAGAGAGAATGTCGCCTATTCTTAAGGATTCCACTTTGGGTTCTGCTTTTAAAAACTAGAAATGCTTCCATGAAGCTTGTCTTTGTCTATCTTAAGATTATATGGTAATAATGTGGATAATCAATAATAGTGGTCAAATATACTGTAATAAATACTAATAAATAATAGCATTTTTTTGCCATATTTCATATACTTATTTATTTTGTTATATGTTATTTTGTGGTTATTTTAATTTTTTTTTCCTACATGACAATTTATAGTTTTTTTTTTATTTTAATAAATTCCACATAATATTGATATGTAATGATTGTAATATATATGGGAATTTGTTGAGTAATAAGTTGAACCATTCGATTAGTTATCTAACAATTTTTTTAATAGTTGGTTATTTTGTTCATCATCATCTGTTGAATTTGTTCGAAGGTTTTAAATTGTATCAATTGAAGGTTTTATGGGTGTGTCAATGTTTCGCCAAGTTTTGGGCGGTGTACATCTTGTGTATGTGTGCCCTCAAATTTTTGTTGTGGAATTATTGGTCATAGCATATTCGAGTTTGGGTAGTTGTCCTCAGGTTGAGAGTTATGTGAGGGCTTCATTGTCTGTTCTTGTCTGATTAGGCTTTGGGGTTCGAAACACAACCCACACGCCTGACGGGTCTAGCAGGCTACATGTCTGACTCATGTTAGTTTTCCTTGGTATTTTTGTAGATTGTTTGAAAGACCATGGGGGATCCCATGACAATCACATGAGTGTTGTAAGATTACAATCTGGCCCATAACATTCACTTGGCTGAGGTAAGCCGTTGCAGGGGTGTTTGTAAAACTGTGGGCGGACCATAACATATGCACGGGTTGAGTCAGATCCATCATTGTTGTTTAGTTGCTCCTTGTTTCGGCGTGGAGGCATTGCATGCATCGGGGTACGCCGGGCGTACTCAACTAGGCTGGGTGTAGTTCGGATCAGACCAATGACTCCTTCAGATATACATCCAAATTAAAGATTAATTAATAATTATTAATCATTTAAAGATTTTGGAAATTCATATCTTCTTCATACGAACTTCGTTTTCGATGTTATTTATATCCACGCGTAGGTGAGACTACGCTCTACAACTTTCATTTAGACTCCGTCGGCTAATTTTGACTTTTATTTTTATTATTTTTTTTTAGTAGTCCGGAACAGGAAAACTCCGTTAAAAATTCATAACTTCTTCATCTGACGTCCGTTTTCATCTGTCTTTTCACCAATGCACTACTATTAACGAGATCTTCAATTCTCGTTTAGATTGTTTCAACCAACAATCACTCGATCTCGAATCGGGTATTCAGGCTGCATATTGTTAAGATGAAACTTCGGAAAATCATAACTTACTCATACGAAGTCAGATTTGAGCATTCTTTTTATGCACGCTCTAGGTTTAACGAATTCTACGACTTTCGTATAGATCGCTAAGGCTAAATCTCTCTCTATCTTAAATTCGTATTTTACGTCGTTCATCGTCGTGCCGGTTCTGTTGCGAAACTTCGACAAGTCATAACTTCTTCGTTATAACTCGAATTTCAGCATTCTTTATATATTCAGAAACCTCATTTCAACTACTACAACATTATCCATAGATATCGAGCTTATCTAACATTTCATTTTGACGCTTATTTTTATTCTTAATTCAATTAAGTCACACAACTAAGCATAAAACACATAATACTCATCTAATACATCTTTATTATTTCAAAACGGGTTACAAAGGTTAACCTAGACTATTATATCAACATTAATGACAAACCTCGAAACACAGGCGTTACAATTACCAACGGCAAAAAGCAAACTCTCAACTTTTCTTTATTCTAATCATAATCATAATCAATTTTTTATTTTCCTGTGAAGAACAAAGTTAGTAACGTTAATGCACCGGATTCCCAAAATCAGCAATTTAATTTCAATCTGTTTTATACATGTGATTTAAACTTAGTATTTATCAAGTAATACATAGATTTGTTCCAAGTATAGCATACTTCGATTACTTTTTTAATCATAAACAGGAAGCTTCTAATTTCTTGTATTAAGCATGATATTTACAAAAGCCAAATTTGTACCCTTTTACCAACTTATTATCGCTGACGCTAAGCTCAATAGCTCAAATTGTTTGATTATTTTATATTTCTAATTTATTACCAATAGTACTTTACGAATCAGAACTCAATTCCAACATGCTTTGAGAGCATTCAAAATAATTTTGATTTTACATTCTATGTTTGACTTTGATAGAAATTCAAAGCTATCAAAATGAACTAATTTGGTCTTTTACTTAATTCTTTATAGGTTAAAAACATTTTCCAAACTTTTTTTAAACCAAAATTCATTCATTAATGTCATAGTTTTCCTTCAATACTTAAACTTAATTTCAGTAATTACCTTTAATTTTTGTCATAGAAGAGGATTGGAAATTACCATTTCTTTCCTTTGGGCTACTCTTGTTGTGGCTCCTGGGTTTTGGAATATGTATGTTCTTTGGTTTTTGTTAAAAAGACATTGGCGACCAACGAGTTATTTTTGAAGTTGATAAAGTCAAAATGAGCAGTTTTAGTCCTCGACCAAAACTGATGAAGAGGTCAAACAATTTTGAAGTTGAAAAGTCAAAATGAGTAGTTTTAGTCCTCGACCAAGCTCATTATTCCCACAATAAACACGATACCTGAATAAAGTAGATACTAAGCATGCGAAGAAGATAAAGAAATCGGATATTGAGTGTTCAATAAGAATTTGTCAAGAAAAAAATCCCGGATTCCCAAACGCCGCTATCACCGGCATCAGAGACGCCACATCATAAAAAACAAACAGACGTAGCTTTGGTGGTGTAGCTGACATGCGACAGAGGTGGAAGAGGATTAAAGGGCCTTCTGAAATCTGCAAAAAGAACCTGACATTAGGTTTATTTCATATATTTACACAATTAAAATTAAAAATACATTCTTAAATAGCTTCATTGTTTGAATTCGTCAACAACAATTTGCAAGATGTCCAATTGCAGCATCAGTCGGTCTATGTTTCAGATCAATTAATTTATCTGTCAATTTCCTGACGAATTTCAAAAAAAGAAATCAAGATCAATGACTTTAAACATTAAAAATAACAAAACAAAGCACAAAAGAAAACGCACATGAAGCAGGTGATTGTTTCTTTAACCAAAAAAATCAAATTATATATATATTTATAAATCCAAAAATTCAAATGCTAGCCTAATAGGTTTTGACCTTGTAATTAGGTACAACAATAGAGAAGATAAAAACAGGAATCATCTGATAATGTACATCAATAGAGAAAACAAAAGGATCCATTTTTAGATGGTTGAATAAAGTACCTTTGGAGGGAGGGTAAGAATATTAAGACATATTTGCCCTGGTGTGTCGATATTTGGGTGGCAAACAGGAGTGGTGTGACAGCCTGGAATTTTCAGGTATTTATTTTGGATTTATTTATGGAAATTATGAGTGGACTCAGCGAGTTGGAGCCCAGACTCGCCGAGTAGGATCGCGATTTTGGGCACGGGTTCGCGTCCGGACTCGACGAGTCCAAGAGTGAACTCGGCGAGTCCACGCTGTGTGGTGAAATCCTAATTTCCGGGGTTTGCGGCCTATTTAAAGGGCCTTATGGCCGTCATTTGTGCTCACCCAACCCTTAGAGAGAAACCCTTGTGTGCTTGAACGTTTTGAGAGAGAAAGGAAGCATTCTTGACCCTTGTGTGTGTCATTTAGCAAAGAAGGAGAAGATTCTAAGCAAGAGGAAGCAAAGGAGGTTGCTATTCTGTGGATTTGAAGCTTAGATCATCAATCTAGAGGTATGATTTCGGATTACTTTCTGTTTTGTGATGAATAATGGGATCTAGGGTTTCTTATGGACATTTATGGGATGATTTGATGCCAAATAGTTCCCTTCTTGTGTTGAGGCTCTGGATCTGGATCCATTGGGGTCTAGAGAGCCTCATTCTTCAAGCTTTATGTATAGCAATGGAGTTTATGACCTTGGGTTGTAGTATTTGAGACAAAAACATAATTTATGGTCATATAGAGATTGTATGTGCATCAAGATAGATACTTTATGTGCTAAATATGCTTGGAAGGACTGGATCTATGGGTTAATGGACTGGATCTGACCTTATGAGCAAGTTTGATTCATTGCATGGCACGGACTCGCCGAGTCTGAAGAACAGAGTCGGCGAGTAGTATGAATGTTGCCCGACCACACAGTGAGTGGTCTTGCCGAGTTGGGGAGGGTTGACTCAGTGAGTCAGGGGGAAGTCTGAGTGGACAGGTGGACTGAGTCAAGCTGGACTCGCCGAGTTGTTCTTGAGACTCGGCCAGTTGAGTCGTGGTGGCCCCACAACTCATGCCAGGTGGAACTCGTCGAGTTATGAGGATACTCGACGTGTCAAGGGAGGATTTCAGGGAAATCAGTGTATACGCTCAGACTCGCCGAGTCGCTATTGTGCACTCGCCGAGTCCGGTCAAAGTTGACCGTTGACCTAAGTTGACTTGTTAAAGAGTAGTCAACCTTAGTTGGGAAAGTGTTGATTAGAGATATATTGTGATATAGGAGGACTTTAGCTCGGGGGATCGAGCACTAGTGATTTCAGGATTCACGACTTATCGAGACGCGAGGTGAGTCTTCTCACTATACTTTACCTTGAGTAGGTAACCAGAGTTATGTGATAGAGTGTTTGTATGCTATGTATGTTATGTATTGTACTACATTATTTCTATGTGATTTATGTTGTGCATGTTTACAGAGTTAGAACCTGAGGGTTCATAGAGTTTGGGTGCACGGACCCACAGAGTTATAGCCTCGAGTGGCTAATATGTGTTATATATGGTATTTTGGGGAAGGCGCCGGCTTGATCCGTACACACACACGGAGTTTATACATTTGTGATCTTGGGATTTAGTATTTACTTGAATTGGATAATTAATATGGTTGTTTTATGAATATTAAATGAATTATGTTTTACGAAAATTTGAAAAATTTGTTTTGAAATTTACGGTGTTACAAGTGGCAATCGTAACAATAGGCACTGAAATGGGTACTTATGGAAAACAGCCAAATCCATCCACATCATTGACACAGACAAAACAACAAACACCTTGTGTACATAAAAAGAAAATGTTCAATTATCAGTTACATCACATTTATGTATATGGAGCTTAATCTTAAAAACATCCATTTTCATAAACTATATCTTCAGGACCGTGGATTCCTGTTAAAAAACGAATTAAGGAATAAAAACTATAAAAGAAGTAGCAGACAAACATTATAGGATAAAGAACGTAATGTTGATATGCTTATGGGCATCGATGGTGTTTGGTTTAAACTGCAAATCCAAAGCATCTTAAATTACTGTAAATCCCTAAGAAGATAGAGGGTATCTTTTACATCGCCTTTATTAAGCTTCCTGTGGAGGCGATACTTGATGTTGATTCATCATCATCTATTGTTGTAGATACCTAGGATCCATGACATTCGTTGTTCTTGGTGCATAACGAAACCCTAGACAGAGAGATGAAAAAGGTCACAAAAATCCAAAGTAGAACCCACTATTAGACGGAGCATCGGCTCCAAATTCAGAGATAAAAAGAATAGAGGAGCGATGTCTGGTGGAGCGCTTAATCAAGAAGGCGGCGGAGAAGCGAGGTGGTAGGAGAGTATACATGATGGCAGTGAAGAAGGAGATTGTTGCTGGTGGTGAACGAATGCATGTAAGATGATGGTAACTGAGAAAAAGAATCGAGAAGGATGGAATAAGAAAAGAGCTGAGGCGGTGACCATTAACCCAGGTAAAGTAACTCCATTAAGAGTACCTGGGTTTGTTCCTAACTTTGAACAACTTTAATACATATAAATTCTCCATCCTAATATATTAACTTTAATAGGAACAAGTTAATTCATGACCACCATTCTCAATTAAACTACTATCCAAAACTTGTAGAACTCAAGACATAGTGAATAAACCCGAATCACGAATGTGAATGATTATTTAAACCCATATCTTAAAAAATATAAACCAATTCATTGAATTAATTTCCTCCCTTAGGTTGTTTTTAACCTATTTAGTAGAAAGTGGAAGCCCTTCGACATACCACAATTGTCTATCAAGAAACTAAGTTTTAGAAAGCATGGTTCGCTTTAGTAATCAAATCAAATTAAAAAAAAAATAATAAACATCATCATCTGAGTAGCTAATATCCCATATGTTCCAAAAATCGAAAAACACTAGTAATATTTTCAGGTAACTGGAATTTTAATATGGAATTCCACACCTCAACACTCAAACTTCTGTCTTCGGGGCCATCATATTATTCTCCTAAAAAATCAACTTCGTGAGAGTATTTTTCTAGGAATAAGGATACCCATTAATTTACTAGGAATGTTAATTTTAATTTTTTAGAACTTTTTATGCGTAAGTGGTAATATTACATGGCCTAAATCAAATATTCATGTTGATTTCTTATTATTTACTTAGTCCTATAATCCTTAAAAACACACAGCCTGTTATATATGGAGCCTGACTTTATTAAAGCCGGGTTATATATGTGATGTCCCAACTCCCAACTCCCATGAGTTATTAAATATACCGTCGTGCATGCATGGAAAAGGTTTCAAAGCAATGAGAACTCAAGAATCGAGGGCCTTCAACATCTATTGATGGCGGTGCTGGTTCGTTTTAGCTGGTGGCCGGTGAAGTACTTTAGAAAGAAGAAGATGGGTCACCGTACTTGAAATAAATCTCATAAAAGGGATGGCTCATGGCTGGTGGTCCCCATTAAAGTAGAACTTCCATGAAAATTTTGTACTCGGGTTCATTGTTACAGGACAAATTGGATAGGGAATGAATTAATAGTAGGATATTAAATTATAATATATACTATTAACAATCAACTCATAATTATTACAAATGCCGTGTCCTCTAGTCTATCTTTATGAAAACGATCATCCATAGTCTTTGACTGAATTTTGCTACAATCTTATCAAGTCATATGAACTTCATTTATGCAATTTGGTCAACAAGTTACTATAATAAAATAGATAAATTGATATGAATAATGATAAAATAATCTATTAAATTATATGTGATCCATTGTGATGCCTTTAATAACAACTAGGGATATAGGTTTATATCCCCTTCGCAACATGGTCGACTGGTCGTGTCAGTACCACATGTCCGGAACAGTTCACTGGGTTATCCAATCTTCAATGCGCGAAGACTTTAAAGAAAAAAGAATGAAGAATATGCATGCTAAATAAATATACGGGTCCATGAATATAGGAGGCACCGCAATAAGTATAAAACAGTTAGGTTCACGTATAACGTGGAATGGGCCACTGTAGTATTTAAAACCATCATTCATCTCAATCAAAAAATCATAAAAAAAAAAGCTTTAATATACACCTGACCGTTCAAGTTTCATCTGCAACATAGGTGATAATAGTAGTTTAGTGGAAGCAAAAAAATAAAAAATCTTAAAAGGAAAAAAAAAAGAATAATTTTAAATTTTGTGTACATTCGTTATACAGTTTATCGGTATTTTATTAATTTTTATTTTATATTATTTAAACTTTACCAAAAAAACTATGTATAGTTCAATGGAGAGTGATATTTCCACATAGGAAATTGATTATTTGTATAATTTATAACATGTTATAATTATCGTATAAGTGGGTAAAACATACACTTTATACAGATGAATTAATTTTTTAAGTGGGAATATCACATCTCTTAAATAAAAAGTGTAATTTCCATCGGCCTTTTTGGTCGGTAATCTATTTGACACACATTTTACAACCATAACTCAAATAAAAAATGTCCATCCGAAACACAATTTGGTAAACTACTCAGAAGGATTTCCAACGAATTTTGTGATATTTTGTGAAACTATATTGAGAGATTACTCCATCTATAAATACTTGTAGAATTTTCGACAAACTAATCAGACTTATTCAACTTCTCTTAAAAAATACCAACATATTAGCGAACCTTTTATCTCTCATTTTTCAAAGGATTACCGATAAACCTATTTACTAACAAGCTACCAACAAAATATTTGCATAATTCGAAAACATGATTTTTGTCGGTAAATATACAATTAAAAAAAAGATAAAGTCATTTTAGCCCAAGCAACTTTTATCATTTAAAATAAATGGTCACTAAATCTTTTTAATACATGGTGGTTCGCCTTAAACTTCTATTTTACCTGTTAATAAAACGAATGTCGATATTTGATTCCGGTGATTTCACCGGTTGCTTCAAGTCCAAGTCGATTTTTTAAAGAAATTTAGAATTAAAAAATAGTATATATATTAAATTCTTTTCGGGATAATATATATGTATTTGTAGGGTTTGACACCCCTTGAAGAACTTCAATGCTTTCACACTTTCTGTCACACCCAAAACCGAGAACGACGGAAACGTTCTGGGGTGGAGGACGTCATGTAATGTATCACAACAATGTAAAATAGTAAACAAACAACAACATCATCCATTGTATTAATAGTATAATTTTAATTACAAGTGTGTTCTTTCATAGTATAAAACAAGATAATGAATAATCAAAATAAAGAGGAGTCTTGATTTCTCCGTCTTCACAAAACCTGGTCGTCGTACCTGTCTATTTGTGACCTGAGAATACAAGTTATTTTGAAAGCGAGAATCAGTAATAAAGCTGATGAATTCATAAGTATTAATATGTCTTTGATTTGTAAAACTGTAAAGTAAAGATTTGTAAACATTTGGAGAAAAGTTTGAAAATGTTTGTAAGTAATTGTAAACGTTTGAAAACCCTAGAAAATCCTATATTTCCTACTAGTATAAAAGTAGTCTTCTACCAAGATTCGATTTTTTTGAAAGTAGTTTTCTACCAAGACCCAACTGTTTTGTAAGAGAGCATCACTGTAAATGTGACGGTTTTTCCCTGTTTAACTATTCTTATAAAAGTTATAGTCTACCTCGTCGATTATGTGTATGAGTCACAATATAAAGGTAATAAGGAAAAATAGTTTATCTATATCAAATATATTCTACCTCGTCATTCATGTGAATGCGTCACAAAGTAAAGGAAGGAGAATAATATAATAACTAAAGATGTATCCTTTTGCATTAGGATATTCATGGTGTGGAAACTCGCCGAACAGTACAACCGTGGACACCCGTTGATGCTCCTTTTCCCTACTATAGCTAACAGCTTTGGGTGTGGAATGGTAAGTCCCGAAACATTTGTAACAGATCCTATGTAATAGTATCTATTAATCGTGTTCATGTAAGCGTATCTTTGTAAACGTATCAATGTAATGTATCTCTGTAAGCATATCTATGTAAATGTATTCATGTAAGTGTATCTATGTAAACGTACTCATGTAAGCGTATCTATGTAAACGTATTCATGTAAGCGTATATATGTAAACGTATTCATGTAACATGTAATGTATTAGTATAGACTCATGAATGAACTGACTCTTGTGTGATTCCTTGTACTTGGAATTGTAAGTAGTATCTCCTAACTATACCTATTATAGTTACTAGTAATGTACGAGTATAACCGGAAGTATACCTTTGCTACCCAAAGGTACTGAACTGACTAATGGAACCTTTATACCTATATATGTATACATGATATATAATTAATTTTTAGACGACATTCGGACGAGCAACCGATGTCCTAAGGCCATATCCCAACGAGGAAAAGGAAATAAAGCGAGCTAACCGTCCTAAGTCCTTTAAACATTATTTATATAACTATACATATCTAAGCATGCATTTGACAATATAAAAGCGTAAAAGAAGTTTCGTAAAACCTTTGAAAAGTTTAATACTAAGAAACGATGACTTAATGTCAGTTTATAAAATGATTTGAAAGTATTTTGTTTGATAAGACAGTTTAAGTATAAGGAAAACCTTTGTTTGAAAACACATTTGTAACAGAGTTTGAAAGGAAACTTACAGTATGTAAGATAGTTTGATAAAGAGTTTTAAACATGTGAAAACGTTTAAGAAAGTCATTTGAAGAAATCTGTTTGGTAAAACAGTTAACGTATAGTACATCCATTTGCATGTTAGTTATTAATCACATGTGATTGATATAATAACTAAACATGATTCAACTTGTATTCCCCCCATAAAGCATTTATAAACATTTAAAAGGTTAATTAAGGGGTATAAATTCACCTGCAGTGAGTGGATCGGATGGAAGTGTCAGACAAGTGCTTGGTGTCATGTGAAGACTTAGACACACACAATGGTCCTAATGACATATGAAGACATATGTATATATAATTAGTGATTATAACACTAATTAAACATGTATAAACATTCTAATGTGAGGAAAACACTTTGGTCAAAGTGTTAGGAGGCTATCGGGTTGCAACAAAGGAGTGCAAGGCCTTATACGAGAGTTTATGGTCAATGGACCATGTTTGTTAGAGTTTATGGCCCAGGGGAGTTTACTCCTGGCCATAAACTCTCAATTGGGTCACTAAATGAGGCTTAAAACTATTATAACTTAAGTGGCTAAGTGTTCCAATGCTTAAACAAGAGGTTGGGTGAGTTTAAGGTCCAAGAATGGCCTTGTATGGTGTTTACGGTCTGGGGACCACTTCCCCATGAGTTTACAGTCGTAAACTCATGGTAATAAGTACCATTTCGTCTATTGAAGTCCTTAGTTCAATGGTGTAAGGTTCTATGCTAATATCCAAGGCTTACTAAGGTGTTAGGGGCATCAAAACACCCTTTGGGGGTGTTTACGGTTTTGGGAGATTCCCAAACTGTAAACTCATGTTCATGGGGAATTTTTAGTGTTTTCATGTGCTAAACTCATCAAGGAAAGGATCTATTCTAGTTTTCAAGGCTTAGAAGGAACTAGGACACACATTGGAACCCATTTTAGGGTTTACGATCCAAGAACACCTTGGACCGTAAACACCTTGTTCTTGGTGTTTCTTGGATGATTTCTTGATATAAGGAAGTATAACAAGCCTTAATATACTCTAGGATAAAAGTACTTACAATACGGACGAAATCTTGAAGATCCTTGGGAGAGAAATCGGGTTTTCTCTAGCTTGAAATGGGAGAAATGAAGGAAAAATGGCTAAGTGCCATATATATAGTCCATGGAGTTTACGGTCCAAATGTCATTTGGGCCGTAAAATCCAAACTCTTGGAGTTTTGAGACTTCTAAGATGCACAAAATGCCCTGGAGTATACGTCCTATGTTTACCTCTTGAAGGGTTAAAGCTCAGAATGCTCAAACGGACACCAAACGCGCTAACAGGTCACATAAATGAGTTTGACTTTCTATGAAGTGTTTGACTGTACAGGATAGAAAATTTCGGGTTGTCACACTTTCACGTAGATATCTTCATCCATTCATGCATAAAATAATCAATCCCCCATTTAAGTCCTGAATTTTCCCAAACAATCCATCAATCTTACAGTGACATTGATCCCAGAAAATAAACCAATTTTCTTTCCTCATCATTAAAAATGTCATATTCAAGTTTCAGATTTCATCTTCATTCACACAGGAGCTTCAATGGATTCACAACTTCGAGCGATAGTCAACTTATAGCTTCGATTAGCCGACTCTCAAACTTGATGGTGACGAAGAAGCTTCATTAGCAAAGGGGAGACAAAGAGGGTGAACATGAAAACTTTTTTCTGGATGTCATTGAGTGATTTTTTTATTTAGGAAATCAATGGATAAAGTGCATATGCTTAGATCGCGACTAGAATGTTCGAATCTTTCTTTTATTTAGATGTGTATTGATATGCTTTGATTATGCTCGTACTTAATTGTTTTACTCTTTATGTATATTTAGATGTGTATTAATATGCTTTGATTATGTTCATACTTCGTTGTTTTACTCTTTATGTATATTTAGATGTGTATTGATATGCGTTGATTATGCTCGTACTTCCTCGTTTTACACTTGATGTAGCAACTAGGAAAACAATTAATGTTGAGGGCAGATGCATGATTGATCGAGTATTTCATGGGAAGTTGAAAGTTTGATGTTATTTGTTTTTGTTCATTCATCTCTTGGTTGGGTGTATATGTTTGAGAATGGGAGAATTCTGTGAATTAAGCCTCTTGTGTGTATATATAGAGAGGTTTAAGATATAAAAATATTTTTTAATCAAAATAAATTAAACTTTTAAACAAGAAATATCCATGTAAACGTCATATCTGCGTCATATGGACCACTTTAATTTGGCCAAAATGTCATGTGGATGCTAGCTCATCCACGGAACCCGATAACCCCTTCATTTTAGTGATATTTTCGTATTTAATTAGGGATATTTTCATATTTAACCGGTAAAAAAGAAGTTTAAGTATCCATAATGCATAAAAGAGTAGTAATAAAAATTAAAAAAATGAGAAACAAAAAGTTGATTTTTGTTATGATCTAATGCATATATGTCCATGGTTGTGAAAATTGTATGGATAAAATTTGTTCTTTAGGTTCATGATTTAAAATGGTTATGAACTTTATATATATATATATATATATATATATATATATATATATATATATATATATATATATATATATATATATATATATATATATATATATATACTAGCAACATACGGTTATTTTTAATCTATAATTTGCTTTTAATCGTACAAAAAGACAAGGAAAGAAGACAAGGAATGTATATATGTATAGGAATGTATATATGTATATCCTCTTTTGGAGCCGAGGTTTTAATTTCAATAAAATAAACTAAACCAAACTTAAAATAACGATTTTAAACATATTTATTAGTATTTTAGTTTAATTAAAAGTAAACTACTAATTGGTTTAGTTAAATATTAAACTAAGGCTAAATTGGTAAGTTAGATAAAATCTGGTATTGATCAGTTTTAATTTAAATACCTTAGAAAATAATATTCAGGTTAAACAAATGTACAGTTAACTGTCAACTTCCAACTATTCTCAACTAGTAGTATTTTGCCTATTGTTAGCCTCAACCTTCAACTATAATCAACTACTAGGTGTGAAACTCATGTATTACATGGATTTATTTAAAAAAAAATATGAAATTTTAACAATTTGAAAAGTTTAAATATATAAGAAAAATGAGAAAAAGTTTGAATTATTAAAATTAATGAGCTTTTAATGTATTGAATACATTACATATATAAACCCTTTCTAATAAATACCTTACATATATATTATCATACATATTAAATGTGGAATTTTAATTTAATAAAATGAAAAATACAATAAAATGACAAGTGGAAAATAGATTCAAAAACTCTAGAAAATGTCATGTGTCCAAATGAAGGAGAAGAGGACATGTGGCAAAAAGTTCTTTATTTATTAGGGAGTATATCTCAACTCTCGGTTGTAAGGGCTATGCCAATTATATGAATCTATAACCCTTTGGCTACACTCAGTTTCTTAACTCTCAACTATAAGTAGCTATTTCAATTATATTGGTCTATAACTCTTCAATCTATGGTATTCGGTTACATTTAGTTATAACTATTTAACCTTTGCAATTTAAAATCTCAAATTTTAGCGTATACAATACAATAGTTATATATAACTATAACCATATGTGTACAACAATAATACTTATATTCTGCTATAACTATTCAATCTCTGTTATTTATAATCTCAACTTTCAGCTTACACAGTATGATAGTTATATTCAACTATAACTATCTGTGTATAATAATGATAGCGATATTGTAACGACCGTCATTTGAGGTAGTAATTATTAAATATTTCTTAATTAATTGTTGGGCTAAGTGTATATAGAAGAACTAATGGAGTGGACCTTTAGCAAGTGGGCCAAGGACTTAGGCCACCCATAAGTCGTACACTGGGTGTAGCCTTGGTGTATGCAGGGCGTAGAGACGTATTGGATACGGGGGACGTATGCACGTATGTGCAGCGTACGTGCGTAGATTCCAAAACCTTAATTTTTGGGGTTTAATCCATATAAATATCACATTATGGTAGAAACCCTAGCCTCCTTACAAGCCCCTCACCCTCAGAAACCCTAACTATCCTCTCTTACTCCATTCTTGTGTGTGTTTGGCCTTTTGAAGCTTGTTTTGGTGAAGTGGAGCTTGGAAGAAGAGAAAAGAAGTTGGAGAAGAAGAACTTAAGTATCTTGAGCTCAAGGATCTGAGATTACTTCACCTTTTGGCACCAATAGGAGGTATAAAGCTTCTAACTTTCCTCATAAATGATTAGATCTAGGTTCATGTAGCTTTGGGCCTTTTTAGGTCCAAAGAATGGATATTTATGGTGCAACTTCAAATTTAAGCTTAGGGTTGTCACCCTTAGAGCTAAATGTGTCCCATTAGCAGTAAAGTTTCAATCTTTAGTGTGACATCCCCAATTTCACGGCCATAAAAGACCGATTTTGTTTATGCTTTATGAAAATCAGAGTACCTCTTTTAATAAAAATGTTGCGGAATTTATTCCCAGAAAAACATGATAAATACGTTATCAAAGCATTTCCAAAGAAACGTATTTTATTCATTTTAAAACATTTGGGATGTCATCGTCAATACAGAAACATAAGCATAAACAGAATTTACATTCATTTCACTAGTGATCTATATCTCCTTAATCTCTCAGTGTAAAGCAACTTCGTATCGATACCTGTGATACAATTAAACTGAGTGGGTCAGGCTTAGGAGCCTGGTGAGCATATAAGGTTTTTACCCCACAATAAATAAATTTATTATGCTTAAACATCAAACAATCAACCTAATTACCCAATCCCTATTATCTTATTCATTTCTTAAGGATTTACCCTAAAAATCAACTATCACTCATTACTAAGGATTCATCCTAAGGAATAGGCACCAAGTCCATCGCTACTCAAGGTGTATATTACAAGCACTAACAACGTCGATCCCCACATACTGATCCTATACAGTGATCTTACTAGATCTAGCGTAAAGGATCGATATGAACAACCAACTAACGAAGATGCTTCGGAAATTCCCTAGCAGCAAACGAGGATCGAAGAAGACATCAAATGAATGGAATAAGTTTAACCACGAACCGTTGTTCGTAACCACTAGATAATTAAGTCAGGGGTAATTATTAATGCTTAGGCTGTGGTCTGAATATCGTGAGGTATATAACCCCCAAACGCACCCTATCCAGCATCGAGAATGGAAACACTGACTAATGCCTATGTTGTGGTCTGAATATCATGAGGTATATAACCCACAGACTCACTCCTATCCGGCATCGAGAATGGAAACACTGACTCATGAAGCTCATCCGATCACTTCATAAAAGAAACAAAGACTCCAAATCTCTTCAAAATAAAGGTATAGGGAAAATACTAATAAAGTACTCCTGTACGCTCCTGTACCCCGACACGTAATAGTGTCAAAAAGAAGAACTAACGGATGAACACATAGTTCAAAAACACCATATAGTTCAAGAACACCTTATGAACATATAGTTCAAACATACCTACCAATTACAAGTCTGCTAACGTTCCACTAGACTATCTAAAATAGTCTGTGGCCATTGTCTATACTCTGCTAGATGACTAGATCATCTTAAACATCGATACATCTCATCACCTTTTATTTCATCACACATCATCTAATTCATCTACCCATGTTTTACCCAACATATTTGTAGATAAAAATACATATACATTTTAAAACTTGTATAAAACATCTATTCAACAGTCACCTTAATTAAACAATTAATATAATTACACATAACACATATTTAAAAGAAAATACTTCATATATATGTGTAAGGTGAAAGTGACTATACACTCACCTTAGTAGCGGGAGTAGATAGAATCTAAAAATGGTCAACGTCTCGTGATCGTCGGGCTCGGGAAGGGAAAACGGCCTTCGGAAACGAGAGAGAATGAAAGAAATGGTGTACTAAGCCTTGGGGTCGAAATGACTATTTATAGTAAGATTTTATGACACTCATTTCGTGAGTGTCATAAGGCTCACGTCGTGAGTCTCATGATTCACTCCGTAGACTTGCCATTTGCGTCCCTAGCTTCGGATGGTGGACATGACACCTCACGTCGTGATTGTCATAAAGCTCACGTAGTGAATCAGATCTTATCCTCTCGCAGCTTCTAGATTCCGAATTATGACAGAATGTCGTGAGCATCATAAAACTCACGTCGTGAATTAGCTAGTTTAGGGTTTTTAAAAGCTAAATCTTCGGAATGCCATAACTTTTGCATGCGAACTCCGTTTTTGACGTTCTTTACATCCACGCGTAGGTGGAGACGTATTCTACAACTTTCATTTAGATCACTAAGGCTAAAAAGTCTTCTATCTTAAATTCACTATTTACGTCTCCCGGTGTCGTGCCCGTTTTGCCGAAAAACTTCGACGGGCCATAACTTTTTCGTTATAATTCAGGTTTCGGTGTTCTTTATATGTACGGAACCCTTGAGACATATTATACAACTTGGTTAAGATTATTTATTATAAATAATCTTTTGTCGAAAAGTCATTTTCGACCCCTATTATCTTTAAGTTGACTAGCTCGGATCTACGAGCGTTACATTTAGGGCCTATTTGTAACCATTCATGAGATCTAGCCCTTTCCATGAAGTTAGTTGCTATTTTCTATGTTTGGGATAACTTGGTGGGTTGCAAGCCAGCAAGTAGTCAACTTTATGGGCTAAGATGTGTTATTGGACTCACATCTGTAATTTGGATTTCGTGTCTTAAAGGATTAAGCATTTTTGAAGAAAATGGCTTAACAGAGTAGTATGTTGGGCGCACATGCCAGTACACGCAACATACAATGGCTTAACAGAGTGTTTATGTATGCTTGATGTCTTTGTGATTCATGCATGTTATTTGTTATGTGTTCTGGGCCTAGGTCCGATGTCGGGGCAAGCCCGATGCATGTTAGCTTATATGTTATGTGTTATGTGTATCGGGCTTCAGTCCGATGTCAGGGTAAGCACGATGTATGTTATATGCCTATGTTATGTGCCTATGATATATGATATGTTATGTGTATGTCGGGGCAAGCCCGATGCCGGGCGGGGTGTTGGGTTTCGAAAGTTGTGACATGTCGAAACTGTCTTTGTTATGTGTAATGTCGAATTTTTGGATTGTGTGTTTATTCTAAGGACTACTTTTGTAATGAAACTTAGATGTCGAAGTCCTTATATTTTTTTTATGTTTTTAGTTTTCCTTATAAATATAGGAAGGATACTTTGGAGGTTAAGAACTTTTCTGATTGTAGTCGTATTATCTCTCAACCTCTTGTATTCAACTGATTAAGAAATAAATGTGCCAAACAGATTATATTGAGATCTTGTGTTCTAAATCATTTCATACTCTGATTTTGTTTGATTACTCGATTCAATTGGAACTACATTTGGTATCAGAGCAGGATTCATACAGATTATATATGTTTTCTGAATTTTTGCAAAATTTTTTAATCTAGTTCTCGTTTTAGATTTCAATTTTCCGCTCTTTTCATCAAAAAATCTTCTTAGATATGCTGTTGTGATTCGATTTTTCATTCCAATTACTAATTCGAGCGTTCGATTAGTAAATTCCAAGTGTTTTAGTTATTTGATCTTGTTCAAATTCAAGCTTTTCTCAAAAACTGTCCGTACATCAATGGCGAACTTCAACATGAACATGATGACGTCTTATACTCATCTCCTTGGTTCATCAACAAAAATTCCGATGCTGATACTTCAGTATTATGATCAGTGGGCCGATCGGATGAAAGATTACCTAAATGGAATCGATGAAGAGTTATGGAAGTGTATTCTCGGTGATGTTCGTCCACCTGCTGCAGTTTAGAGTATTGGAACTTCTTCCAATAATCAAAATCTCAATGAACAAGCTGAAAGGTTATTGAAGAATCAGAAAAAGTCCATGAGAGAACTAAGATGTGCTCTACCTCTAATTGTTTACAATTACATTCGTAGTTGTAAATCTGCAAAAGAAATATGGAATATTCTGAAGGAAAAGTTTCAAGGGAATGAAAAGACAAAAATCAATTTAGTGAAAAGTTGTCTAGTTGAATTAAGAGAATTCAAACAAAAAGATGGTGAATTTATCGAATTGTACTATGATCGTCTTAGTGAACTAATTTACAAATGCAGCGGATATGGTATCACCAGGTCTACAATGGAGTTTAATCTCACATTTTTATGGGGCTTCGCAAGGAATGGCAAAATGTGAGTTTAATGGTGAAGACTCAACAAAGTTTTGATAACTTTTCTTTGAATGATCTGTACAATTTGTTGAAAACTCATGAAGCCGAAGTTACTGAAATTGCTGAAGAATCAAGATAAGTCTTGGTGGTCCACTTGCATTGCTTTCGAAAGTTAATGAGAAAGAAACTAATGAAAAGGAAGACTAGGATGATGAGGGATTAATTGTAAATTCAGATGATTAGGTTGTCACATTTTACTTTAACAATCGAGTAAAGAAATTTTTTAAAAAGCCATTCAATGCAAGGTTGAAATCTGGTGAGTTGAAGGGAAATGTTGCTGGGAAAGTTGGAGGTGATGAGAAGAAGGTAGAAAAGAAGGAAGTTCGAGTTGATGAAGAAAATAAAGAGAAAAAGCTTAAAGGCGATGCTAGATTCGACTGCCATTATTGCAATGGAGTGAATCATATGGCAATTGATTGTATGCTACATAAGCGTGATGAGAAAAAGCACAAGGTGAAAGATGAAGCCTATTACATGGAAAGGCTGGAAGAAGTTCACGCTAAAGTGAAGGGTTTGTCATTTGGTGGCCAAGGGTGTGGATTACGACGATGGCTCTTATCAAATTTGGTTGTCAGGTTCGGACGATGAAGAGATGAGAAACCCTACTCCTGGGGCAATGTTTGTTGTGTATGAGGAAGAAGACAAGATAATCGGGAAGTGTTTTGTGTCAACATCTTCAGATAAATCGCTAATGACTTCTCAGGTACATTCTCTTTTTCAATCGTTTAATATTTCCTTAAGTACATATGATTCGATTCTTTCTGAGTTTGATGCAGCCAATGCTTATATTAATGTGTCAATGACTTCTCAGCCGATATGTTGGGGTGAGGTCGGTCAGTAAGTCATGGGGAGTACTGAGGTGGTACTCAAGATTACCAATTTGATTCAGCAAGTTCAAGGTAGACTTCAGACAACACATAGTCGATAGAAGAGTCACACAGACAGGTGTGAGTCAGACTTGGAGTTTCAGGTTGGAGATATGGTACTCTTGAATGTGTCACTTTGGAAATGGGTCATCCAATTCACGAAGAGGGTTAAGATGGGCCCCAAGTACATGTTGGATTAGTGTCTAAGTCCATAACTATTTTGGTATGTACTTGACCTGATGGTTCATGGTCCTTTTGGGTTGCCTTCACCAAAGCAACTTGATAGGATGAATTATGGAGAGAAATGATTAAATATGATTTATTAATATATTATTAAAGGAGAAATCATATTGTTTGATTAATATTAGTCAAGAATTAATTGATAATTAATTTTGTGACTAAAAGAGATTAATTAAACTTAAGGGACTAGAATTGTGATTATAAGATAATTGCAATTGGGCTATGGATTACCTTATAATATAAGGTTGGACGAATTATATGGGAAACCCATTAGAAATCGTCCAAGGCTTGTTAAAGAAGGATTCATGGGTTGCTTAGGGCTTAAGCATCCAAATTAGGGTTTCCATGTTAGATAACCCTAATAGCCTCACTATCTAAGGACCCCTTGGGCACCAAAAACGTGGCCAACTGAATCCCTAGGGTTTCTACACGTTTTTGGGTGTTTCTTCTCTTCTCCTCTTCATCCTTTTGCTCTTGGTGTTTGTGAACCATTAGAGGAGTGACATATGTGACTCTAAGCTTTCTAAAGTCTTTACAAGGAGGATTTGATATTGTTATTGCTACATAACAATCAATGTATGATCTAAACCCTAATTCATATGTTATATTGATTATCATATACTAGATCTAGGGTTTATAGTCTTGGATGAATTGCATGTATAATAGAGAAACCTAGATCCAAGCATTAGGGTTTGTATGAGCACATAGGATGTTCTTATGGCTAAAACCCAACAGTACATTAGTCCCTTAGGGTGTTAGCTTGGGTGCACAGGGTTGTGTATCGTTTGGATCTGCTAGCATAGCTTAGTCAGATTCATAGCACTTTTTATGTCTCCAAGTTGTAGAAGTGTTTGATTGATGATTCTGCAGTAGTTCCATTAGAGGATATTCAGGTGGATGAGCGCCTGAATTACATTGAGAGACCGGTGGCAATCCTTGACCAGAAGACAAATACCTTAAGGAACAAGGTGGTGGGTTTATTAAAAGTACAGTGGCTGTACCGGAAGGGTTTAGAGTAGATATGGGAGCCTGAAGTGGAGATGAGGGAGCATTATCCCGAGTTATTTGCGGCAGCAGACTTCGAAGATGAAGTCTGATTCTAGTGGAGGAGAATTGTAACACCCATGTCATGGAGGTATTTAATTTCTTGAATTTTAGCTTCGGAAGAAGGTCACGATGTGATACATGGTGGTCACGTCGTGAGTGACAAGTAACTAGTTGACCCGTGTTTTTGAGTTTCACTGAAACATCCCAAAAATACAAGCCAAAAATTTTTGTTTTTATCGATACCAAAAACACATCATCCAGTTTTATATAATAAAACTATGAATGTATGTTCCAAAATACCATAGTAAATGTATCACATAAAAACTGAGTCAATATCATATCAAAATATCTGAATAAAACTCACAGGATCAATCTGTAACTGTGGTGTGCGCCATGCCATCAACCTGAGCTCTTCCCCTTACTAGCAGGAATACCTGAAACCAAAACTGAAATTGTAAGCACAAAGCTTAGTGAGGTCCCCCAAACTACCACATACCATACTATACATAGAAAGTACATACTGTTCCTCGCCCACAGCATCGAACCGTAGTCCGGAAACTACGTCGGATCAAAGTCCGGAAACTACAGCGGACCGAAGTCCGGAACTAACCAGGGCCTTGCCCTCTGCATCAGACCGTAGTTCGGAAACTGCATCAGACCGAAGTACGGAAGCTGCATCGGACCAAAGTCCGGAACTAACCAGGGCCTTGCCCTCTACATCGGATCGAAGTCCGGAAACTACCTGAACATAGCATAGCATAAACATAACAACTAGCATAAACACATATACTGCATACTGCATCGGACCAAGGTCCGGAACACATAACACAAAGACATGCTTGAATAACAAAGACATCAAGCGTGATGAACTACTGCATCAGACCGAAGTCCGGAACTACTGCTAATTAACGGGCCGACATTGTGGCCTTAGACTCGTTTCTATTGGATGGAAACTCACCTCGTACTGCTGGCTACTGAGATGCTAAATTTGGAACTAGCTGACTGCTACTCCGGAACTCCCCGGCTACAAATCCCATAAACACTAAGTCAAAATACTGGTAAATACTCTCAGGGTAAAATGACTCTCTTACCCCTAGTCAAAGTCAAGGTCAACCCTTTCCACTTGACCCTACTTGTTGAGTACTCCTACTGACTCGCCGAGTTCTCAAGCTCTTAACTAATTCTATTTACGATCCGACTCGCCGAGTCACCTCCTGACTCGTTGAGTCTTTTGACACCGAAATCTGATGCTAGTCACGACTCGACTCGCCGAGTCATGCCATGACTCGCCGAGTCTCCCTATTTCCAAATCATGTCTTGTTCTACTCACCGAGTCCTTCCTCGACTTAATGGGTCAACCTAGTAACTCGACGTAACCCTAGATTCAGGATTCACGACCATACTCGCCGAGTCATATGAACGACTCGCCAAGTCCTAACATGCAATCACCATACAGTCGATTCTAGACCGATTCAGCGCATCCAATTCATAGATTTAGGTTTCTAGGACTAACATAACACGTAAAGTTGCTAACTTTACGTGTAGTCATGATGTAATGAAGCAAGAACACTAAAACTTGGCTATTATGGAGGTTACTTGACTAGAATAAGGTTATGGCTGCCAAAAGAGGGTTCTACTAAGCTTCTTGAGCACAAGAGAGACTAGATCTGAGACATGAATCAACTACAAGGTTATGGCTGCCAGAAATGGGTGTTACATTCACGACATGAGACTTTGCATGCTCATGATGTGAGAACGGCCTGATAACCAAAACCATAATATTTTTGGGTATCTCATGGAATAAGAGGGCTGGGGTTGCCCATCCTTAGCCTCCTTCACTCTCTTGCCTCCTGAAAACCCTAATCTCAACTTGCTTGAGTTCCTTATCCATTTTTGGTGACTTTGATGCACTTATTTCGTGGTATTTGGCTCATTCAATTGGAAGAATACTTTGTGTAGCACTCTCTTGGCAATCCAGGTTCTACCTCACCTTCTTGTAGAGCTTTTAGACCTGTAAGTCATAAAGCTCTGGGCTTTTTACCTCTTGCACGCTAGATCAAGAATTTAAGATCCTTTTTCTATGGTTGGATGGGATTACATGCATGGGATCTATAAAATTGGCAAATTTATGGATCATTAATAAATATTCTATATTATAATCTTTGCATCTGAGTTTTGGAGTAATTTTATACTCCAAGCAGAAGTCTTGATATCATTTCCCTCTTTTGACCTAGTGAGTTTTTGACTAAGGCATTGGACATTCATGACTAAAAGCTACAATTTTAAGTATCCTTTGGGTGAGGAAAGACCCTCTGGAAAGTCACAAGTAGTGGCTGAAATGAATACGAGCTTAATGCTGAAAGCTGACCAAGGTAGCCCTCATGACATGAGGAATGATACTGTCACATTGTGAGAATGCATCCCATCTCGACTTTTTTGTTCGGATTAGGCCACCACGTGACTCGTAGTGGCCACAACATGATGATGACTGGAATCGAGACTGGGCAAGTTGATGGATTGAGTTGACCCACTAAGTTGGGACCGGGACGAGTTAATACTCACGGCATAACCATGAGTTAGTCACGACATGAAGGTGAGCTCTTGCAGCTTGGACCTTTGACTTTGGGGCATTTTGGAACTTTTTGGTCTATATTGGGCCTTAGGGCTCTCTGGTTTGGCATGGGCCATTAGTAGGCCTAGTTTTGGGTTTGGGCCATTATTGGGCCTTAGGATTTATGGGCTCAACCTTAGATAGTAACTAGAGTTCGCACTCATTATGTTCAGTGTGAGGAGCCGTTGTGCAGCAGACTTGGGCATGAGATTTTCTATCTTCTGATTGATGTGATTCTCCTCACTGCATTGAAGGCACTAATGTCAACCCATAATGTATTATAATTAGGATGCTAGTTGTCTTTCTAATTCTTTTATGGGTGGTATGTGATATGTATATTGGGCGGGGACCGATGCCAGACGTGACTTGATGAATGTATTGTATGCTATTTTATCTTAGTGATTCATGCATGTATTTTATGTGTGTGTACGTATGTCGGGTGAGGCCCATTTCATGTTACTAATAGATCTATTCCGGGTGGGGCCCGATGGTTGTGGGGCATGGTTCGTTGTACGTTTGATATGTATGATATGAGGTATTTTCGGGAACTCACTAAGCTTCGTGCTTACGGTTTTCAATTATGTTTCAGGTATTTCATGATCGAAAGGGAAGAGCTTGGGGTTATCACATCACACACACACACACCATGATTTCCACTTTATATGACGTATAGAGATGATTCATTGACTTTCTATGATTTTCCTTTATGTTTTTATGAAAATGTTTAGTTGGTGGTTTTATTATTATGAAAAACAAAAGTTTTGGTCTTAAAGTTTGGGAATTAAACTTTAAGTAACAAAAACACATATTTTGAGTTCAAAAACGTGATTAGAAGCAATGAGAGAGGGCCAATATTCCTTCCTACAAAAAAGATGTGTGGTGGTCAATGTTGTGTCAAGAGGCAATGGATGGGTGATGCGTTAAGCTTTGATCAAAATAGAGAAAGACAGGAGGCAATGTCGGGGTGATGGGTTAGCCCCCGATGTGATTTAGTGAACAAAGTTGAATGCAATTGAATTGCTAGCTTAATTATTCATTCCCTTTTCTTTCCTCAAAAATTCAATGCAAAAACATGTTGTACTTTGTGCAATATAATTTGTTCGACTTAATATTCAACATATTTGTCTTTTTATCCCCTATATGGCTGTCAATGTGTATTTTATATATATATATATATATATATATATATATATATATATATATTAGATGATTAAAAGTAAGATGATTCATAAGAAAAATATTCTCAAAAAACCACATTCAAAATTCATATTTAAGCAAATAAAAAAAATATTTAGATGAAAATTTTAGTGAATAACAACAAAATCATCGTAACAATGAATCATCGGGATGTTTTTATGGGAATTTTTTTGGTGAATCATGTTATTTTTTATTTATCTAGTGATTTATTTGTTTTGTTTGCAAAAAAAATGTTGAAAAAGCTTCTTACATTCCAAGAAAAAAAAGTTTTGTTCACCAAAAAAATATGTTGAAAAAACTTCTGATATTCCTACAAAAAAAATATGTTACATTATATATATATATATATATATATATATATATATATATATATATATATATATATATATATATATATATATATAAAGGTTGCAGAAATCTGAATTAATCGTTTGATGTTCTCTAACCAACTAGAATTAGGGATGCTTGATGAAAATTAAGGGTTAATTGGGTCTGATAGAATTAATCGGTCAACAAGTCAAAAAAATGTAAAAAAAAAATCAAATAAATATGAACATATTAATAAGATATGCATCAAAATAAGTATATGAATATGTATACAAATAAGATGAGAACAATATATATATATATATATATATATATATATATATATATATATATATATATATATATATATATATATATATATATATATATATAAAAAGACAATTACAAAAAAAAAAAATTAAACAAAAAAAATATGATTGTACTTATGCATTTTTTCTTTTGAAAACGTATCTTTTCACAAAAAATATGAATAAAAATTAAAAATGCATTTTTTTTTGAAAAAATCTCTTTTTAAATCTTAATTTCGAAATATAATGTATATATACATTTATTTAACAAAATTATTATTTTTATTATTTTTGAATTTTTTTTATTTCATTTTAAATCAGCAAAATGATACTCCTTACATTACGAAATTGATGTCTAAAAAATGAATTCCTCAAAAAATTAAAATTTTAATTCATATTCATATCTTTGTATTGTAACTTTTAATTCCATTTAATGATGTGAAAAAAATATACCACATGGATGAATAATGAACAATAATAATAGGAATTACATTCCTTCAAGAATGGTTGATCCTACTCCTTTCCAATGGAAGAAACAATCGTACCATACACTACCTTACTTTTTTTATCTTTTATATTTTCAATATATATATATATATATATATATATATATATATATATATATATATATATATATATATATATATATATATATATCAAAAGTTTTTTAGTTTTCTTTTTATTTAAATTAATAAAAAAAACCTTCATAAATGGTCCCTATGTATTGAAATGATGAAAATGCCCTTACTTAACGGTAGAAAGCTGACGGAGTTAGGCGGAAGGACAAAACATTAAAAGTTTTGAAACCACATGGACCATTTGTGAGGTTTTTTGAAATTAAGGACTAAACTTGATATTTTCAAAAAACCACATAGACCATTTTTGAAGTTTTGTCATAATTTAATTTATTAAGTTAACTAATGATATATTTTAATCTTATGTTATAATTTTTTTAATTATATAAAACAATAAAAAAAAACTGTTAAATTTTAATAATAATGTTTTATTATTATAATATAACACTACTAGAAAAATGGTGTTTTCCTAGAGAAAATAGCTACGGAATGGCTACAGATCACCTAAAGATAGGGACGCCCTAATTTAGCAACAGAATAGCTACGGAATAACTACGGATGCTAGTTCGTAGTTATTTCGTAGCTAATTAGCGACGGAATGGCTACAGAATAGCTATGGATACAATATCAAACCATTGAATGGGTAAGAGATCTCGAATGTGCACACAATTTTATGAACGATAATAGTAACTATAAGTTGTTGAAAATAAAGATAATCATGTATAATAGATGTTTGAAAAAAACGAAGAGAAAAAAACGATGTTTAATGCCCAAAAAATAAAAAATAAGAAAAATTTGTAGCTAATTAGCTACAGATATTCCTTATTTTCGATTTTCCAGACACCAAACATCATTTTTTCCGCTTTTTTTTTTCACACCTCTATTATACATTATTATCTATATTTTCACAAACTTATAGCTATTAATATCATTCATAAACTCGTGTGCACCTTCATGATCAAGTATTCGTTTCACAATTTAACAATGTAATGACTATACTTTTCACCAACTTGTGATGAGTTTATTTTTTGTATATGTATATTTACATACATGAATGAGTTGTGGTATATGTGTACGTGTATGTGTGTATGTATACGTGTTTGTGAGTATTTATATGTGAATGTAGATCATAAGAATTATAATGTTAAACTGTGAAACGAATACTTGATCCCGAATGTGCATACGACTTTATGAATGATATTAATAACTATAAGTTGGTGAAAATATAGATGATAATGTATAAAAGAAGCGTAAAAAAATGAAGTGAAAGAAACGACGTTTGGTCCCCGAAAAATCGAAAATAAAACACTTCCGTAGCTAATCCATACCTAATTAGCTACAAAAAAAATTATTTTTGATTTTTCAGGCACCAAACGTCGTTTTTTCGATTCGTTTTTTTCACCTCATTTATACATTATCATTTATATTTTCATCAATTTATAACTATTAATGTTATTCAAAAAGTCGTGTGCACCTTCATGATCAATTTATAGCTAATAATAATAATAATAATAATAATAATAACAACAACAACAACAACAACAACAACAATGTAGTGTATAAAAGTAATAATCGACCAACTAGGAATGGATATGGTATGCCCGACCGATTGGTAAGATAGTGACCGTATTTGTAGGAACCCAAGTTCGAATCCCACCCTGGTTTTTTTCGTAGCTAATGACTAGCAAATCCGTAGCTATTTTTTTAAATAAAATCCCCATCTTTTGCTAGGATTAATATGTCGGACGCATAAAAATTAGAAGCACAAAAAAAAAAAAAACCGCGCTGAAGCTTTTCTCCCAACCCTCTTGTCCAACGTCATCGTCGCTGCCCCTAGCTGCCCGTCGCCGCCCTTGGTCACCTGCCGACCCACGTTTTATTCCCCATCGCCGCCGCCCATTGCGGCCTCTCTCTTGGCCTCTTTGATCGATTCTTCCCCAAAAAGGTAAAACTCTAATTTTTTTTTTGAAATTACTTCATGTATATAATTTAGATGTTTTATTCATTAATAATGATGATTTGTTTTGTTGAATGTGAGGTTTTAGATTATATTTTAGCTCGAATTTAAGGTTTTAGGTTAAATTTTGGTTGAATTTGATAAATGTTTGGTTAAACTCTTAGCTTTGTTGAAAATGTGATACATGTTAGGTTAGTTTGTGAGATTGTTAAATGTTATATAAATGATATATATAAAATGTTGTGAACTTCCTTTGTTAAAAATGTTAATTTTGTTGAAATGTTATGTTAATTTTTTGTTGAAAATGTGATACATTGTTAGTTTGTGATAATGTTAAATGTGATATAAATGTTATATAAAAATGTTGTGAACTTCAGTTTGTTAAAAATGTTAATTTTGTTGAAATGTTAGGTTAATTTTTTGTTGAAAATGTGATACATGTTAGGTTAGTTTGTGAGAACGTTAAATGTGATATAAATGTTATATAAAAAATGTTGTGAACTTCAATTTGTTAAAAATGTTAATTTTGTTGAAATGTTAGGTTAAATTTTTGTTGAAAATGTGATACATGTTAGGTTAGTTTGTGAGAATGTTAAATGTGATATAAATGTTATATAAAAAATGTTGTGCACTTCAATTTGTTAAAAATGTTAATTTTTTTGAAATGTTAGGTTAATTTTATAAATTTGTTAAAAATGTTAGATTAAATAGGATGTTATGTATGTATCATTAGTTATATATGTGTAGTAGGTTAACAATTTTTATGGGCTTTTTTTATGTATCATTAGTTATATATATTAGATTAAATGGGATGTTATACTATTATCATATTTAGTTTAAAGTTTTAACATTTTTTTATATCGAAATGTAGTTTTAGATCGAAATGTTGTCTAATAGAGAATGGATGTACACGAAGAGACTCGATTGTCGTCGTTTGGTTAATCCAGAATGGCCACATTATGTCAATTGTTTTTGGATTTTGCTTACACGAATGCAAAGTCGCAGATGCTAATGGGTCGAAAGCAAGGCACACCGCGGGCAATATAGGATTTGACGAGCACCGTACCAACTTAGTAAGTATCATAATGATAAATTTTGTTATCTTTTTTTTTTTTTATCACTAACTACATCAATTATACTTTTTATTTTATGTAGGAAAAGATGATGGGTAAACCACCCACACAATTTGATGTTTTCATGAAGACGCATGGTACATTTGAGGTGATTTTTTTTTTTTTTTTTTTTTTTTTTTTTTGCGGGAAATCATGAAAATCTCGAATATTGCTCACAAACTGCCAAAGACGCATAATTAACTTATCTTTTATCATTTATGTATATTGATTGTCTTAATATTTTTGTACATGACAATGATACTGTTTTGGTAATTTGTAGGAGGCGTATCCACAGGGGTTGGTTAAAAAATATGGAGAAGACACTTCAAACCATAAAGATGATGCGGGGTATGGGAGGAAACCCAACTTAGGAGAAAAGGAAAGAAGAGGGTGATATCTATAGCATTGGAGCATCAGATATACATTTTGTGAGTTATGGGACACCATCTTCCCAATCCACCCAATCAGATAGTACACAACAAGAGGTATATTGTTATGGTTTAAAAGTTAAGTTGTATGTTGATAATATTGATTAAGTTGATAATAAACAAAAGTACGTTGCTATTATGGTTAAAAGTTAGGTAGTTTGTTGATAATATTGATTAAGTTGATAATAAACAAAAGTACGTTGCTATTATGGTCAAAAGCTAGGTAGTTTGTTGATAATATTCATTAAATTGATAATAAACAAAGTACGTTGCTATTATGGTTAAAAGTTAGGTAGTTTGTTGATAATATTGATTAAATTGATAATAAACATAAGTACGTTGTTATTATTGGTAAAAGTTAAGTATATTGCTATAAGTATTATAAACAAAAATGCATTGTTATAATAAACTAAAGTACATTGCTAATATTGTTTAACTATTGAATTGTGTTGCCATTTTTTTAGGTTGATAGGTTGCGTGCACAAGTTTCTACCATGGAACAACAACAACAATAAATGAAAGAACAAATGGAAATGGTTATGAGGATGATGAATATGTCTGGAAATCAACCCCGTGCTCCCCCCCCCCCCCCCCCCCCCCCCAAATATTCCACCTGAGGACAATTGATAAGTATTTTGGAACAATTGAAATTGAAAACATTTCGTATTGTTTGTTTTGTTAATTAGTGCTTACTTTTGTAAGATATTTTGGACAATGGAATGGAATGTGTCAAAATTGGTATTAGGGACATTTTTTGTTGTATTTTATATGGTATTTGGGACAAATATGAATTAAATGTGGTATTTGACAAAAAATTGGAAACTTTTTAATTATTTTTTTAAAAATAAAACGAAGTTAGCTACGAAATAGCTACAGATTTCCGTAGCTATTTAGTTTTGTAGCTATTCCGTAGCTATTCAGTTCTGTAGTTATTCTGTAGCTATTTAGTTCGATAGCTATTCCGTAGCTATCTAGTTCCGTAACTATTCCGTAGGAAATCTGTAGCTATTTATTTTCGTAGCTATTCTGTAGCTATAGTAGCTACGGAAAATTCTGTAGCTATTCTGTAGCGATTATGTAGCTGATCTGTAGCTATTAGCCATGGGCCATTACGCTACATCCAATTTTTCATAGCAATTCCGTAGCTATCTGCTTATAGCTACAGATTGTGCTGTAGCTATTGCACCAATTTTTTAGTAGTGTAACCTAGTAAAATTACATATTAGTAGAATGTTCTCAAATATGCCTCATTAAACATGTCAAAAAACATGATGTAATACATTCCCATGCAACTTAAAGTCCCATTAAATTTGCTATTGAACTTCCTAGCTAGTGAAGTGTTCGATGGACACATATTAGAGGATCAATGTCATTTTACCAATTATTAATCATTTCTGTAACTTCTCGATTTTCAAAATAAAATTTTCATTTTTAAATTAGAATAGACATCCTGTAACACCCCAAAATTACCGGTTAAAAATTTCATTTTTAATTTAGGTTAAAACATAAACCATCATTACAAAACATTCATGATAATAATCCATGTCTGAAAACCGTTGACATAAATATAAGTATTCAGAGTACATCCCAGAAAATCCACAGTGCGGAAAAACAAAAGCGTATGTGTGATGTGCTGCTACTACGCTGGCTCTTTTCCCTTAGCTGAAGGGGCACCTGAAACCAAAACTGAAAACCGTAAGCACAAATCTTAGTGAGCTCCCCCATATACCTCATACCATGCAAGCATATAACATACAACATTCAGCTAGGAGTTACGGGCCTCGCCCTCACTCATGAAGATATGGGTCCTGCCCACACTTCGCTAGCCGGGAGATACGGGCCTCGCCCAAACTCTACTACCTGGGAGATACGGGCCTAGCCCACACTCCACCCTCGGAGAGATACGGGCCTTGCCCACACTCAACCGCTAACCCATAACATACAGGTATCACACAGACAACAAGTATAAACTACTCTATCATACTGACACATATATCATAATCAACTATCCAAGAGATACGGGCTCGGTCCACACTCTAGTGCTAACATCTCGTCTACACGGGTCGGCCTTGGTGCCGTAGACCCGTTTCTACTGGAAGGAAAACTCACCTAGAAGTAGCTGCTGGTCTGTGTGGGAATTGACTGTCTGCTACTGCTGCTGCTCCGAACTCCTCTGGCTATAATTCCCACAAAACACTCAATCAAACACCGCTAACTGACCCTCGGGTAAATTGACTATTATACCCTTGATCAAGTTAAAAGTTAAAGCCAGAGTCAACATTCAGTCGACCTGACGCGCCGAGTAAGCTCTCCAACTCGCCGAGTCCTAGTCCAAACAATTGTTCTGCAACCTGTCTCTACTCGTCGAGTTGGGCATTGACTCGACGAGTTCTCCTTCTAAACTGATGTCCAAGTCCTTCATCCTACTCACCGAGTTGTAAGAACAACTCGCCGAGTTCATCTTCATCTGATGAACAATTTATGCTGTGACTCGCCGAGTTATATGAACAACTCGTCGAGTCTGTCCTTGATTCTCAGAAGATTGCCTTGAACTCGGCGAGTTTGGGCATCGACTCGCCGAGTTCCCTTATGGGTGAGTTTTGTCTTCCAACTAACCGAGTCCACCCTAGACTCACTACACAACTCGGCACAACGAAAAAGGGGCTAACTCGAAGACTCGCGACTAGACTCGCCGAGTCAGATGAGCGACTCGCCGAGTCTGCTTCATGCAAGAGCCATGTACGCGATTTTGCTCGAATCCAATCCATGCCATTCATAGATCTGGGTTCCTAGAGAATGAATAACACATAAAGTTTCCAACTTTACGTGTAAATATTCATCCATGAGGGTTTTAGGGTTCAAAATGCACCAAAAGAGTAGATCTAAGGTCTTCATGCAACATGGGTCCATAAAGGCAGTAGATCTGAGCTCCTGGAGCTCAACCATGCCTAGATCTAGAGGCCAAACAGCTTATTACGAATTATAATGCACATACAAGCTTGGGGAAGGGCTCAAGAAAGACTTTAATGGAGTAACAAGCATAGAGACAGGGGGAAAACGAGTTTTACCTCAAAGAAATCACTGAGAGAACACTAAGATACTTGCCTTCCTTCCCTTCCTCTTGATCTACTCCACTTCCTTCTCAAAATCTTCAAGAACACACACTAAAATGCCTCAAACTCACAAGAACAAGAGCTAGAACGTAAGGAGAGCTTCTGAGGGTGAAGGGGGGCTGGATTGGGGCGGAAATGAGGGCTTAAATAGGGTGCAAACCCCTGAAACTTAGGGTTTCATCCAATAGCGGTGACTCGCCGAGTCCAGGATATGGACTCGCCGAGTCGCCAACTTAAACGTGTCCCGGGTGCCGTCTCTACTTGGCGAGTCGGACCTATGACTCGCCGAGTCCAAGGCTAAAAATGGAAAATACTCAAATAAGATTTACATACCAGGAACCAGGTGCTACAAATCTCCCCCACTTATTTTAGACTTCATCCTCGAAGTCTGTTGCTCGATCCTGAAAAAGCTCTGGGTAATGCTCCATCATCTCTTCCACCGGCTCCCAAGTCCATTCCGAACCCTTGCGGTGCTGCCATTGCACCTTCACTAGCTCCACCCTCTTGTTCTTCAAATCCTTCGACTTCCGGTCGAGGATTGCGACTGGGCGCTCAATGTAATTCAGACTGTCATCAAGTTGTATATCCTCTAACGGCACTACTGCTGAATCGTCCGCTAGGCACTTCCGCAGCTGAGAGACATGGAAGGTGTTGTGGATTTGGCTGAGCTCGACTGGCAGATCCAACCTATACGCCACCTTGCCCATCCGAGCTACAACCCTGAACGGTCCGATGAATCTCGGGCCCAACTTGCCCCGCTTCCTGAATCGAATGACGCCTTTCCAAGGCGACACCTTCAGGAGAACCATGTCCCCGACTTGGAAATCCAAGTCGGATCGACGCTTGTCGTCATAACTTTTCTGTCGACTCTGAGCAGTCTGAAGCCTGCTCCGAACCTGCTGGATCCTCTTGGTCGTCTTGAGCACCACTTCGATGCTCCCCATGACTCTCTGGCCAACTTCACCCCAGCAGATCGGGGTCCTGCACCTCCGACCGTACAACATCTCAAATAGGGGACAGTCATTACTCGCGTTGTATATGTTGTTGTATAAGAACTCGGCCAAGGGAAGATAGGTATCCCAGCTACCACCGAAATCCAACACGCATGCCCGCAACATATCCTCCAAAGTCTGGATGGTCCGCTCGCTCTGACCATCCGTCTGCGGGTGAAAGGCGGTGCTAAAATGTAAACGAGTTCCCAACTCGTCATGAAATCTCTTCCAAAACCTGGAAGTAAAACGCACATCCCTGTCCAAGATAACCGATATTGGCACCCCGTGCCGCGCCACGATCTCCCTGATATAGATGTCGGCCAATTTCTCGGCCGATATGCTCTCCTGAATCGGGATAAAGTGAGCACTCTTGGTCAATCGATCCACGATGATCCAAATCAAATCCACTCCCCACGCGGTCTTGGGAAGCTTCGTGATAAAATCCATCGTGATATCTTCCCATTTCCACAACGGGATGTCCAACGACTGCATCTTGCCATGCGGTCTCTGATGTTCGGCCTTGACCTTCCTGCAGGTCAGGCACCGCTCAACGTACCATGCCACATCCCGCTTCATGCAGGGCCACCAATAATTTGGACGAAGATCCCTATACATCTTTGTCGCCCCGGGATGAATAGAGAATCGGGACTTGTGCGCCTCCTCCATCAAGATCTGGCGCACACCCCCGTGATACGGCACCCACACCCTACGGTGTAGTGTCAATAGTCCTCGGCTATCATAATCGAAGGACGAAACCTGACCCACCACACGCTCGCTCTTCCGATGTTCCTCCTTGATAGCCTCCTATTGAGCGTCCCGAATCTGCTCCAACAGGGGAGTCACTACAGTCATCCTCATGCAAATATCCCTGATCAGCGCCGCCTTGCAGCTAAGTGCATCGGCCACCACGTTGGCCTTTCCCGGGTGATAAAGGATCTCACAATTATAATCCTTCACCACGTCCAACCACCGACGCTGCCTCATATTCAGATTCGGCTGGTCCATAAGGTACCTCAAACTCTTGTGGTCTGTGTAGATGGTACATCGAACCCCATAGAGGTAATGCCACCAAATTTTGATGGCAAAAACCACCACCCCCAATTCCAGATCATGCATCGGGTAGTTCGCCTCGTGAGGCTTGAGCTGCCTCGAAGCGTAGGCAATGACATGTCCCCTCTGCATCAGTACTGCGCCTAACCCTGAAATGGACACGTCACAATAAACCACAAAATTCTCTACGCCCTCTGGTAGGGCTAAGATCGGCGCCTCGCACAATCTCTGTCTCAGTGTCTCAAACGCAGCCTGCTGCTCGTGTCCCCACCGAAAGACCAGGACTTTCTTCGTCAACCGTGTCAGGGGTACGGCTATCTTGGAGAAATCCTGAATGAACCTCCGATAATAGTCTGCCAATCCTAGGAAACTCCGAATCTCAGATGGAGATTTCGGAACCTCCCATCTCATCACGACCTCGACCTTGGCCGGATCGACCATAATCCCGTTCTGGTTGACAACGTGTCCGAGAAATTGCACCTCGCGCAACCGAAACTCACACTTGGAGAACTTGGCATACAAGCTCTCCCTCCTCAAGGTCTCCAATACCTCTCTCAGATGCTCCTCATGCTCTTCCTGCATCTTGGAATAAATCAAGATGTCATCGATAAAGACTATCACAGACCGATCCAGCATCGGTCTGCATACGCGGTTCATGAGGTCCATGAACGCGGCAGGAGCATTGGTGAGCCCAAACGGCATCACCACAAATTCATAATGGCCATAGCACGTCTGAAACACGGTCTTCTGCGTATCCTCCTCCCTGACCCTCATCTGATGATAACCAGAACGCAAATCAATTTGGGAGAACCAAGATGCTCCCTGAAGCTGGTCAAAGAGATCATCAATCCTCGGGAGTGGGTAACGGTTCTTCACCGTTACCTTGTTCAGCTCCAGGTAATCTATAGACATCCGATGCGACCCGTCCTTCTTTTTCACGAACAGAATCGGGTCTCCCCAGGGCGAACTGCTCGGTCGAATGAATCCCTTGTCTAACAGCTCCTGCAACTATGTAGACAACTCCTGCATCTCAGGAGGAGCCAACCGATATGGTGTATTGGCTATCGGAGCCGCACCAGGAACGAGGTCAATCCTGAACTCCACCTGTCGCTCCGGAGATATCCCAAGAAGCTCCTCCGGAAAGACATCTGCGAAATCTCGCACCACCAGAACCTCGCTCACCATCGCCTTACCCGCCTCCCGGTATCCATCATGTACGCGACATAACCTGCACATCCGTGCTGAAGGTATCGTCTAGCCCTCACTGCTGAGCATACTGTGGGTCCACACTGTGGCCTCTCGCCATGAATCACTAACTCTCCCCCACCTGGGGTCCTGACTTGCACTAACTGTTGTGCACAATCTATCACCGCCCCGTTAGGGCTCAACCAATCCATGCCTATAATCACCTTGTTCCCACGCAACGGAATGAGAACCAAGTCTACCAAGTAGCGCTCCTCAAACAAACGCAAAATGCAATCTCGAAATACCATTGATGCTCGCACCGATCGATCATCAACAATCTCTACCTCTAAAGGGCAATCTAACTCACCCGATGACTCAGGAAACTTCTTGCTAAGCGCAAGTGAAACAAATGATCGGGATGCACCCGAGTCGAACAACACCTGAACTGGGATGCCATTCACATGGAACGATCCTAATGCATACATATACACACGGAGCACGTATCAATATCATAACATCATAAAAATAAAATAGAGGGAAAGAATCATACCCGTCACCACATCGGGTGCAACGATTGCCTCCTCGGTAGTCAGCTAAAATGCCCGACTCCTCACCACTGGAGCATCTGCCTTGCTCTGCTGGCCATCCGTGATCCGCAGGGTCGCTAGAGCTGGCGCCTTCACTGACGCTGAAACTGTCAACTGGGGGCAATTAGCCTTCTTTTGGCCCCTCTGGTTGCAGTGGAAACACAGCAACTCATATGTCTGTATAGCCGAAACAGGAGTAGTACAATCCATGCTAAAGTGCCCTGTCTTGCCGCACTTGTAGCAGCCTGCTGATCCCATCCGACATGCTCCTTCATGTGTCCTGCCGCATTTTCCGCAGCGGCCCGGTCCCCCTTGGCCTTTCGGCCTCCCATCTGATCCGTTGGGCTTCTTCCCTGAAGCCCCAACCGCCTGCCCCGCCTCTGCTTTCCTTTTCCGGATGTGCTCTAAATCGATCTCACTTTCCCTCGCCCTGGCAATCATGGAGTCTAGGGTAGGGCAAGCTGAAAAACTAACATGCTCCCGGATGTCAACCCGTAGCATGTCATGATAACGGGTCCTCCTCATAACCTCATCACCTGCATACTGGGGCACCAACAAAGCCCTCTCCCGGAACTTGGCGGTGATATCTGCCACAGTCTCCGTCGTCTGCCTCATATCCAAGAACTCCCTAGCCAGCTGCTGAAGCTCGACAGCTGGCGCGAACTCCACCGTGAACCTAGTCGTATAGTCCGACCAGGTCATAGCCTCGACAGCCGAGGCTCCCAATGAGTCCCCCACGGACTCCCATCAATCCCTAGCTCGATCTCGTAAACACCCCGCTGCGAACCTCACATTCGACCCCTCAGGGCAGAAGCTAATCATCTGTGCAGACTCAATGTCGGCAATCCATCGTCTAGCAGCTATGGGGTCTTTCGCCCCGTGAAAATCCGGCGCACCACTGCCCCTGAAGTCCTTGAAGGACAGTGTGCGAGATCCTGACTGGCTAGATGCCATATCACTCCTGAATGCCCGAAGGCGATCTTCCATCAACTCAATTATCCCTTCCTTGATCGACTCGAAGATAATGGGGGTTGACTTAAGGATACCCCTGGTGATCTCTGACGCGATGAACTTGCGTAGTCCCTTATCCATTGGCTCGGAACCTGATCCCGAACCTGACCCCTCTCCTGAACCACCATCTATCAGCCTCGATCGTAGTACCACCATTCTGCAATACATAAATAACAATCGTTAGTGATACTGATACTTCTTGAGGGATCACAACTACCACAAGTTCCCTGGTCTTATCTTGGCCTTCCTTAGTTCGGGTACGGATCCTCTGCCTTTAGTAGTACGAGCCCATACTACCTTCCACATCTATCCGTACCTTCTTCAAGGACTGCCTCGACTCCATCAGGTCCCTTTCACTACCAATGAGCACTGCTATACTCATCCTAGGCTTGCCCTAAGGAAATCTCTGATTCTTCCCTATCCAGTCCTCAGCTGCTGCAGGCCTCCTTGTAATGCCAATTATCCACTACTTGAATACCATCACATGTGATGAGGCTCAGATAATCCTTTGAGTACCCGACTCGTCCCTACAACGGTTGGACTCAAACAAGAGCTACGCAGTAGGATCAAATCTGGCACTCTAAGATTACTCAACCCTAATCACATGTGATGTGATGTATTCGCCTAATGGCTAACTCCCATTATTTAGAGTCTCACATAGCACGAAGCAAGCAACATTCAGACAAGGGTAACAATCTCAATCAACTGTATCTGCTTACAGGAACTGTACTAGCATACAATACTAAGCTCATACCATCAGGCATAACCTAATCAGGCTATCCTACTTGTTGTCTACTCAATACTAGCATGCAATTCTCATACAACTGAGACACATAAAGCAGGCACATAAGGCATCACTCCTAGATCCTTAGTCCTATTCTAGCATGTTGTTCTACAAAATCTGATAAACATAACATAAACTTGTATGGGTATTTTGGGGAATACTTACTTGAGCTCGGCTGGCCGCGCACATCACACACTTCATTCTTTCTCAAACTCCTTTCTCAATTTTTAGAAAACATTTTCTTTTATAAAATCTTTTAATCCCTCGATTTGAGTTCAGACACCCCCGAAGGTGTGTCCGAATCCCTTAAACCAGGGCTCTGATACCAACTTGTAACACCCCAAAATTACCGGTTAAAATTTTCATTTTTAATTTAGGTTAAAACATAAAACATTCATGATAATAATCCATGTCTGAAAACCGGTGACATAAATATAAGAATTCAGAGTACATCCTAGAAAATCCATAGTGCGGAAAAACAAAAGCGTATGTATGATGTGCTGCTACCGCGCCGGCTCTTTTCCCTTAGCTGAAGGGGTACCTGAAACCAAAACTGAAAACCGTAAGCACGAAGCTTAGTGAGCTCCCCCATATACCTCATACCATGCAAGCATATAACATACAACATTTAGCAAGGAGTTACGGGCCTCGCCCTCACTCATGAAGATACGGGCCCTACCCACACTTCGCTAGCCAGGGGATACGGGCTTCGTCCACACTCTACTACCTGGGAGATACAGGCCTAGCCCACACTCCACCCTCGGAGAGATACGGGCCTTGCCCACACTCAACCGCTAACCCGTAACATACAGGTATCACATAGACAACAAGTATAAACAACTCTATCATACTGACACATATATCATAATCAACTAATCCAACAGATATGGGGTCGACCCACACTCTAGTGCTAACATCTCGTCTACACGGGTCGGCCTTGGTGCTGTAGACCCGTTCCTACTAGAAGGAAAACTCACCTCGAAGTAGCTGTTGGTCTGTTTGGGAATTGACTGTCTGCCTCCGGAACTCCTCCGGCTATAATTCCCACAAAACACTCAATCAAACACCGCTAACTGACCCTCGGGTAAATTGACCATTATACCCTTGATCAAGTTAAAAGTCAAAGCCTGAGTCAACTTTCAGTCGACCCGACTCGCCGAGTTAGCTGTCCAACTCACCGAGTCCTTATCCAAACAATTGTTCTGGAACCCGTCTATACTCGTCGAGTTGGGCGTTGACTCGACGAGTTCTCCTTCTAAACTGATGTCCAAGTCCTTTATCCTACTCGCCGAGTTTTAAGAACAACTCGCCAAGTTCATCTTCGTCCGATGAAAAATTTATGCTGTGACTCGCCGAGTTGTATGAACAACTCGCCGAGTTTGTCCTTGATTCTCAGAAGATTGCCTTGAACTCGCCGAGTCTGGGCATTGACTCGCCGAGTTCCCTTATGGGTGAGTTTTGGCTTCCAACTCACCGAGTCCACCCTGGACTCACTACACAACTCGACACAACGAAAAAGGGGACAACTCGAAGACTCGCGACTAGACTCGCCGAGTCTGCTTCATGCAAGAGCCATGTACATGATTTTGCTCGAATCCAGTCCATGCCATTCATAGATCTGGGTTCCTATAGCATGAATAACACGTAAAGTTTCCAACTTTACGTGTAAATATTCATCCATGAGGGTTTTAGGGTTCAAAATGCACCAAAAGAGTAGATCTAAGGTCTTCATGCAACATGGGTCCATAAAGGCAGTAGATCTGAGCTCCTGGAGCTCAACCATGCCTAGATCTAGAGGCCAAACAGCTTATTACGAATTATAATGCACATACAAGCTTGGGGAAGGGCTCAAGAAAGACTTTAATGGAGTAACAAACATAGAAATAGGGGGAAACGAGTTTTACCTCAAAGAAATCACTGAGAGAACACTAAGATGCTTAGCTTCCTTCCCTTCCTCTTGATCTGCTCCATTTCCTTCTCAAAATCTTCAAGAACACACACTAAAATGCCTCAAACTCACAAGAACAAGAGCTAGAATGTAAGGAGAGCTTCTGAGGGTGAAGGGGTGCTGGATTGGGGCGGAAATGAGGTCTTAAATAGGGTGAAACCCCCTTAAACTTAGGGTTTCATCCAACAGCGGTGACTCGACGAGTCGCCAACTTAAACGTGTCCCGGGTCCCGTCTCTACTCGGCGAGTCGGACCTATGACTCTCCGGGTCCAAGGCTAAAAATGGAAAATACTCAAATAAGATTTACATACTAGGAACCAGGTGCTACACATCCATTTTCATAAAGATACATCTAAGGCAAAACCATTTATTCAAAAACCTTAATTCAAAAATTAAAGTTATAAAGGAAAGAAACGCAGAATCTTGAATCATAGAACTACTCATGTGTGTATACAATCACGTCTTAGCATCCCCACGAACTGATAAAGATCCTAAAAAACATTTGATCCACAACTGTAAGCATAAAGCTTAGTGAGTTCCCAAAACACCACATACAACAATATACACACAATGTATATAAACAGTGCCTTTAGCACAAAGCTTCTCCTCCCTAGCCTTCAAGACATAGTTGAATTGCCCCGACCTTCAGCACATAGTTGCTTTGCCACTTTGGCCTTCATCATAAATCTGGTCCGCCCCTTTGGCCTTCAGCATATAGCTGGTCAGCCCCTTCTGTCCTTGAACATAAAGTTGGTCCACCCCTTTTAGACTTCAGCATATAGTTGGTCCGCCCCGAGTATCTTGGCCTACAACATATGGTCGGACCAACCTCAACTCAACGCATAATGTATTAACATACGTATATCAAACAGATACACAGACCATCCCACACTACATGCAACTAACTAACAAGTCTACCTACCTAGCAGTATATCTCATGGATAACACATCTTATCCTACAGAGGATACATACTGCAATATAAAGTATAGTAAGAAGACTCACCTGAACTACCCAACAACAACCTCATCAACAAAGTAGCTAACCCAAGCTACCTAATATCAAACTGAGACCAGACCTTAGTCAAATACTTAATTTTACAAAAGTTTGACCTAAATTCAAATTAGTTAAAAAGCCAATTCTTGGTCAACTGGGCATGCCATGCTCTATAAGGGTGCCCCGCGCCTATTACAGGACAAAATAATTGGGTATCTTGGTTAAAACAGACCTGACTCTAAAAACCCTTAAAAGCGTGTCGTGCCAGGGAAGGGCGTCATGTTTAGGATTTCTTCACAAAGTGAAAAGACTTAAGTCATTAAGTCAAAACCTCAACTTCTAAATTTGGTCCTCAACATTGTTATAATGGATAACATTTAGAACTTTAGCAATCAAGACACTCCAATCAAGCAAGATCTAAATTTTAAATCTCAAAAAGTCCAAGAAAGCATCTGTCTCGACTTAAGCTTATATGTCCAAGCCTTTACTTTCATATTTGAATTACATGGCGTCTAAATGAATAAAGTTTCCAATTTTATCCATTATTAAGCCACAACTTCCAAGATCTAATACCTTAAGTTGAGAAATGACTAAAAACCCATCATGCACTTTTTACTCCACGAAATGACCATATAACATCCCAAACATCAATCAAAAGCTCAATACTTCTTCCAACTCAATGGAATAAGCCTCAAAGGGAAAAGACTTACTAAAACAGAACAAAAACCCAACAAACTCTTAGATCTATGGAGGAAACATAATAAAGCTTGAAACCTTAAAGATTACCAAGGTCTAAAGTTGTTAAGATGGCTAAAATCTTCAACATCCATGCTTCCTTGCCCAAGCTTTCTTGCATTATCATCCAAGAACACTACAGGAGCAAAAAGAAGCGCCAAAATGAATATAAGAGAGAGGATGAGCTCCAAATACTTTAGTAGAGACTAGGGTTTTATTAGTTGTGTTCTAGAGGAGGTGGAGGCTGAAAATGACGAACTAAAGGGTTAATGGCCTTTAAATACTCCAGAATAACCCTAAAAACATGAAACCTACTGGGAGGGAGGCGCTCTGTCCCCATTAAATGGCACTCTATGCTTCTCCGATAAATTCTAGATTTTTCACTTTTCAGCTTTTCTTTTGAACAATCATAACTTCTTCGTTCTAAACCTGATTTCAGTGATCTTCATATGTACATGAAGGCATTAACAAGACCCACAATTTTATCCAATTACTTTTGACATAAAGCATACTAAACTTAATTTATTAATACATGAAAAATTCCAGAATATCACTTTTTCCCATTTTATCCCTTGGCTCCAAAGCATAATTCAAGGGCTTAAATAATTTAACCAACATTATCAACATATAATAAGGTCAAAACTGTATTCATTTGAAGTCCTAAGGCCTTTACATGATCAAATCACAGTCCGCTGTCCCAAAATCAGAAACATCCTGAAACTAGATGTTAAATTTCTCCCCACTTAAACTAGATTTCGTCCTTAAAATCCGACTCTGTTAGAATTTCTAGAAACAACACCAAGACAATCCATATGATTCTTCCAACAACTTCTTAATTTAAAAGCATCATTAAATAAAATTAGAGAGAATACTCACAACCCAACTAATGCCAACTAACAACCCAATCACTTCAAAAACCCCAACTACAACAACTCTCTCTCTCTCTCTCTCTCTCTCTCTCTCTCTCCCACCCCCAACTGTAAGACCCAACTCATAGAAAAAATCATTCAAACTGGGAAACTCTCAAAATTTTAACTACAAACCAACTTCATCAATATACTTCACAAAATTGGTAAATCATAAGTTTGAACTCTAGAAACCGTACCAAAAGACTGATGATCATCCATTCGTTGTACCCACCCCTAGTCCCCAACTAGGAACAACACCCAACCATTTAGAACGAACACTCAAAACATACTGAAAGTGAATTTCAACCAATTCTAAATCTAGAAATTGTGCCTAAAGGACATCAAATACAAACTCGACTTCCTGACAAGTCATCACTAACTTACCGCGTCCAGAAGCGTAACAATGGTTAATCTAAAAATCTCGAGTGGCATCTGAACTCCTATAACAGCTAAGGGGCACTGCCATCCGACAAGTCATCCAAGACACCTACAATGAACCCCATCACTGGTTACTCAACTCACACAAAACATTTATAAAAATAAACAAGGATCTGCTAAGAAAAGCTCAACAAGGAACTGTCAATAACAACTGTGACTTCCCTACAAGACAAGATCTTATAAAGACCCGACATAAACCTTGTTGGATTAGGTGTCTAAGCCCATAACTAAAATTGGTATATACTTGAATTAATAGTAGCATAGTCCTTTTGGGTTGCCCTAAAACCTAGCAATTGGATAGGATGGCTTTTAAAAAGAGAAAGATAGAGAGAGATAGAGAGAGAGAGAGATTAATTTATTATGTGAATAATAAATTAAATAAATGGTTTATTGAAGTATTATGAAAATAATATATTAATTAGAAATCATATTATTTAATTAATAATTAATCAGAATTTCATTGGAATTAATTTTGGGATTAATTGGATTATTTAAAAATGTAGGGACTGTTTGGTTATTTTTTGAAAGTTAATGAAGGAAGGCCCAAGGACCTCATTGGATGAGGTGGAAGAAAATCACTTGGTCAAGCCCAAGAGTTTTCATATAAGCCCCTTGGATAAGGGAAATGGGTTGCTTGGTCACTAAGCAAAGGATCTAGGGCATATCCCCTTAACCCTTGGTTTGGCTCCAAGTTTCCTCTTCTCCTTTCTCTATAGTTTTCCTCTTGCTAAATTGGGTGTGATTGCATTAGAGGCATGATAATTGTGGTGCTTGCTTCCAAGAGATCGACAAGAAGGTGTTCATTGTTATTTGCTACAACAACAATCAAGGTATGTAATCCTTAACCCTAATTTGGTATTTTTGAAAATAGCCTAGTGTTATTAGGGTTTCGTTTTGATTTTCATAGTTATAGGTTCAATAAAACATAGATCCTTATTAGGGTTACATGCATACTTAAGAGTTTAAGTTTAATTGTTTTGCATAAAATCCATCAAACCTGTTGGCCACTAAGCCACCGATGACAATACCATACTACTCTAACTCCCAACTATACCAAAAGACTAATAAATCAAGACCCAAATGTCTTATCTTCCTGAATTGTATGCGTATAGTTCACGATACATCGTGACATTATAAGTGGTTGGATTGAAAAGCTCACACCTCTACACCGCTCTTCCCATCATCCATCCACATGCCTGAAGACTCATGGCCATCACCTTAGTAGGTCGATAAACACACGACCGTCATCCCACAAACCTGAAGGAACCTAGTTAACATCCCTCCCATAACTTGCCAACAAAAAGCGATTCCTACAATTCTCTAAAACCCAAATCCTTCCACATACTAGGTCGTTACCGATGCAACACCGGACGAAAACATGGTCATTCGTAGCTAGAAAAATAAGATAAGTAGTCAAACGCTTGTTCCAACTCAAAGGCAATAAATCAAACATGAACCATGCCATAAAGTCAGACCAAGTGCTCTCATGCTATCCTACTATCTCAATTCTACCAGCTGCGCCTAAGTAATAATATTAGCAGTTGCGCTTGACCAACGTGTTATTGGCAACAATGGATTTCATGTTGTTTCCTTAGGATGATCCTTAGGAATGAATGAATGAAAAATAGCTGATTCTTAAGGTAGATCGTTAAGAATAAAGAAGATGATGGGGATGGGTAATTGAGTTGATTGTTTGATTGTTTAAACATAATAATTATATTATTGTAGGTTGAAAACCCTATGTATAACATAACTTTATAACACTTTTGGTACTTATTTTGGTGTGTATGAAATTATAATATTTTTGGTACTTACATTGAGATGTCGTTATATATTTGTTTTTATGCATTTAATGTATCGTGCTTTTGATATTCCATATCGGTTTCTCTGCACATAAAATGGTTGTTTAAAAAATACAGAAGGATATTAGTGGCGAAAATAGTAGTAGCGTCGACCGTTATATAAGTAGCGGCAATAATGTTTAGCGACGACACGTATTAGTTGTGATATTTCTCTTTAGTGGTGATCATGGTTGATCCTAGTATATTTGGGGCCCGGGGGAATAATTAATAAATTGATTAAAATGTGTCATAAACTTTTGGTGTTGTCATTCATTGTAACGCCCGTAGATCCGGCTAGTCAATTAGAGACGTTAAGCGTCAAAAATGACTTTTTTATGGAAGATTATTTTGAAGGAATAATCTTAACTAAGTTATAGAATATGTTACAAGGTTTCCGTGCATATAAAGAACGCCGAAATCCGAGTTATAACGAAAAAGTTATGACATGTCGAAGTTTCACGACAGAACCGGCACGACACAGCGCGATGTAAATAGTGAATTTACGTTAGAGCGATATTTAGCCTTAGCAATCTAAAAAATTCGTATATTTCGTTAAACCGTGAGCGTGCATAAAAAGAACGTCCAAATCTGACTTCGTATGAGGAAGTTATGATTTTTCTAAGTTTCGACTTAGCTGTATGCAGCCCGAATACTCGATTTGAGACCGAAGGGTTTTTAGCCAAAACAATCTAAATGAGAATCGAAGGTCTCGTTAATAGGAGTAAAACGATAAGAAGATAGGCGAAAACGGACGTCGGATAAAGAAGTTATGATTTTATAACGGAGTTTTCCTGTCCCGGCCTACTAAAAATAAATAATAAAAATAAAGTCAAAATTAGCCGACAGAGTCTAAACGAAAGTTGTAGAGCGTAGTCGCACCTACGCGGGGACATAAAGAACGTCGAAAACGGAGTTCGTATGAGGAAGATATGAATTTTGGAAGTTTATTAAATAGTTTCGATATTTAATTTAATTATAAATTAACCGATATTATCCATGGGGGGAGTCACCTATCTGATCCACGTTACGCCCAGCGTAATGCGAAGTTACGCCCAGCGTAAATGGGCTTCCATCCCCCTATAAAAGGATGTCGAGGGCAATTGACTTCTTTGCTCATTTCTTCCCGTTTTCTCGTATTTTTGCACCGTTTTTCGTCCAAGAAACATCCCGAAGCCTCAGTATCATTCCCAAGCCCCAAAGCAAGTCCCGAGGCCCGGAAGATCCCAAGAAGTGCGATTCCCCAGCCGAAGCTCTGCCCGTGAGGAGCCCGGTTTTTGTGAAGATCTTCCAGATCTACCGAAGAATACTACTTCTACAAGTCGTTGAGTTGTCCGGTCATCTTCTAATCAAGTGAGTGTGTGGTTACTTTCTTCTAACGCATAATTATTAAGTATTTAATATAAAATACGTGTTATGTGTATATTTTGTTGTTATATGCGTGAATGTATATTCATTTTCTTCTATATCATAGATCTAATTTATTCTCTATGAAATATGTGTTATGTGGGTGTGCCTCATCTGTTATGTGGAATAGGTATTGAATGAGAATGCTATACAGGTTTTAAACTATGTATAAAAAATATATATTTTTATCTACTAATATGTTGGGTAGAACATGGGTAGATAGTTGATGTGTGATAAACAGATGAAAGGCCCCGATGTTCTTGTTGTTGATCTAGTTATTCAGCGAGTATGGATTAGACCAAGAGGTTAGTTTTAGATTCGGGAGTATGGATCAGGTACAACGATAAAACTTGTTATTAGTCTAGGAGTATGCATTAAGACTAAGTTAATTGTCCCTAGTCCGGGAGTATGGATTGGGCACAGTTATTGATCCGGGAGTATGGACCAGATCAGGATTAAGGTATAGTTAATTGTCCCTATTCCGGGAGTATGGATTGGGTACAATTATTGATCCGGGAGTATAGATCAGATCAGGAGGTTAGTTTTAGATCCATGAGTATGGATCAGGTAGTTTTAGATCCGTGAGTATGGATCAGGTGAAAAGGTTAGTTTTAGATCCGTGAGTATGGATCGGGTGAAGATAATAGTTTTAGATCCGTGAGTAGGGATCTGGTAAAGAGAAAAATTTTAGATACGAGAGTTTAGATCGTGTCGTTGTGAGGATCGAAGGGGGTGGGATAAGAGTTGCCTTTATATGATGAAATTGTACAAGTTCGAATGTTCTATATTTATAAATATATGATATAACATTGTGGGATGAAAACCCTATATGCTCACCAGGATCCCAAGCCTGACCCACTCAGTTTTCTTTGTATCACAGGTATTAATACGAAGACATATTTCACAGAGAGATTTAAAGGAGATATAAATCAATTGTGTAATTAAATGTAAGTTATGTTTATGCTTATATGTCTGTATCGGAACATGACATCCCGAGATATTGTTATATAATGAAAATACATTTCTTTAAATAAATACTTTGATAATTTTTATCATATTTTGTTTTCGGAACAAATTCCGCAACTATTTTCTTTAAAAGAGTACTCTGATTTAAAAAACAAGTATAAACAAATCGGTCTTTTCTGGCCGTGAAAATGGGGATGTCACAGTTGGTATCAAAGCATTAGTTTAAGCGAACTAGGAATTTGTAGGAAATTTCTAGACTTAAACTTAGAATGCTAAGTAATGATTGTGAGGAGTGTGTCTAAAATATGTTAGGTAGTACACCTAAATTGACACAAGCACTAGTTTATTTTAGGAATGATACCTTAAAAGCTTTTATGTACTAAATGTTTTGTGTGATAGCTATATTGATGCTATTATTTGTTCGGATCTATGGTCTGTTGCTGACCGGATCTGGAAACCTTATGTGTTTAGGATTCTAAGCGTATGGCTACTGTAACGGCCCAAAATTTAAGACCAAAAATTTCTTTTAATAAATCATTACTTAAAGTAAAGTCATCATTCCAAAACATGATATGAGTATAAGTTTTCAAAACACATGTTCATTATCAGAGTAAACATTCCCAGACTGTCTAATCTATGGTGTGTGCCATGCAATTACCCCGAGCTCTTCCCTCCGCTACTGGAAGTACCTGAAACAAAAACTGAAAACCGTAAGCACGAAGCTTAGTGAGTTCCCCACACTACCACATGCCATGCATAACCACATACTGCACAAACTGGGCCACACCCACTATCTTAGGCCTCGCCCCCTAACTCGGGCCTCGCCCGCTACAACGGCCCCGCCGCTCCAGGCCCCACCTGGCTTCGAGCCCCACTCGGATAAAGATCTGTTTTACATAGGCCTCACCTGTCACAAGGCCTCGCCCGCCAACAAATAATAACACATAAACATTTCACAACACATAACTAACACATGCAACTAGTTCTTTCCTAAGGCCTCGTCTATCCTGGGCCTCGCCCATGTCCTGCTACTGATGAGTCATGGGACCCCGTCCACGCTCCTAATGGTAGTGAGGTACGGGGCTAGCCCACTCTCACTCCTGTTCTAGTTTGGACCTCGCCCCTATTCTGCTACTAATGAGATATGGAACCCCATCCACACTCTGCTATTGGTGAGATACGGGACCTCGCCCACACTCACCTCCCTACCAGGCACATACATGTATCACACAGACAACAAATATAAACTATCATATAAACAATTCATTGGGCACCCGCCCGCTATTACTGGACCTCGTCCTGAAAATCATACTAGCATGTTGTGCCTAGGCCTAACCCCCGGGTCTTCTACTCATAACTACATGGGCCGGCATTGTGGCCTTAGACCCATTCACACAAAGGGAAACTCACCTGCACTAGATGAACTTGCTGATGATCTCACTAGTTGCTGCCCGACAACTCACGGAACTTCTGCTCCCCTTGCTCCCCGAACTACCAATATCAATGCAACACTGAGTCTAACTGACCCCCGAAAGACAACCAAGTCAACCCTGGTCCAAGGTCAAAGTCCTGGTCAAATTCAACCTTCCAGGTCAACCCTACTCGCCGAGTCACCCTACTGACTCGCCGAGTTCAAAATGATCAGATTCCTTCCATTCGTGACTCGACTCGCCGAGTCTATCGATTTCTGAGTCCTGACCTGTCCAACTCACTGAGTCTCCACCCGACTCACTGATTCGAGTCTCAACTTGAAGGGTTTGGGGTTTCGCGACCTGACTCGCCGAGTCCAAGAACAGACTCGCTGAGTACAAGGCAATCTTCATACGATTCGACGAGTTGTTCATCCCACTCGTCAAGTTTCTCCACAACTTCATGCTACTCGCCGAGTCTACTCAAAGGACTCGCCGAGTCCCTTCAGTTCTCCTTACATGCAGAGGATTTTTGAGTCATGCATGGACTCCAAACTGAAGATCTACCCTTCCCAAGCCTATTCCTCATGTAAAGTTGCAAACTTTACGTGTAGAGATGGAGATCTAGGCAAAATATGCCATAAACTAGGGTTTAAGGCCAAGGGGCTTCAAAATTGACTCAAGAGCTGATACTTTTTGCTTCTCCAGGCCATAACACACTTGGATTTGAAGTAGCAACTCCAGATCCAACTTACAACCCATGAGGGTGGCTAATCATTGCTTAAAAAGCCCAAAACTCACAACCAAAATAGATCTAAGGGAAGGAAATGACTTAATACCTTCAATACCTCAAAAAGACTTCACAAACTCCAGAGCTGAAGCCAATCCTTGAAGCTTCACTGATTTCCCTCCCTCTTCTTCCTTCAAATCACCCAAAAATGGCTTGGAGGCTTGGATGCACAACAATGGAGGCTTAGGCTTTGTTTTCTGAATGAGGGATGCTCTAAGGAACCCTAATGGAGAGAATAAGAAGCTTAAATAGCGCCCAAAGTCACGGATTTAGGGTTTTCCTCGCACAGACTAGACTCACCGAGTCCACTTGGCCGACTCGCCGAGTTGGCCACTTACACCTTGACCCGGATTTCGCTCGGACTCGCCGAGTCCCTCCTTGGACTCGCCGAGTCGACCCTTAAAATTAGGGCTTTCTTTCCTTTCTTGGCCTTTAAAACTTTGGGTGTTACAACTCTCTCCCACTTAAACTAAACTTCTTCCTCAAAGTTTACTATACTCTACTGCATGCGATCTGCCTCCAATACCCCACCATTCATTCTAACACCAGCTACCTAACTTTGTTGGCCTTCTGTTCAGTCATTCGGACTAACGTCAATCCTTACCGATAATAATCTCGGGTGCATCCTGACCCTGAACATCCTGGAAACACAACTTACTCAACCGACAATCTTTCTGGTATTCTCCGAGTACTGCAACATAGGGGTTCACCCCTTCTTTCCATGCGCGATTTCCTTGCCTTCCCAAGGCAACACTCCATAACCATTTATCTCCTCTGCCACTGTGAAGACCCTATCTTCACCCAATCTATTACTCCCGCTACTCTGTACGGGTCATCATTGCCAGTATCCACTTGGCATTCTTTCTACTATCATTTGGTGTCGAGCACCCCAGGATCGACTAACTGAATTCCACCATACTCTGCATCCCTGCACTGCTACTGACTATAAATCCTACTATTCCTTATCTGGCTTCCGGATGAACTGAGACCATCCTCGTCCCTACCAACCTATCAATATCTGGATTACCGACTCTCACCGATTACTGACCCAGCACAACCACTAGTCGCTCATAGCAACATTCGAAGATACTTCCGCCACCTATACTGCTCAATGTATTCTACCATGCTAGCAATACAATTTCCTGGGATCCCCGATCCCCTTATCTAGACACTAGGATTCTTACCAGGTCCCACCTGTGCTGCTAAAACTCACGGGCCTCGCCCACGGATCTCACCCAACCATACTACTGAGCAACCCTGCTCTCAGGTCTCACCTATACTGCTATCCTTATACGGGCCTTGCTGTAACAACGCAAATTTTCAAATAAAATTTTCATTTAAAATAAAGTAGTTTCATTCAACCAATAATATTTATTTCATGTTTCATTTCAAATACATATATAAAATCCCCAAGATCTCAAATAGCAGCAGTGTGTATGCATCATGCCGGTGCCTTCCCACGGTCCTCGCTAGTACCTGAAACACATACATAACAACTTGTAAGCATAAATGCTTAGTGAGTTCCCTAGTATACGACTTACACACATACGCCTTTCCAGGCCCTGACGTTCCGGTCCACAATACATTGCCTTCCAGCCCGTAACATAATCGCCTTCCGGACCATAACATATTGCCTTCCGGCCCGTATCATATTGCCTTCCGGCCCATAGTATATTGCCTTCCGGCCCATAACATTTACAACACATAATACATTTAATATAATACACATAGCACATACATCATACATCATACCTGACCTTTCTGTCACATAACATATCGCCTTCCGGCCCGTATAAACATACATATCATGCATAGCATCTACCTTTCTATTTATAGCATAAATAACACATATCATATACGACCTTCCGGTCTCACAGTCATCCCCTTTCGGGTGAAGTATAGTGAGAAGACTCACCTCGTAGTATGTAAACTATAAACTCTTGAAACCACTCGCACTCGATCCGCCGATCTGCAGTCTCCCTATAATACCATATACCCTTATTAATAATCTTATCAAACAAGATAACTGACCCTACGAAATTACATGCAGGTCAACTCTGGTCAACGGTCAACTTGACCGGACTCGTCGAGTGCAAAGGCGACTCGACGAGTCTAGACGTCCTCCCCAACTTCCCTGTTGTTCCCCTTTCTACTCATCGAGTATCCCTCCTGACTCGATGAGATCCTCGTGGAAGAATCGCGGGGCCACCCCGACTCCACTCGCCGAGTCTGAAGAACAACTCGATGAGTTCCAATGAATCCTCAAGCTACTCGCCGAGTCTGAAGAACAACTCGGCGAGTCCCAGTAAATCTTCAAGCTACTCGCCGAGTCTGATCATTGGACTCGGCGAGTCCATGCCATGCAGTCGATCATCTGCCTCCTGAAATACGCATGGTCCCGAGACATGCAATCATGGGACTTTCTGGACCTCTAAGCATCCTATTACTGGGGTATAAACGATTGGGTAACAACATAATAATCTATCTAATCCCCAAATGGGTCTCATAAACCCTAGATTCGTGTACACCACCAAAACAACAGAAATAGTCCGAGTATTACCTGAAAAACGTGTTCTCTGTGTCCCCAACCTTCAGAACTCAATCCTCTTGATCTTCCTTTGACCAAAACCTTGCCTCTTCTTGCCTAACAATCTCCTCAAGGTCCCAATAGCCTTCCCTTCTCCTCTAGTCATCCACAGATGCTTAGGTTCTTCACAATCGGCCAAAAAAACGTACAATGATGGCCTAAGAGGCATTATATACGTTCCAAACTAAACGGCTAGGGTTTCTGCTGAACAGCGTCGACTCGCCGAGTCCATATCTGGACTCGTCGAGTCCAGTCGCGCATCCGCGACCAAGCCTGTGGTCCTACTTGGTGAGTCAGGCACCAACTCGCCGAGTCCCTTCCTAAAATGTCCCAAAAATATTTTTAAAACAATACCTGAAATTCCGGGCTGTTACAACTCTCCCCCACTAGAACTAGACTTCGCCCTCGAAGTCTCACTCTGCGAATAACTCCGGATGTTGCTCCCGCATTTCACGCTCCGGCTCCCAAGTCATCTCCGATCCCTTCCGGTGTTGCCACTGAACCAACACCAGAGGTACCTCCTTGTTCCGCAGAACCTTGATCTTCCGATCCCTGATAGCTACCGGTCTCTCGGCGTAATTCAGGCTCGCATCCACCTGAATGTCCTCTAACGGAACCACTGCCGATTCATCGGCTATACACTTCCTCAACTGTGATACGTGAAAGGTATTATGAATCTGTCCCAACTCTGCTGGCAATTCTAGCCGATAAGCTACCCGACCTACTCTTGCAATTACCCGAAATGGACCTATGAACCGGGGCCCTAATTTGCCCCTCTTTCTGAACCGGATCACTCCCTTCCAGGGAGAAACCTTCAAGAGAACGAAGTCGCCAACCTGGAATTCTAGCTCGGACCGGCGTCTATCCGCATAACTCTTCTGTCGGCTCTGGGAGGTCAATAACCTCTGCCTAACCTGCTGAATCTGCTCGGTCGTCTGAAGTACGATCTCTGTACTGCCCATCACTCTCTGTCCCACCTCTCCCCAGCAAATGGGAGTCCGACACCTCCTACCATACAACAACTCAAAAGGTGGCATACCAATGCTCGAATGATGGCTGTTGTTGTAGGAAAACTCAGCCAAAGGCAAATGTGCATCCCAGCTACCCCCGAAGTCTAACACACACGCTCTAAGCATGTCTTCCAATGTCTGAATCGTCCGCTCGCTCTGACCGTCTGTCTGGGGATGGTATGCGGTACTAAAATGCAGTTTAGTACCCAGCTCCTCATGGAATTTCTTCCAGAACCTGGAAGTGAAGCGTACATCACGGTCTGAAACAATCGAGATCGGCACTCCATGCCGAGATACTATCTCTTTCACGTATAACTCCGCCAACTTCTCCGCTGATGAACTCTCGCTAATGGCAAGGAAGTGTGCACTCTTCATCAACCTATCCACAATCACCCAAATTGCATCGACTCCTCTGGCAGTTCTCGGCAATTTGGTGATGAAATCCATCGTAATATGTTCCCACTTCCACTCAGGAATCTCCAAGGGCTGCAACTTACCATGCGGTCTCTGGTGCTCGGCCTGAACCCTACGGCAGGTCAAACACCTCTCAACGAACCAAGCGACGTCTCTCTTCATGCAAGGCCACCAATATTCCTTTCTCAAGTCCAAATACATCTTCGTAGCACCGGGATGGATCGAGAATTTTGATCTATGAGCCTCCTCCATCAAAGTAGCACGCGTACCGCCCACGAATGGTACCCAAATCCAACCCTGAAACGTCAGAAGTCCTCGTCCATCCTTAACGAACTCCGAAACTAACCCAGCGACCCGCTCTTTCTTCTGTATTTCGGATCTCACAACCTCGGCCTGTGCCCCCCGAATAGCATCTAATACCGAAGTCATCACCGTCAGTCTCAGACATACGTCTCGCAATGGAGTGCTCTCCGACCTACGACTCAATGCATCGGCTACCACATTAGCCTTGCCTGGGTGGTATAGGATCTCACAGTCATAATCCTTAACCACGTCCAACCATCTCCTCTGACGCATATTTAGGTTGGGTTGATCCATCAAATACTTCAAACTCTTATGGTCCGTGTATATAGTACAACGAACCCCGTACAGGTAGTGACGCCAAATTTTGAGAGCGAACACTACTGCCCCCAACTCTAAGTCATGCGTGGGATACCTCGCCTCGTGAGGCTTTAGCTGCCTCGATGCATAAGCTATCACATGGCCCCTCTGCATCAACACTGCACCCAGTCCCGAAATCGACGCGTCGCAATATACGACAAAATCCTCCATCCCTTCCGGGAGAGCTAATACCGGGGCTTCGCACAGTCTCTGACGAAGTGTCTCGAAGGAAGTCTGCTGCTCGGGTCCCCATGAGAATGTAACACCCTTCCGGGTCAACCTGGTGAGCGGTACTGCGATCTTGGAGAAGTCCCTAATAAACCTCCGATAGTACCCCGCCAACCCAAGGAAACTCCTGATCTCGGAAGGTGACTTCGGTGCCTCCCAACTCATCACTGCTTCCACCTTGGTCGGATCGACCAATATCCCTGCCTGATTAACAACATGTCCAAGAAATTCGACCTCCCGCAACCAGAAGTCACATTTGGAGAATTTTGCATATAGCTTCTCCGACCTCAGTACCTCAAGGACCTCCCTCAAATGTCCCTCATGCTGCTCTCTAGTTCGCGAATACACTAGGATGTCGTCGATAAATACGATCACAGACCGATCCAGCATCGGCCTGCATACCCTGTTCATGAGGTCCATGAACACTGCCGGGGCATTGGTGAGCCCGAAAGGCATCACCACGAACTCGTAATGCCCATACCGCGTCCTAAACGCTGTCTTCTGGACGTCCTCATCCCGCACTTTTACCTGATGGTACCCTGATCTCAAATCGATCTTGGAAAACCAAGATGCCCCTTGCAGCTGATCGAATAGATCATCGATCCTCGGTAACGGATAGCGGTTCTTGACCGTCACCTTGTTCAACTCCCGGTAATCAATACACATACGGTGTGAACCATCCTTCTTCTTGACGAACAGAATCGGTGCTCCCCACAGCGAGCTACTCGGCCGAATAAATCCCTTCCCCAGCAACTCCTGGAGTTGCGAGGACAGCTCTTGCATCTCCGGAGGTGCAAGACGATAAGGCACCTTCGCAATAGGCGCAGCCCCCGGAACCAGATCGATACCAAACTCTACTTGCCTCGCAGGAGGTACTCCCGGCAAATCCTCGGGAAAAACATCTAGAAACTCGCGCACCACTGGAACCTCCTCCACTGTCCTCGGTCTCTCGGAAGTCTCCCGCGTATCCATCACATACGCCACAAAACCTCTACATCCCTGCTGTAGGCATTGCCTCGCCTTAGCGGCCGAACAAAAAGCTGATCCCGAACGGGTACCCTCGCCATATACCATAAGAACTCCCCCACTAGGGTCTTGTATAGTCACCAGCTGACGCTCGCAGTCGATGACGGCGCTAAATCGGCTCAACCAGTCCATGCCCACGATGACACAGACGTCCCCCATCGCAATAGGAATTAGGTCAATAGGAAACGCAACCCCGAAAATCTCTAGCACGCATCCCCGAAGAACCTCCGTGGCACAAACCACCCTCTCGGCCGCAATAGAAACGCTCAGAGGCCGACTTAACGGCTCACGACTAATGCCGATATGCTGACTAAAAGCTAACGATACAAAGGATCTACTCGCACCCGAATCAAATAACACTAGAGCAGGCATAGAGTTCACAAGAAAAGTACCTACACATACATCAACATAAGCATAACATTTCGACTTTAAAGTAAATACGTGAATGATAGCATACCTGCCACAACATCGGGCGCAGCGTGGACCTCCTCCGCAGTCAGCTGAAAGGCTCTCCCGCGAGCCCTCGGGGCCTCGACCTTCGCCGGTCGGGTCTCAGTAGTCCTGGTAGTAGGTGTAGATCCCTGACGAAGCTGCGGGCACTCGGCCTTCCGATGGCCTGTCTGGTTGCAGTGAAAGCAAACCATAAACCCCTTAGGGCAATCCCTGGCAATGTGTCCCTCCTTGCCACACTTGTAGTAACCACCAGCTCGACACGCTCCCTCATGACCCTTGCCGCACTTCGCGCAAGTGCGGCCCTTCGGACCTCCCATCCTCGAATCAGCGGACTTGGTTCGCTTGGCTGCTGGCTGAAACTGAGCCGGTCGCCGGTCCGCCCGCCGAGACTCGGCCTCCTCCCTGGCCTGGGTCTCTAACTTGATCTCGCGCTTCCTGGCGTTCGCCTGAAGCTCAGTAAAAGTACGATAGGTGGAGTTTGACACAAACTCCCGGATATCCCTCCTCAACATGCCCAAGTACCGGCTCATCCGTGACTGCTCTGTAGACACCAGCTCGGGGCAGAACATCGCCCTCTCGTGAAACTTCCGTGTGACCACCGCAACGGAATCAGTACCCCGCTTAAGGGTCAAGAACTCCTGAATCAATCGTTCTCTCTCCACCGGGGGAACGTACTCATCCCTGAACATCTCAGTAAACCTCTCCCATGTCACCGCTGAAATCTCCGCCAGCGTGAAGTTCGCCGTTACGAACTTCCACCAATCCTTCGCTCCCAGACGGAGCTGGTTCAAGGCGAACCGTACCCTCAGGTGCTCCGGGCATGAGCAAGTATAGAAGCACCCCTCAATGTCGGCGATCCACCTCATCGCCGCAATCGGATCCTGCATCCCATCGAACTCAGGGGGTTTCGTGTTGCTGAATTCCCGGAATAACAACGAATCACCCCCTTGTGGCCTAGCAGCGGCCACAGCTGCGGTAGCGGCAGCGACTGCAGCTTCAGTCAGTGCGGTGTACCGCTCCTCAAACTCCTCCATCAGGGTGGTCTTAATGGACCCAAACATCTTCGGGATCTCAGCCCGAACCACCGCAGCTACCTCCTCCTGAATCATCTAACGAATCTCCTCGTCACTCATACTGCTCAAACTCGCTCCGTGGCGTGTCGTAACCATAATGTCTCTGAAATATAACATAAGATTATCAGAGACTCCATCAAGTACTGTTGCACTCGATAACGCAACCCTACTCAGTCTCCGACATCCAGGGATTCTTACTTGGGTCGCCCATCGACTCGGTGTCTTCGGTAGTACGGGCCCAATACTACCAACCACACCGTATCAGCATTCGTCCCAAATCTTCCTCCCCGAACCCCGGATAGTGAGTACTCTACTTCTAATATGCACTACCTACCTGCACGGTATCAAATATCGCATATAAGCAAACTCCCTAGACTAAGGCATCACAAAACAGGCCACTCTAGTCCTATCAGGAATACCTAGTCTTCTAGCATGCATAACAATTCATAATTCGGTGCATAACATAACATTGTAAGGTATTCTGGGGATCTTTACCGTTCGGGCGCTGGCTGATCGTACACACTGCGTCTTTCTTGTTTACCACTTTACCATTTATAAAAGTTTATGTGTTTATTATTTCTAAAAGATTTTTCCTCAAATCCTCGGTTTGAGTTCAGTTACACCCGAATCCCTCAAACCAAGGCTCTGATACCAATTGTAACAACGCAAATTTTCAAATAAAATTTTCATTTAAAATAAAGTAGTTTCATTCAACCAATAATATTTATTTCATGTTTCATATCAAATACATATATAAAATCCCCAAGATCTCAAATAGCAGTAGTGTGTATGCATCATGCCGGCGCCTTCCCACGGTCCTCGCTAGTACCTGAAACACATACATAACAACTTGTAAGCATAAATTCTTAGTGAGTTCCCCAGTATACGACTTACACACATACGCCTTTCCAGGCCCTGACCTTTCGGTCCACAATACATTACCTTCCGGCCCGTAACATAATCGCCTTCCGGCCCATAACATATTGCCTTCCGGCCCGTATCATATTGCCTTCCGGCCCATAACATTTACAACACATAATACATTTAATATAATACACATAGCACATACATCATACATCATACCTGACCTTTCTGTCACATAACATATCGCCTTCCGGCTCGTATAAACATACATATCATGCATAGCATTTACCTTTCTATTTATAGCATAAATAACACATATCATATACGACCTTCCGGTCTCACAGTCATCCCCTTTCGGGTGAAGTATAGTGAGAAGACTCACCTCGTAGTATGTAAACTATAAACTCTTGAAACCACTCGCACTCGGTCCGCCGATCTGCAGTCTCCCTATAATACCATATACCCTTATTAATAATCTTATCAAACAAGACAACTGACCCTACGAAATTACATGCAGGTCAACTCTGGTCAACGGTCAACTTGACCGGACTCGTTGAGTGCAAAGGCGACTCGACGAGTCTAGACGTCCTCCCCAACTTCCCTGTTGTTCCCCTTTCTACTCATCGAGTATCCCTCCTGACTCGACGAGATCCTCGTGGAAGAATCGCGGGGCCACCCCGACTCCACTCGCCGATTCTGAAGTACAACTCGATGAGTTCCAATGAATCCTCAAGCTACTCGCCGAGTCTGAAGAACAACTCGGCGAGTCCCAGTAAATCTTCAAGCTACTCGCCGAGTCTGATCATTGGACTCGGCAAGTCCATGCCATGCAGTCGATCATCTGCCTCCTGAAATACGCATGGTCCCAAGACATGCAATCATGGGACTTTCTGGACCTCTAAGCATCCTATTACTGGGGTATAAACGATTGGGTAACAACATAATAATCTATCTAATCCCCAAATGAGTCTCATAAACCCTAGATTCGTGTACACCACCAAAACAACAGAAATAGTCCGAGTATTACCTGAAAAACGTGTTCTCTGTGTCCCCAACCTTCAGAACTCGATCCTCTTGATCTTCCTTTGAACAAAACCTTGCCTCTTCTTGCCTAACAATCTCCTCAAGGTCCCAATAGCCTTCCCTTCTCCTCTAGTCATCCACAGATGCTTAGGTTCTTCACAATCGGCCAAAAAAACGTACAATGACGGCCTATGAGGCATTATATACGTTCCAAACTAAACGGCTAGGGTTTCTGCTGAACAGCGTCGACTCGCCGAGTCCATATCTGGACTCGTCGAGTCCAGTCGCGCATCCGCGACCAAGCCTGTGGTCCTACTCGGCGAGTCAGGCACCAACTCGCCGAGTCCCTTCCTAAAATGTCCCAAAAATAGTTTTAAAACAATACCTGAAATTCCGGGCTATTACACTCGCCCACGGGTCTCACCCGACTATATCCTAGGGCGGCCTCTTCCAAGGTCTCATCTCTCAATGGCTATATAGGCAACTCCTTACCATTCTCATCCATTCCCCATTCCCGATCCCTATCTGAATGCTAGGAGATAAGGGCCTCGCCCCGACTCCGCCAACGAAGCTACTACGGAATGCTACAGATGCCCCGTAGTCTGACAACACTTCCCACCACTGACTGCTAGTGAATGCTATGGCCGCCCCGTAGTCTTACATCACATTCCACCACTGACTGTTGCTGAAGAAAGTCGAGGCTCTCCCGCCACTCTTCCATGCTCTACATGCTGCTTCGGCCACTGACTGCTAACAAGAAAACATCTCCTGCTATTTGACCTCAAGATCTCCATTCCGACTCACACGAGTCCTACAGGCGACCCTTCAACCTGAATCCGAACCACATACTCACCTTTACCCTTTACACGCACGGACTGATGGGGAGTTTCTCAAACTCCCAACCCTGAACTACTCAATCTGTCAAACACTAAACTACCTCTTTTCCTTCTCAGAAATCACATACTCGATCTGGATTTGCGTGCTCTTACCCTTATACACTTGGAGGATTCTCCCCCACTTCGATCCTGCTTACGCCTCGATGCTCAATGAAGAGAAATCCCAATCCTTGCTACCATAATCAATCCGCTGAGAAATCCCAAGCTTATCATAGCTAAGGATCTAACATGTCCATTCTAAAACTTATACGGCTCCGAACTAGTGAGACATACCGAGTCCCTCCAAGGCATGCTACAGATACTGTACCCTAAGTAACCTTCTTCAATACAACCCAGCCCTTAACTACTAACCAATATCCAAGGTATGCAGATGGCATATAACTCGATCACAATCAACCCGCTCAAAAATAAAATACTCATACAGATAATGATGCAGAACCATAACAATATAACCTCATGCACAAATAGAAGAACTGAAAATGGAAATCGCATACCTGCAACGTTTGGCGCTGCTCGCGTCTCCAAAGTAGCCATCTGAAAAGCCCTGCCTCCTACCGCAGGCGCCTCCGTACGGCCCTGACAGCCGTCTGTGATCCTCAAAGTTGCAGGCGCAAGTGTCATCACCCGTCCTGCTGAAAGCAAACTGGGGCACTGGGCCTTCTTGTGGCCCCGCTGATTGCAGTGAAAACATATCAAGTCTGATCCCTGGGTGATGGTAACAGTACAATTTCTGCTAAAATGACCAGTCCGACCGCACCTGAAGCAGCCAGACTCACCATCACTACCACTCCTGCACGCGCCCCCGTGCGTCCTACCACACTTTCCGCATCGACTGCGGTCCTGATGATCCCTCAATCTTGAATCTGATCCCTTGGGCCTTTTGCCCGAACTCACAGCTACCTGAACCTCATCCGGTTTCCTCTTTCGGATCTGCTCCAAATCAATTTCCGTCTCCCTGGCATGCGAAATTATATCTTCCAGCATCTTACAACCGGACCTGCTCACGAACTCCCTGATGTCATCCCTCAGCATCTCATGATATCGTGCCTTCTTCATCTCCTCATCTGCGACATACTGCGGAACAAGAAGGGCTCTCTCCCTAAACTTGGTGGTGATCTCCGCCACAGTCTCAGTAGTCTGCGTCAAATCCTGAAACTCCCGGGCCAACTGCTGCACCTCAATAATCGGCGAAAACTCTGCTCTGAACCTAGCTGAGAAATCACTCCAAGTCATCGCGTCCAATGCGGCATCATCACCCAAAGCATGACCAATCTCCTCCCACCAATCCCTCGCTCTGTCCTTCAGAAGATAGGAAGCGAGTCTGACCTTGTCCTCCTCAGGACACCGGCTCATACGGAATGCGTTAGCAACATCAGCCAACCATCTGCTGCTAGCGATGGGGTCCCTAGCCCCATGATAATCTGGTGCCCCGCAAGCCCTGAACTCCCGAAGTGTCAAGGTACGCGCTCCCAACAAAACCATTATCTCAGTACAGATGGCTCCCAGCCTCTCATCCAAAATCTCCAATATACCCTCCTTGACCATGCCAAAGATCACAGGAGTCTGAGCTAGAATACTGTGTGTAACCTCGGCTGATATTAACTCTCTCATCCGCTCCTCGAGCTGCTCGGCCCCTAAACCCGAGCTCAATCCCTCACCGGCGCCTGATCCGCCTGCTGGTCCCTCTTGCAATGTCACCATACTGAAATATATAACATAACCATTATCAGAATATTGCTCACTGCTGCGAGACCAAACATACTCACTACCAGGTTCCTGGTCTTGTCTCGGCCTTTCCCGAATCGAGTACAGATCCTATGCTTTCAGTAGTACGGGCCCATACTACCTTCCACATCTATCCGTACTTTCCTCAAGAACTGCTTTGACTCCACCAGGTCCCTTTTCTACTACTACTGCTCCCAGCACTACCTCATCCTAGGCTTACGCTAGGGAAACCTTTGACTCAACTCAAACCAGTCCTCAGCTGCTGAAGGCCTCCTCGCAATGCCAATTAACCATCACCTGGATACCATCACATGTGACAAGGCTCAGATAATCCTTCAAGTAAAAGACTCGTTCCTACAACGGTTGGACTCAAACAAGAGCTGCGCAATATGACCAAATCCAACACTCTGAGATTATTCAACCCTGATCACATGTAACGTGACGTATCCACCTAATGGCTAACTCCCATCACTTAGAATCCCACAATGCACAAAGCAAGCAGCATTCAGACAAGGGAAAATCTAACCATAACATACTCAAGCAATCATATCCACATAGCAAGAATCTAAACTAGCATGCAACATAACTCATAAACTCAGGCATAACCTAATCACGCTATCCTACTACTGACTATTCAACACTATCATGCAGATCAAAAGCACATATAACTGGCACATAAGGCATCCTCCCTAGATCCTTAGTCCTAATCTAGCATGCTGTTCTATTAACTGATAATCAAACCATAAACTTGTATGGGTATTTTGGGGTACTTACTTGAGCTCGGTTGATTGCATGCACCACACTTCTTTTTCTTTCTGAATTCTTTTTGATTTTCTAAAACCGTTTTCTTTCTCAAAACTCTTTTTTTTTTTTTACAAAACTGTCTTTCTATTTTGAAAACTTATTTACCAATTCCTCAGTTTGAGTTCATACACACCCGAGAGCATGTTCGAATCCCTCAAACCAAGGCTCTGATACCAACTTGTAACGACCCAAATTTTAAGACCAAAAATTTCTTTTAATAAATCATTACTTAAAGTAAAGTCCTCATTCCAAAACATAATATGAGTATAAGTTTTCAAAACACATGTTCATTATCAGAGTAAACATTCCCAGGCTGTCTAATCTATGGTGTGTGCCATGCGATCACCCCGAGCTCTTCCCTCCGCTACCGGAAGTAACTGAAACCAAAACTGAAAACCGTAAGCATGAAACTTAGTGAGTTCCCCACCCTACCACATACCATGCATAACCACATACTGCACATACTGGGCCACACCCATTATCTTGGGCCTCGCCCCTACCTCGGGCCTCGCTCGCTACAACGGCCCCGTCGCTCCAGGCCTCGCCTGGCTTCGAGCCCCACTCGGATACAGATCTGTTTTACTTAGGACTCGTCTGTCACAGGGCCTCGCCCACCAACAAATAATAACACATAAACATTTCACAACACATAACTAACACATGCAACTGGTTCTGTCCTAAGGCCTCGCCTATCCCGGGCCTCGCCCATGTCCTGCTACTGATGAGTCATGGGACCCCGTCCACGCTCCTAATGGTAGTGAGGTATGGGGCTAGCCCACTCTCACTCCTGTTCTAGTTTGGGCCTCGCCCCTATTCTGCTACTAATGAGATATGGAACCCTATCCACACTCTGCTATTGGTGAGATACGGGACCTCGCCCACACTCACCTCCCTACCAGGCACATACATGTATCACACAGACAACAAATATAAACTATCATATAAACAATTCCTTGGGCACCCGCCCGCTATTACTGGACCTCATCCTGAAAATCATACTAGCATGATGTGCCTAGGGCTAACCCCCGGGTCTTCTACTCATAATTACATGGGTCGGAATTTTGGCCTTAGACCCATTCACACAAAGGGAAACTCACCTGCACTAGCTGAACTTGCTGATGATCTCACTAGTTGCTGCCCGACAACTCACGGAACTCCTGCACCCCTTACTCCCCGAACAACCAATATCAATGCAACACTGAGTCTAACTGACCCCCGAAAGACAACCAAGTCAACCCTGGTCCAAGGTCAAAGTCCTGGTCAAATTCAACCTTCCAGGTCAACCCTACTCACCGAGTCACCCTACTGACTCGCCGAGTTCAAAATGATCAGATTCCCTCCATTCGTGACTCGACTCGCCTAGTCAGTCCATGACTCGCCGAGTCTACCGATTTCTGAGTCCTGACCTGTCCAACTCACTGAGTCTCCACCCGACTCACTGATTCGAGTCTCAACTCGAAGGGTTTGGGGTTTCGCGACCTGACTCGCCGAGTCCAAGAACATACTCGTCGAGTACAAGGCAATCTTCATACGACTCGACGAGTTGTTCATCCCACTCATCGAGTTTCTCCACAACTTCATGCTACTCGCCGAGTCTACTCAAAGGACTCGCCGAGTCCCTTCAGTTCTCCTTACATGTAGAGGACTTTTGAGTCATGCATGGACTCCAACCTGAAGATCTACCCTTCCCAAGCCTATTCCTCATGTAAAGTTGCAAACTTTACGTGTAGAGAAGGAGATCTAGGCAAAATATGCCATAAACTAGGGTTTAAGGCCAAGGGGCTTCAAAATCGACTCAAGAGCTGATACTTTTTGCTTCTCCAGGCCATAACACACTTGGATTTGAAGTAGCAACTCCAGATCCGGCTTCTAACCCATGAGGGTGGCTTATCATGGCTTAAAAAGCCCAAAACTCACAACCAAAATAGATCAAAAGGAAGGAAATGACTTAATATCTTCAATACCTCAAAAAGACTCCACAAACTCCAGATCTGAAGCCAATCCTTGAAGCTTCACTGATTCCCCTCCCTCTTCTTCCTTCAAATCACCCAAAAATGGCTTGGAAGCTTCGATGCACAACAATGGAGGCTTAGGCTTTGTTTTCTGAATGAGGGATGCTCTAAGGAACCCTAATGGAGAGAATAAGAAGCTTAAATAGCGCCCAAAGTCCCGGATTTTGGGTTTTCCTCGCACCAACCAGACTCGGCGAGTCCACTTGGCCGACTCGCCGAGTTGGCCACTTACACCTTGACCCGGATCCCGCTCGGACTTGCCGAGTCGACCCTTAAAATTAGGGCTTTCTTTCCTTTCTTTGCCTTTAAAACTTTGGGTGTTACAGCTACGATATTAGAACTAGCATGTAAACGTTTCGGGGTGATAAGGAGATTTATACGTTTATCGTAATTAAAGCTTTCTTATCTTAAAATTCTTGCTTGGTACACCGAATGTCTGCTTGGATGTACAAGGGGTCATGGTGAAGACTCGTAGAGAAATTGAGTAAATGGAGGCAATGAAGAAGGCTTATGATAGTGGATGACACCTATCAGAAGATATCGTAAGAGTGGTATCTTGCCTTTAGAGTATGTCTTATGAAATAAAACTAAGTTTAGAGGAGTACGGTACATCTAAAGTACACCTTCGATTGTCAGGATGATGGAACGATTGGTGAAATTCTTGAAGTTGTCTCATTGTCTGATATTTTCATCACCAATCGAGTTGGAGTAGAGTTGATGATTGAAGATTGAGCAATGAAGAAGTCCTAGTAGAGTCTAGGGTAATTGTTTATGATTACTTGGACACATTCGTATGTGTTAAACTGTTTTGTGATTTTCTTGTATGGTGACTTGGTCGACTGTGGGACAATACTTGGGACGAGTATGAGTAGGTGTGAAAGATAGTAGATGCATATACTACCGGAAGCACAGGACTCGCACTTGGATCAGGGAAAGTCACAAGGTTACCAAGAAGCTAGTAATTGATTCCACTTTATTATGGTATGTCATTACCATTGTTTTGGTAATGACTAGTAATATGGTTCTTGTTCCGACCCTAGTGGTCATATTTAAATTTGAGTTCGACTACGAGGAGTATGTTACGTGGTCTAGAGGACCAAGTTAGATGTAACATCTGACTTAAGTCAGAAAGTTGAAGTTAATGCGATTGATAGTGTTGCGCTCATTGTTAAAAGAAGTTTGCAGGTAGAAATGCTACATGCTGAAATAGGATTATATCACATTAGAATATGAAGAAAGGTATATTCCATCCTGGAATTTAACTTCATTAAAGATCAAGTTTAAGCGTCGCATCGTGCGATGAGAGGTCAATAGAGCACGTCCCATCGATTTGTTACAATAGATAAATGAAAGTAATTATCTTGAGAAGAAGAAGTAGTCCACAATAAAGACTTATCTGGTAACTTGAAGGTTACGGTTGAAAGTACAACATAGTATGATAAGCAGATGCAAGATTGGGCATCTTTTGCGATTAAGAAAGCCATAGAGTTAAATACTCTTTCGAGGAAACATAGAAGTTACGGTTATTACCAAAGATGAATAAATAACGTGTGGAATCATTATGCAAGTCCTATTACGTTGATGATTCCGGGACGTAATCATTCTAAGGGGGAGATAAATTGTAACGCCCATAGATCCGGGCTACTCAATTACAGACGTTAAGCGTCAAAAATGACTTTTTTATGGAAGATTATTTTGAAGAAATAATCTTAACTAAGTTATAGAATATGTTACAAGGTTTTCGTGCATATAAAGAATGCCGAAATCCGAGTTATAATGAAGAAGTTATGCCCTGTCGAAGTTTCGCGACAGAACCGGCACGACACAGCGCGACGTAAATAGTGAATTTACGTTAGAGCGATATTTAGCCTTAGGAATCTAAAAGAAAGTCGTATATTTCATTAAACCATGAGCATGCATAAAAAGAACGTCTAAATCTGACTTCGTATTAGGAAGTTATGATTTTTCTAAGTTTCGACTTAGCGGTATGCAGCCCGAATACTCGATTTGAGACCGAGCGGTTTTTAGCTGAAACAATCTAAATGAGAATCGAAGGTCTCGTTAATAGGAGTAAAACGATACAAAGATAGGCGAAAACGGACGTCGGATAAAGAAGTTATGATTTTATAACGGAGTTTTCCATTCCCGGCCTACTAAACATAAATAATAAAAATAAATTCAAAATTAGCCGACAGAGTCTAAACAAAAGTTGTAGAGCGTAGTCTCATCTACGCGGGGATATAAAGAACGTCGAAAATGGAGTTCGTATTTGGAAGATATGAATTTTTGAAGTTTATTAAATATTTTCGATATTTAATTTAATTATAAATTAACCGATATTATCCATGGGGGGAATCACTGATCTGATCCACGTTACGCCCAGCGTAATGCGAAGTTACGTCCAGCGTAAATGGGCTTCCAGCCCCTTATAAAATGGTGTCGAGGGCAACCGACTTCTTTGCTCATTTCTACCCGTTTTCTCACGTTTTTGCATCGTTTTTTGTGCAAGAAACATCCGAAGCCCCGGTATCATTCCCGAGCCCCGAAGCAAGTCCCAAGGCCCCGAAGATCCCGAGAAGTGTGATTCCCGAGCCGAAGCTCTGCCAGTGAGGAGCCCGGTTTTTTTGAAGATCTTCCAGATCTACCGAAGAATACTACTTCTACAAGTCGTAGTGTTGTCCGATCATCTTCTAATCAAGTGCGTGTGTGGTTACTTTCTTCTAATGCATAATTATTAAGTATTTAACATAAAATTCGTGTTATGTGTATATTTTGTTGTTATATGCGTGAATGTATATTCATTTTCTTCTATATCATAGATCTGATTTATTCTCTATGAAATACGTGTTATGTGGGTGTGCCTCATCTGTTATGTGGAATAGGTATTGAATGAGAATGCTATACAGGTTTTAAACTATGTATAACAAATATATATTTTTATCTACTAATATGTTTGGTAGAACATGGGTAGATAGTTGATGTGTGATAAACAGATGAGAGGCCCCGATGTTGTTGTTGTTGATCTAGTTATTCAGCGAGTATGGATTAGACCAAGAGGTTAGTTTTAGATCCGGGAGTATGGATCATGTAAAGAGATAAAACTTGTTATTATTCCTGGAGTATGGATTAAGAATAAGTTAATTGTCCCTAATCCAGGAGTTTGGATTGGGCACAGTTATTAATCCGGGAGTATGGATTGGGTTCAATTATTGATCCGGGAGTATAGATCAGATCAGGAGGTTAGTTTTGGATCCGTGAGTATGGATCAGGTAGTTTTAGATCCGTGAGTATGGATCAGGTGAAAAGGTTAGTTTTAGATTCGTGAGTATGGATCGGGTGAAGATAATAGTTCAAGATCTGTGAGTAGGGATCGGGTAAAGAGGAAAATTTTAGATACTAGAGTTTAGATCGTGTGGTTGTGAGGATCGAAGGGGGTGGGATAAGAGTTGCCTTTATATGGTGAAATTGTACAAGTTCGAATGTTCTATATTTATAAATATATGATATAACATTATGGGATGAAAACCCTATATGCTCACCAGGATCCCAAGCCCGACCCACTCAGTTTTCTTTGTATCACAGGTATTAATATGAAGACATATTTCACAGAGAGATTTAAAGGAGATATAAATCAATTGTGTAATTAAATGTAAGTTCTGTTTATGCTTATATGTCTGTATTGGAACATGACATCCCGAGATTTTGTTATATAATGAAAATACATTTCTTTAAAGAAATGCTTTGATAATTTTTATCATATTTTGTTTTTGGAACAAATTCCGCAACTGTTTTCTTTAAAAGGGTACTCTGATTTTAAAAACAAGCATAAACAAATCGGTGTTTTCTGTCCGTGAAAATGGGGATGTCACAGTAGGTATCAGAGCATTAGTTTAAGCGAACTAGGAATTTGTAGGAAATCTCTAGACTTAAACTTAGAATGCTAAGTAATGATTGTGAGGAGTGTGTCTAAAATATGTTAGGTAGTACACCTAAATTGACCCAAGCACTAGTTTATTTTAGGAATGATGCCTAAAAAGCTTTTATGTGCTAAATGTTTTGTGTGATAGCTATATTGATGCTATTATTTGTTCGGATCTATGGTCTGTTGCCGACCGGATCTGGAAACCTTATGTGTTTAGGATTCTAAGCGTATGGCTACGATATTAGAACTAGCATGTAAACGTTTCGGGGTGATAAGGAGATTTATACGTTTGTCATAATTAAAGCTTTCTTATCTGTAAATTCTCGCTTGGTACACCGAATGTCTGCTTGGATGTACAAGGGGTCATGGTGAAGACTCGTAGAGAAATTGAGTAAATGGAGGAAATGAAGAAGGCTTATGATAGTGGATGACACCTATCAGAAGATATCGCAAGACTGGTATCTTGCCTTTAGAGTATGTCTTATGAAATAAAAGTACGTTTAGAGGAGTACGGTACGTCTAAAGTACACCTTCGATTGGTAGGATGATGGAATGATTGGTGAAATTCTTGAAGTTGTATCATCTTCTAATATTTTCATCACCAATCGAGTTGAAGTAGAGTTGATGATTGAAGATTGAACAATGAAGAAGTCCTAGTAGAGTCTAGGGAAATTGTTTATGATTACTTGGACACATTCGTATGTTTTAAACTATTTTGTGATTTTCTTGTATGGTGACTTGGTCGACTGCGGGACAATACTTAGGACGAGTATGAGTAGGTGTGAAAGATAGTAGATGCATATACTACCGGAAGCACATGACTCGCACTTGGATCAGGGAAAGTCACAAGGTTACCAAGAATCTAGTAATTGATTCCACTTTATTCTGGTATGTCATTACCATTGTTTCGGTAATGACTAGTAATATGGTTCTTGTTCCGACCCTAGTGGTCATATTTAAATTTGAGTTCTACTACGAGGAGTATGTTATGTGGTCTAGAGGACTAAGTTAGATGTAACTTCTGACTTAAGTCAGAAAGTTGAAGTTACTGCGATTGATAGTGTCGCGCTCATTGTTAAAAGAAGTCTGCAGGTAGAAATGCTACATGCTGAAATAGGATTATATCACATTAGAATATGAAGAAAGGTATATTCCATCCTGGAATTTAACTTCATTAAAGACCGAGTTTAAGCGGCGCATCGTGCGATGAGAGGTCAATAGAGCACGTCCCATCGATTTGTTACAATAGATAAATGAGAGCCCACAATAAGGACTTATCTGGTAACTTGAAGGTTACGATTGAAAGTACAACATAGTACGATAAGCAGATGCAAGATTGGGCATCTTCTGCGATCAAGAAAGCCATAGAGTTAAATACTCTTTCGAGGAAACATAGAAGTTACGGTTATTACCTAGGATGAATAAATAACATGTGGAATCATTATGCAAGTCCTATTACATTGATGATTCCGGGACGTAATCACCTAAGGGGGAGATAATTGTAACGCCCGTAGATTCGGGCTAGTCAATTAGAGACGTTAAACGTCAAAAATTACTTTTTATGGAAGATTATTTTGAAGGAAAACTCTTAACTAGGTTATAGAATATGTTACAAGGTTTCCGTGCATATAAAGAACGCCGAAATCCGAGTTATAACGAAGAAGTTATGACCTGTCGAAGTTTCGCGATAGAACCGGCACGACACAGCGCGTCGTAAATAGTGAATTTACGTTAGAGCGATATTTAGCCTTAGCAATCTAAAATAAAGTCATATATTTCGTTAAACCATGAGCGTGCATAAAAAGAACGTCCAAATCTGACTTCGTATGAGGAAGTTATGATTTTTCTAAGGTTCGACTTAGCGGTATGCAGCCCGAATACTCGATTTGAGACCGAGCGGTTTTTAGCCAAAACAATCTAAATGATAATCGAAGGCCTCGTTAATAGGAGTAAAACGATAAAAAGATAGGTGAAAATGGACGTCGGATAAAGAAGTTATGATTTCATAACGGAGTTTTCCTGTCCCGGCCTACTAAAAATAAATAATAAAAATAAAGTCAAAATTAGCCGACAGAGTCTACACGAAAGTTGTAGAGAGTAGTCTCACCTACGCGGGGATATAAAGAACGTTGAAAACGGAGTTCGTATGAGGAAGATATGAATTTTGGAAGTTTGTTAAATAGTTTTGATATTTAATTTAATTATAAATTAACCGATATTATCCATGGGGGGAGTCACCGAACTGATCCACGTTACGCCCAGTGTAATGCGAAGTTACGCCCAGCGTAAATGGGCTTCCAGCCCCCTATAAAAGGGTGTCGAGGGCAACCGACTTCTTTGCTCATTTCTTCCCATTTTCTCGCGTTTTTACATCGTTTTTCGTGCAAGAAACATCCTGAAGCCTCGATATCATTCTCGAGCCCCGAAACAAGTCCCGAGACCCCGAAGATCCCGAGAAGTGCGATTCTTGAGCCGAAGCTCTGCCCGCAAGGAGCCCGGTCTTTGCGAAGATCTTCCAGATCTATCGAAGAATACTACATCTACAAGTCGTAGTGTTGTCCGATCATCTTCTAATCAACTGAGTGTATGGTTACTTTCTTCTAACGCATAATTATTAAGTATTTAATATAAAATACGTGTTATGTGTATATTTTGTTGTTATATGCGTGAATGTATATTCATTTTCTTCTATATCATAGATCTGATTTATTCTCTATGAAATACGTGTTATGTGGGTGTGCCTCATCTGTTATGTGGAATAGGTATTAAATGAGAATGCTATACAGGTTTTAAACTATGTATAAAAAATATATACTTTTATCTACTAATATGTTGGGTAGAACATGACTAGATAGTTGATGTGTGATAAACAGATGAGAGGCCCCGGTGTTGTTGTTGTTGATCTAATTATTCAGCGAGTATGGATTAGACCAAGAGGTTAGTTTTAGATCCAGAAGTATGGATCAGGTAAAGAGATAAAACTTGTTATTAGTCCAGGAGTATGGATTAAGACTAAGTTAATTGTCCCTAGTCCGGGAGTATGGATTGGGCATAGTTATTGATCCGGGAGTATGGATCAGATCAGAATTAAGGTATAGTTAATTGTCCCTATTCCGGGAGTATGGATTGGGTACAATTATTGATCCGGGAGTATAGATCAGATCAGGAGGTTAGTTTTAAATCCGTGAGTATGGATCAGGTAGTTTTAGATCCGTGAGTATGGATCAGGTGAAAAGGTTAGTTTTAGATCCGTGAGTATGGATCAGGTGAAGATAATAGTTTTAGATCCGTGAGTAGGGATCGGGTAAAGAGGAAAATTTTAGATACGAGAGTTTAGATCGTGTGGTTGTGAGGATCGAAGGGGGTGGGATAAGAATTGCCTTTATATGGTGAAATTGTACAAGTTTGAATGTTCTATATTTAAAAATATATGATATAACATTGTGGGATGAAAACCTTATATGCTCACCAGGCTCCCAAGCCTGACCCACTCAGTTTTCAATTGTGTAATTAAATGTAAGTTCTGTTTATGCTTATATGTCTGTATCGGAACATGACATCCCGAGATTTTGTTATATAATGAAAATACATTTCTTTAAAGAAATGCTTTGATAATTTTTATCATATTTTGTTATGGGAACAAATTCCGCAACTGTTTTCTTTAAAAGAGTACTCTGATTTTAAAAACAAACATAAACAAATCGGTGTTTTCTAGCCGTGAAAATGGGGATGTCACAGTAGGTATCAGAGCATTAGTTTAAGCGAACTAGGAATTTGTAGGAAATCTCTAGACTTAAACTTAGAATGCTAAGTAATGATTGCGAGGAGTGTGTCTAAAATATGTTAGGTAGTACACCTAAATTGACACAAGCACTAGTTTATTTTAGGAATGATGCCTAGCTAAAAAGCTTTTATGTGTTAAATGTTTTGTGTGATAGCTATATTGATGCTATTATTTGTTCGGATCTATGGTTTGTTGCCGACCGGATCTGGAAACCTTATGTGTTTAGGATTCTAAGCGTATGGCTACGATATTAGAACTAGCATGTAAACGTTTTGGGGTGATAAGGAGATTTATACGTTTATCGTAATTAAAGCTTTCTTATCTGTAAATTCTCGCTTGGTACACCGAATGTCTGCTTGGATGTACAAGGGGTCATGGTGAAGACTCGTAGAGAAATTGAGTAAATGGAGGAAATGAAGAAGGCTTATGATAGTGGATGACACCTATCAGAAGATATCGTAAGAGTGGTATCTTGCCTTTAGAGTATGTCTTATGAAATAAAAGTACGTTTAGAGGAGTACGGTACGTCTAAAGTACACCTTCGATTGGAACGATTGGTGAAATTCTTGAAGTTGTCTCATCGTCTGAAATTTTCATCACCAATCGAGTTGAAGTAGAGTTGATGATTGAAGATTGAGCAATGATGAAGTCCTAGTAGAGTCTAGGGAAATTTTTTATGATTACTTGGACACATTCGTATGTTTTAAACTGTTTTGTGATTTTCTTGTATGGTGACTTGGTCGACTGCGGGACAATACTTAGGACGAGTATGAGTAGGTGTGAAAGATAGTAGATGCATATACTATCGGAAGCGCATGACTCACACTTGGATCATGGAAAGTCACAAGGTTACCAATAAGCTAGTAATTGATTCCACTTTATTCTGGTATGTCATTACCATTGTTTCGGTAATGACTAGTAATATGGTTCTTGTTCCGATCCTAGTGGTCATATTTAAATTTGAGTTCGACTACGAGGAGTATGTTATGTGGTCTAGAGGACCAAGTTAGATGTAACATCTGACTTAAGTCAGAAAGTTGAAGTTAATGCGATTGATAGTGTCGCGCTCATTGTTAAATGAAGTTTGCAGGTAGAAATGCTACATGCTGAAATAGGATTATATCACATTAGAATATGAAGAAAGGTATATTCCATCGTGGAAGTTAACTTCATTAAAGACCGAGTTTAAGCGTCGCATCGTGCGATGAGAGGTCAATAGAGCACGTCCCATCGATTTGTTACAATAGATAAATGAAAGTAATTATCTTGAGAAGAAGAAGGAGTCCACAATAAGGATGTATCTGGTAACTTTAAGGTTACGATTGAAAGTACAACATAGTATGATAAGCAGATGCAAGATTGGGTATCGTCTGCGATCAAGAAAGCCATAGAGTTAAATACTCTTTCGAGGAAACATAGAAGTTACATTTATTACCTAGGATGAATAAATAACATGTGGAATCATTATGCAAGTCCTATTTTGTTGATGATTCAGGGACGTAATCATCCTAAGGGGGAGATAATTGTAACGCCCGTAGATCCGGGCTAGTCAATTAGAGACGATAAGCATCAAAAATGACTTTTTTTATGGAATATTATTTTGAGGGAATAATCTTAACTAACTTATAGAATATGTTACAAGGTTTCCGTGCATATAAAGAACACCGAAATCCGAGTTATAACGAAGAAGTTATGACCTGTCGAAGTTTCGCGACAGAACCAGCACGACACAGCACGACATAAACAGTGAATTTACGTTAGAGCGGTTTTTAGCCAAAACAATTTGACTTCGTTAAACCATGAGCGTGCATAAAAAGAACGTCCAAATCTGACTTTGTATTAGGAAGTTATGATTTTTCTATGTTTCGACTTAGCGGTATGCAGCCCGAATACTCCATTTGAGACCGAGCGGTTTTTAGCCAAAACAATCTAAATTAGAATCGAAGGTCTCGTTAATAGGAGTAAAACGATAAAAAGATAGGCGAAAACGGACGTCGGATAAAGAAGCTATGATTTTATAACGGAGTTTTCCTGTCCCGGCCTACTAAAAATAAATAATAAAAATAAAATCAAAATTAGCCGACAGAGTCTAAACGAAAGTTATAGAGCGTAGTCTCACCTACGCGGGGATATAAAAAACGTCGACAACGGAGTTTGTATGAGGAAGATATGAATTTTTGAAGTTTATTAAATATTTTCGATATTTAATTTAATTATAAATTAACCGATATTATCCATGGGGGGAGTCAACGATCTGATCCACGTTACGCCCAGCGTAATGTGATGTTACGCCCAACGTAAATGGGCTTCCAGCCCCCTATAAAAGGGTGTCGAGGGCAACCGAATTCTTTGCTCATTTCTTCCCGTTTTCTCGCGTTTTTGCATCGTTTTTCGTGCAAAAAGCATCCCGAAGCCCCGGATTCATTCCCGAGCCCCGAAGCAAGTCCCGAGGCCCCGAAGATCCCGAGAAGTGCGATTCCCGAGCCGAAGCTCTACCCGCAAGGAGCCCGGTTTTTGTGAAAATCTTCCAGATCTACCAAAGAATACTACTACTACTACAAGTCGTAGTGTTGTCCGATCATCTTCTAATCAAGTGAGTGTGTGGTTACTTTCTTGTAACGCATAATTATTAAGTATTTAATATAAAATACGTGTTAGGTGTATATTTTGTTGTTATATGCATGAATGTATATTCATTTTCTTCTATATCATAGATCTGATTTATTCTCTATGAAATACGTGTTATCTGGGTGTGCCTCATCTGTTATGTGGAATAGGTATTGAATGAGAATGCTATACAGGTTTTAAACTATGTATAAAAAATATATATTTTTATCTACTAATATGTGTTGGATAAGGTGTCTAAGTCCATAACTATTTCTGGTATGTACTTGACCCGACCCGGCATGGTCCATTTGGGTTGCATGGCACCATGCAATTGGATAGACTAAATGAGAGAAATAACACTTGGAGATTATTAATATATTATAAGTTCTAATATATTAATAATATTATTTGATTAGTTTGATCAAGAATTAATTTAAAATTAATTAAACGGTCAAAAGAGAACTAATTAAATATATGGGTTGATTATGCAAATCATCCATATCTTGTATAGTGGGCTAAGAGGCTCCATGGATTATCAAGTTGGGTTCCACCCATAGGATGCTCCATGGGAGTTACAAACCCATGGATCATGGAAATGAAGAGTCATGACACATTAGGGTGTAACCCTAGATGTGTCAACACTATATAATAAACATGTTCTCCACCAAAAATCGGCTACACTAAGAAACAAGAGGGATTGGCCGATTTTTGAGAAGTGTGTGTTCTCTTATAAGTTCTTCCAAGAGCATTTGGTGTTGTGTGAAGCATTTGAGGCATCACACTTGGGGTGCTAGGCTCACAAGGTTTCAAGGAACACAAACAACGACAAGGTAAGTTATTCTATCTATACTTTAAGTTAAAATTGTTCCCCATGTATGCTAGATAGGAATATAACCTTGGAATTTCAACTTTGCATGATAATTAGACAAACATAGATCCAAGGTTATTAGGGTTGCATGTACACTTAGGAAGTGTTAGAATGCTCAAAACCCATCAGTGGTATCAGAGCCTAGGCTTGTTTGCTTTTTATTTGTGCTTAAAAGTTGAAAAAAGTCGAAAATCTTGTTGTCTACGAATGGACTCGTCGAGTCCATAAGAGGGACTCGTCGAGTTCACGTGTATCTTCAACCAACTCGGCGAGTAAGTTCATGCACTCGGCGAGTAGGGTCGACTGGTTGCAGAATTTCGACTTTAGTTGCTGGAAATGAATTAGAAACATTACCCTAAACTTTTTGGTACTTGAAAAACTTGTTTTAGCTGGTGTAATGTCTTTGATAATTCATTTACAACAACTAGTTATCAAAATTATAAGTTTTAAGTGTAATTTTTGATTTATGAATAAGTTCATATTCATGTTATTGTTCTTATGATGTTTTAGATGATCATAGGAGTTATTTGTAACCTATGTGGTAGATTAATTCTTGATCATAATGTGTTTTAATGGAGTCCATAACTTGTCCTCAAGTTATGGAAAACCAAGGGTCACACTTGAATTAAAACCATTAAAAACAAACACAAGAGTTAGAAAAATGAAGAGTCTTCATTTTATTACTCTATTAAACTCATAAGTTACAAGAAATGAAAAGTTTTGAAAGTTACAAAACTTGCCCTCAAGTTTTGGAACAAGTAAAGTTAAGTTAAAACTTTAAGTTCCAACCCCTAGAATTTTAAAAGTTAAAATTCAACCCTTATACTTATATTATGATGATTTAATAATTATATATATATATATATATATATATATATATATATATATATATATATATATATATATATATATATATATATATATATATATATATATAAGAATAAAGTCGTCTTATCGCTAGTACGCCTCATTCACAAAGCCGGTCTATAAGGTGGGTATAAGGTTGTTGCTTATAAAATGGTGACTTAATGGGTGTCTACTCTCACTCACCACTTGCTTGACTGGTGGAGGGTCGTTAGCCGAACGGGTAAGACAAGGACTTATAAACTCTCATTCAAAGTATGATGAATATTATAAAGTAACTAAATGTTTATTAAATTCCCAATCTTAGTTACTTTAGGAAAATGTGAATAAGGTGCTAATCCATGAAATTACACTTTACACTTTGTCTAAGTCGTTGGTGGAGCGTGTGTGGTTAACCGGCACACTAACTTGGACTTAACAAGGTAGGTAAAGGGTGACTTAAGGTTTATTATAGTATCGGTGGAGCGTGTGTGGTTTACCGGCACATCGATTGAGTGATAAACTTTAAGGGTACCAAGTGATTTGCATGGTTACTTCACATCTCGTTTTGTGATCCTCGGTATCCCAGTCACAAAACTTGGAGGGCACTCTCGAGATTGAAACATGCCTTTGAAAAGTTCATTGAATCTCAATAAATCTAGGAATTTCTAAAACCAATAAAAACTAAATATCTAATATTTCGTTTTCATGGTGGAAATTGGTGAATCGTCATTCACCTACCTTTCAAATATGGTATAGCTTAGATTACGGCATACCTCTTCTAAGTTATATTATATTGTGATTGGATCCTAACCTTAATATTACATTTGGGTGTTTTATTAAGGACTCTCTTATATCTATACTAAACTTATTCTTCTCTTTCAGATGTCTTCAAATAATGCTTCTGGCTCAAATCCTAATGGCTCCTTTACTCTTATGAGTTTGTGTGGGAAAGTCACCTTCGATGGATCCAACTTCAATGAATGGATCAGAAACATCAGGATGATTACTCGCTACGAGGACAAAGAATATGTCCTTGACAAGGAGCTTAAGGAAATTAATGAGTCCACTACAACTCCCCAAGAGATCGCTGACTTTCATACTCATGAAAGAGATGCTACCAAAGTGGCCTGCATCATGTTGGCCACAATGACAGTTGAACTCCAAAAGTCCTATGGGGATTTCGACCCTTATGAAATGCACCAAGATTTGATGGAAAGATACCATCAAAGTGCACGACAAGAGAGGTACGAAATCATCTGCTCCATGATAACAACCATGATGAAGGACGGGGATTCCGTCACGAGCCACATGCAGAAAATGCAAAGGTATGTGGATCGATTGCTGAAACTTAATGTGAACTTCCCTGAGGAGCTTGCAATAGATATAATTTTGCGCTCCTTACCATCGTGCTATGATCAATTCCGCATGAAATATCACATGAACAAGGAAGAGGTCACCCTCAGCAAACTTCAGGGACTTCTCAAGACCGCAGAAACAGTTCTTAAGGGGAAGTCGGTTGCTATCACTCCTACTCCAAACTCAACTCCGGTCTTGGCAATCGGGAAAAGTCAAGGGAGGAAGAGAAAGAGATCTTCGAAGGGTACCAAGGCTCGGACCCTTGATGGCTCTTCTTCAAGTGGAACCAAGAAAGGTTTCATTACTCCTTCTTCTGACCCAAAAGAGGCTGAATGCTTCTATTGCCATGAAAAAGCTCATTGGAAGCGGAACTGCCCAAAGTATCAGCAGGATGTGAAGGATGGGAAAGTCAAAACCAACCATGCAGGTATTTACACTATCATTTCTAATAACTCACCCCATTCGAAATCTTGGGTCCTTGATACCGGTTGTGGTATTCATATTTGTTGTGACTTGCAGGGACTAAGAAGAAGTGAGGATGTGGAGCAAGGAAGAATAAACTTGATCATGGGGAACAGGAAAGCTTCACCTGTCACCAAGATTGGAGTTTATACTTTATCGCTAAGTAGTGGGTTTAGTTTAGATTTGAATAAGTGTTGTTACTCGCCAGGAATGGCAAGAAATATTATTTTCTTTCATGCTTTGTACAAACAAGGGTTTACCTTTTCGTTTAATAATGAAGTTGGTTCTATTGATGCTTTCTTTAATAATGTTCTTTATTTTAAAGCATTACCTTGTGATGGTGTGTATGAAGCTGTGTCTGTTGTAGATAACTTAGGAAATAATGTTTTGTGTATTGATTCTACTAATAATAATAACTTGGATAAAGCATCATTATGGCATTGTCGTCTTGGACATATAAGCAAGAAACGTATAGGCCAACTCCAAAAGGATGGAGTCTTGGAGTCGTTTGACCTAAAGTCATATGATAGTTGCGAATCATGGTTACTTGGAAAAATGACAAAGTCATCCTTCACAGGCTCGTGTGAAAGAGGTGAAGGTTTGTTGGACCTTATACACACGGATGTGTGTGGACCATTCAAACATGCCACAAGGGATGCTAATCGTTATTATTTGACTTTTACTGATGATTACAGTAGATATGGATATGTCTACTTAATCAAGCATAAGTCAGAGACTTTTGAGAAGTTTAAGGAATTTAAACAGGAAGTCGAGAATCAATTGGGCAGGAACATTAAGATGCTTCGATCCGATCGAGGTGGTGAGTATCTTAGTTTAGAGTTCCTCGACTATCTAAGGGAATGTGGGATTGTCTCACAATTGACACCTCCCAGGACACCGCAGTTGAATGGTGTGGCTGAGAGGCGTAATCGAACCTTGTTGGACATGGTTCGTTCCATGATGAGTCGAGCTTCGCTACCAATCTCATTCTGGGGGTATGCCTTAGAGACTGCCGCCCATATCCTTAATCTAGTCCCTACAAAGAAAGTTGCCAAAACTCCTCACGAGATGTGGACAGGTAAAGTACCTAAACTAGACCACATCAAGATTTGGGGTTGCAAGACTTTCGTGAGACGTGAGACTCATGATAAGCTCGAACCTCGAAGCGAGAGGTGTATTTTCATCGGCTACCCACATCAATCCTTTGGTTACCTCTTCTACAGACCTAGTGACAATGTGGTTTTTGTAGCAAGAAAAGGAGTCTTTCGAGAAAGAGAATTTATAAGCCAAGGAGACAGTGGGAGGCAAATTGATCTTGAATAAATTCAAGAGTCAAGTGGTGAAGGAACTTCAAACTCTAGCCCTCAACTTGAGGAGGAAACTCTTGTTGAACCAATTGACGAATATGTACCTCTGAGACGTTCCACGAGAGTTAGGAGTGCACCTGAGCATTACTATGGATTCCATATTACTGCAGAAGGTGAGACACTTAATAGTGATGGGACACTAGTAAGTCAAGATGACCCTAACAGCTACGAGGAAGCCATGGCAGTCCCCGAGTCTGCTAAATGGAAAGAGGCTATGGATAGCGAGATACAATCCATGTATGACAATCAAGTTTGGAACTTGGTTGAGAATGTACCAGGTCGTAAGATTGTAGGGTGCAAATGGGTCTTCAAGAAGAAGACCGACACGGATGGTAAAGTACACACTTATAAGGCTAGACTGGTTGCAAAGGGCTTCTCTCAAATTCCTGGAGTGGATTATGATGAGACCTTTTCTCCGGTAGCCAAGATTAAGTCTATTCGGGTTCTGTTAGCCATAGCTGCATTACATGACTATAAAATTTGGCAAATGGATGTCAAAACCGCTTTCCTTAATGGAAAGTTGACTGAAGATGTTTACATGAGTCAGCCAGAGGGTTTTGTCAGCAACGAGTACCCCAATAGAGTGTGTAAGCTTGAGAAATCCATCTATGGGTTAAAGCAAGCACCTCGCAGATGGAATCTTTGCTTTGATGAAAAGGTCAAGGAATTTGGCTTTTCTAGAAGTGAAGATGAATCATGTGTGTATGTCAAGGCTAGTGAGAGTATAGTTAGCTTCTTGGTATTGTATGTGGATGACATACTACTCATAGGAAACAACATTCCAACCCTGCAGGAAGTAAAGTCCTGGCTTGGAAAGTGTTTCGCTATGAAGGACCTTGGTGAAGCTGCCTATATTTTAGGGATAAGGATCTTGAGAGATCGGAGTAAAAGACTAATTGAACATAGTCAAAGTACCTACTTGGATAAGGTGCTGAAGAGATTCAGCATGCAGGACTCCAAGAAAGGAGAGTTGCCCATCCAGAGTAACACCAAACTGAGTAAGACACAAAGCCCTAGCACTGAGGTTGAGATAGCACAAATGAGTCGAATACCTTATGCTTCGGCTGTAGGTTCGATCATGTATGCTATGACGTGTACTCGACCTGATGTAGCCTTTCCCTTGAGCATGGTTAGCAGGTTTCAGGGGAACCCTAGCAAGGCGCACTGGACTGCGGTAAAGAATATTCTCAAGTACCTACGAAGGACTAAGGACTGGGTCCTTACCCTCGGTGGGAGTGATGACTTGAGAGTTGTAGGGTATAGTGATGCTAGCTTCCAGACTGATAGGGATAATTTCCGCTCTCAGTCGGGCTGGGTTTTTACCCTAAATGGAGGAGCAATTTCTTGGAAGAGTTCCAAGCAAGAGACAGTGGCAGATTCTACTTGTGAATTAGAGTATATTGCAGCTAGCGAGGCGGCAAAGGAGGCGTTATGGCTGAGGAACTTCATTGGAGACCTTGGAGTTGTACCAGCTATTAAAGAGCCAATGGAAATTTTCTGTGATAGTGAAAGTGCTGTTACCTTAGCAAAGGAACCAAGGGATCACGGGAGATCCAGAAACATCGATAGAAAATACCATTTCATCAGACATCGGATCAAAGAAGGACTCCTCGTGGCAAAGAGGGTATCATCAGATGAGAATCCGGCAGATCCCCTCACGAAGGGACTGACTCGGGTTAAGCATCTCCAACATGCTCGAAGCATAGGGTTAAAGGATGATATTAAATTTAGTAGTTAGATAACCTCAAAATTTGTAAAGTGTAATTGACATCTGATGATGAATAAAAAAGATGTTTTTATTTATGAGTAAAATGTTGCTATCTCATGTCAATCGTTTACTATATTTTCTTTTGCATGTTTTGACTTCCAGAATAATTTTGTTTGGTATAACATATTATTCAAACCTCCACAGTCGGTCATATGTCGGAAGTAGGTATGAATCAAGACTGTCATGGTTGGTTGTAGAGGTCTTGGACAAGGCTACAGCAATCATGAGTGCTCATAAGTTCTGAGCATTGGACTCAACCCACGCTCACTGGAATCACTTCATGGAATTCTATCTCGAGTGATCGTGAGACGGTAATATCATATAAGTCTTCAAACCAAGAGATATGATTTGTTACTTACAAGTTGGTTATGCATTGATTGTACGAAAACACATTGGTAACTCGATGTTATAAAACGTGCTCTTGTGTGTAATTCAATGAGTGGTAGAACAAACATATGAGTTGAAGTTTATCTGTTCCTTCTTGGATTAGAAGCTGATATCTGGGCCCCTCGATGATTTTGTTTTGACCTATGTACCGGGCCCGGTCAGAACTAAGTTGATGTGTTCAATGAAGTTCTCTGTCAAACAAATCGGAAATCGGGAAACAAACTGTTGGACAATAAGTAAGACATTTTTCCATGTATTTGTCCGACTGATATCTAGAATAGAGGATTATATGATCACTTATCTTAAATGGCGTACCATTATCTTCTCAGTTCCGAGAAACCTTGTAAAGAGCTACGATTGCCGATCGGTTCCTGAAGTCATACTTGCAGTAATAGTTATTAGACTTATCCAAGTGGGAGACTGTTGGATAAGGTGTCTAAGTCCATAACTATTTCTGGTATGTACTTGACCCGACCCGGCATGGTCCATTTGGGTTGCATGGCACCATGCAATTGGATAGACTAAATGAGAGAAATAACACTTGGAGATTATTAATATATTATAAGTTCTAATATATTAATAATATTATTTGATTAGTTTGATCAAGAATTAATTTAAAATTAATTAAGCGGTCAAAAGAGAACTAATTAAATATATGGGTTGATTATGCAAATCATCCATATCTTGTATAGTGGGCTAAGAGGCTCCATGGATTATCAAGTTGGGTTCCACCCATAGGATGCTCCATGGATGCTCCATGGGAGTTACAAACCCATGGATCATGGAAATGAAGAGTCATGACACATTAGGGTGTAACCCTAGATGTGTCAACACTATATAAGAAACATGTTCTCCACCTAAAATCGGCTACACTAAGAAACAAGAGGGCTTGGCCGATTTTTGAGAAGTGTGTGTTCTCTCATAAGTTCTTCCAAGAGCATTTGGTGTTGTGTGAAGCATTTGAGGCATCACACTTGGGGTGCTAGGCTCACAAGGTTTCAAGGAACACAAACAACGACAAGGTAAGTTATTCTATCTATACTTTAAGTTAAAATTGTTCCCCATGTATGCTAGATAGGAATATAACCTTGGAATTTCAACTTTGCATGATAATTAGACAAACATAGATCCAAGGTTATTAGGGTTGCATGTACACTTAGGAAGTGTTAGAATGCTCAAAACCCATCAATATGTTGGGTAAAACATGGGTAGGTAGTTGATGTGTGATAAACAGATGAGAGGCCCTGATGTTGTTGTTGTTGATCTAGTTATTCAGCGAGTATGGATTAGACCAAGAGGTTAGTTTTAGATTCGGGAGTATGGATAGGTAAAGAGATAAAACTTGTTATTAGTTCGGGAGTATGGATTAAGACTAAGTTAATTGTCCCTAGTCCGGGAGTATGGATTGGGCAAAGTTATTGATCCGGGAGTATGGATCAGATCAGGATTAAGGTATAGTTAATTGTCCCTATTCCGGGAGTATGGATTAGGTACAATTATTGATCCGGGAGTATAGATCAGATCAGGAGGTTAGTTTTAGATCCGTGAGTATGGATCAGGTAGTTTTAGATCCGTGAGTATGGATCAGGTGAAAATGTTAGTTTTAGATCAGTAAGTATGGATCGGGTGAAGATAATAGTTTTAGATCCGTGAGTAGGGATCGGGTAAAGAGGAAAATTTTAGATACTAGAGTTTAGATCGTGTGGTTGTGAGGATCGAAGGGGGTGGGATAAGAATTCCCTTTATATGGTGAAATTGTACAAGTTTGAATGTTCTATATTTATAAATATATGATATAACATTGTGGGATGAAAACCCTATACGCTCACCAGGATCCCAAGCCTGACCCACTCAGTTTTCTTTGTATCACATGTATTAATACGAAGACATATTTCACAGAGAGATTTAAAGGAGATATAAATCAATTGTGTAATTAAATGTAAGTTCTGTTTATGCTTATATGTCTGTATCGGAACATGACATCCCGAGATTTTGTTATATAATGAAAATACATTTCTTTAAAGAAATGCTTTGATAAATTTTATCATATTTTGTTTTGGGAACAAATTCCGCAACTGTTTTCTTTAAAAGAGTACTCTGATTTTAAAAACAAGCATAAATAAATAGGTCTTTTCTGGCCGTGAAAATGGGGATGTCATATTCATTAACTTAAATAAGGAAAATTATATATCATTTTTGACTTCATTTATTTCTAAAGCAGACAATGAAATTCTTTATATGCCACACCCACGAACCGTCAGAAAAACAACGGCGGAAACGTCTGGTGGCGGGTAACGTCATACGTAGTATCACAACAATCGTATCATAGCAATTAAAGTAAACACAACCATTACATTATGCTATGAAGATTTACATATGTTTTGAGAACATAGTTTGTACATAACAGTATATATCAAAAGATAAAGACGAGACTCCAATGATCCGTCTTCTCCAAAAGTTGGCAAGGTACCTGTCTATCGTTGCCCTAAGAATATAAGAGGTTTTGAAAACGTATCAGCGTAAAGCTAGTGAGTTCATAAGCATGTTTTTGTATTGATAACTAGTCATTGAGTTTGTATAAATGGTTTCTTTCCATTATAACTAAATGTCGATTGTATCAAAAACCATAAATACCAAGTTCTGAAATATGTATGCATGTTTTCCAAGAAAATCCAATATTTTCTAACATGTTTGTTGGTTTCTGTATGAAACGTATCGTTCCATTTGAAAACCCTGGTTACCACCAATATGTAAGATCTATTCGAAAACCCTGGCTATCACCACTAAATATAGTAGTTTTATTACTTAAAATAAAATCAAAGGTTGTGTCCCTGGAATACCCTCCAGTAAGTAGGTAGGTAGCTTTATTATTTAAAATAAAACTATAGAAGAAAGAAATCATGTAAAAAAGGGTTAGTTTATACATATTGTGAGTTGTATAACCATACTAATATGACCGGTCACCTCCATGACGTTTCTTCAGGCGTCGTACGATTACAAAATTTGTCACCTCAAGCGTGCCCGCCTAACTGTAGCTAACAGTTCAGGTGTGGGATTGTCGAACACGAATAGATCTATTCACGAATTCACGCTCTCCTTCCAGGAGACTGTGGTTATACTACCAGTGAGGATTTGTTGGTACCTCGAGGGGCATAACGAAGATAAGTCTCACAATCCTGTAATAATTAGTTTACGTGTTGTTCGGTTGTTCTCGAGTTCAAAATCGTTTGTAACGGCGTAGAGTATAAATAATTATACATAAAATAATTATTTAGCAAGATACTCTTGTTTTGTATTCATAGTAATGGATAAACTAAACCTGACATAGTTTATAAATTAGACTTTGCATGAAGTTTGCATTTGCAAGACTGGTAATGAAATCCCAAAGTATACCCATTATAGTTTGAATGGTTTGTTGCGTTCAGGTACTGATTTGAAAACTACGCAATTATAATTAGAAAACGTCCCTTATGCTCTGCATATTACAAAAGGGATAATTGTATCTAAATCTTTTGTTAGGGCTTAAATGTTGTAATAGTCGAAGAGTCAGTTAGATTGTTATGAAGTATATTTTGTCTTCGTAAGAAGGGGTCTTCGGATGTAATGTTATTTGTACTAAGGCATTATAAAGAGTTGACTTAATGTCTAGTCCTTAGTATTGTTATGCTTTTGTTCTCCTGTAAATTGGGGTCTATACTAAGTGTTTAAAAAAACTTCTTTTACTCGGTTTTTACAGTTTAGTCATTGTAATCTGTAAACTCAAAAGCATAATATAAGCTGAACAAATATTCTATTTACTCTCGTATTCATCGTTATTACTCTTCCTAATTTCATACTTGAATTGATTCAAACTCGATTACAAATCTCATCAATTGGTATGAGAGCAGGAATCCTTTCTGTGATCTGATTTTCATACGTTCAAAAGATTTTTGAATCTACTGTTTGATTCAAAAAGTTTCCGTTCTTTTTGAGTGTGAAAATTATTTTTGATCTAAATCTAGGATTTGATTCTGCGAACATATTTGTGAATCGAGTGTTCGTTGTGTGATTCTGATTTGAAATATACAATTTGATTCCAAAATTTTCGAAGTTTACGTATCATCTTGAAGTTTTTGTCTGTACAACAATGGCGTCATTCAATCTGAATTCCATGACATCATTTTCTCATTTGCTTGGTTCATCCACAAAAATTCCGATGCTTATTCCAGAATATTACGATCAGTGGGCAGATCGTATGCAAGATTACTTGAACGGATTGGATGAAGAATTATGGAAGTGCATTTCAGGAGAAATCAATCAACCTGCAACAGTTCAGCCAATCGGTGTGTCTTCAAGCAGTTCGGAAGTTGACAATCAATCCAATCGTTTAAAACAATTGGAGAAGAAATGCATGAGGGAATTAAGAGGTGCCTTGCCTCCTGTTGTGTACAATTATGTCAGAACATGCACAACAGCTAAAGAAATCTGGAACAATCTCAAAGACAAATTCCAAGGAAGTGAAAAGACGAAGATCACATCTGTGAAACAATGCCTAGTGGAACTCAAAGATTTCAAAGAGAAAGAATCTGAATCCATTGAAGGATACTATGATCGGTTCAACGAGTTAATCTATTGTTGTAATCGTTATGGTATTACAAGGTCATCAATGGAGTACAACTTGATATTTGTAATGGGACTTCGAAAGGAGTGGAGGAGTGTGAGTATGATGGTGAAAAACCAACAGAGTTTTGATACTTCAACTTTGAATGACTTGTACAATCAATTGAAATCTCATGAAAATGAGGTTAATGAAATAGCTGAGGAAGCGATAGCAAGTCTTGGTGGACCATTGGCACTCGTTTCGAAGGTTTCAGAAAGAGAGAATGAAAAATCGAAGTCTGATGAAGAAGAAGGTTTACTGATGAATTCTGATGATGAGGTTGTCGCATTTTACTCAAACAATAGAGTAAAGAAATTTTTTAAGAAACCTTTTAATCTAAAGAACATGTCATCAGATTCGAAGGGTAGTTATGAGAACAAAAATAGAGTGGATGAAAAGAAGAAAGAAGTGAAGACAGATTCGAAGAGTGAAATGGAGCAAATGAAGAAGATGTTGAAAGGTGATATAGGGATTAATTGCCATAATTGCTATGGTGCAAATCACTTGGAAGTAGATTGCTTGTTGAGAAAGAAGGAGGAAAAGAAAAATAAAACAAAGGATGAAGCGTATTACACTGAGAAATTGGAGGAAGTAAAGTCGAAGACAAAGAATTTGTCGTTGGTGGCTCATGGAGAAATTGAATCGGATGGCACATATCAAATATGGTCCTCAGGTTTAGACGATGAAGAAATGAAGAATCCAACACACGGGGCCATGTATGCAAAAGTTGAAAAAGATTCAGATAAAGAAGAGACTTACGAAGTACATGGGCAGTGCTTCGTATCGAAGTCTACCGACAGGTCGCCCATGACTACCAAGGTACGTAATCTTCTTGAATCCTTTAATATTCCAGTGTCCACGTAAAATTCTGAGTTAGTATCTTTTGATGAAACTGTTACTTACTTTGATTCAATTGGCGTGTCTGCCAGCAATGAAGCTAAAAAGTTAAATGATCAATTACTAGAGGCAAGAAAGAAGTTAGAATCAAAAGTCACTATGGTTGATTATTTAGAATTGCAAGTGTCGAATATTATGGAGGATAGGGAGAATTTAGCAAAGGAAATAAACTTGTTCTTAGCACAGAGAAATATTTTCTGTAATTCTGCGAAAAGATTGTATGGAAAATTAACTGAATTACATCATTCGAGTGAGATAAGTAAGGAACAACACAGAAAATTGCTACCATTTTTAGCATATGATAGAACTAAGGTAGATAGTGTTTCATATGATTGTGAAAAAGAAATTTCTGATTTTAACAAAGTTCCAGATGATAGGTATAGATATGGAATTGCTAAAGTTGAAGATTATCTTGATGCTAATGATATAGTAAAAATTGTAAATGAGACCTTAACTAAATCAGAAAAAATTCGAATTTTGAAAAAGACTGACAATTCTACATCTAATTGTCAAACTAATTTTGTTGATATTGAAGATAATTCTGATAATATTAGTGAAATTAGTGATTTAGAAGATGTAGATTGTTCTCAATTGTCTGTCATAAATGTAGCAAATTCTTTTAAAGGGAAAGAAAAATGTGAAGATTTATTCATAAAAATTAACACTGATGAACCCTCAACTTCGAAAGTTTGTGATATGGAGTTTGTGGAAATACATGATAGTCAAACTGATGATAGTGATAATGAGGAAGAAAACACAAATTCGAAGACAATTCAAAGTTCGAAAGAAATTGAAATTCCTCGAGTGGTTGTTGATCAAGTTTATTTGGATACACAAGAATTTGAGAAAATTCTTAGTGAAAAAGGTGCTCATTATCTTGAATCAAATACTGTTGTTTATCCAATCTTCAAATGCACTGATGATATTGTGTTTCCAAACCAATTCTTCATAACAACAGGCAATGTTGAAAATATAAAGCCTGAATTCAAAAAGTTGGTTGAGGAAGACAATAACCAAACTTCAAATGAATGTTTCTTTTCGAATCAAAAGACAATTGAAAACAATCTCACAAAGAATTCATATATATTTCAACATCAAAAACCAAAAAGAATATGGGTTGAAAAGTCGAAAGTTGAAAAGAAGATAGTTAACACAACTGCAAATGTGTTCACGAGGCAAGAAGATGTTAAAACAGAGGTTAAAGGAGTCAACAAAGCAATAAAATTGAATTCAAAAGAATTTAAAGATAAAGTTGACAAATTTTCAAAGGAAAATAATATTTCAAAATGTCAAGCAAGAAAAACAATTTTTTGGCAAACTATTGAGTCATTAAATATGACATCAATAAATTTTTCAAAACAAAGAAAAGTTTTTAGAGGAAAATCAAAGACTCAAATTTTTGAAAAGAAAAATGCTTTATTTTCAAATATTAAAACAAACGTTTCAAATGGAACAAAAACAACACTTCCTTGAAAAAGTTTTCAGAAAAAGGTTGAAAAACAGATTTCAAAATCACAAATGAATACTTCTTATCATGAGTCTTATCTATCAAAACCAAAAGTGGATTATGTTCTAAGTTCAGCAAAATGTGATAATCTTCCGAAGAAGCAAGCTGACAAAATCTCAAAAGCGAAAGGTATAACTACTAAAAGAAATATTGATCATTGGTTGGAAGGAAAGGGAAAAATGTATCAATCAAGTAAGTTTTCGAAAGAACAGATACATGAGGCATATGAAATGTATGTAAATCCTTCAACGAATGGTAGTTCGCTATCCAAAGAATCAAACATTTCAGTTAAAGTTTGGCAGCCGGTCACAAAAGTGAAAAGTGAAACATCACAAACCCAAAATGCGAAGGGTATAATCAGTGAAAATTTGAAAACAATAAAAAGTCATATATCTGACCCTTCGAATGAAAATGTTAAATTTTTTGACAGTTTCAAAACAAAAGTTTGTGATTGGGTTAACGGTTGTACTTTACAATTGAAAAATAAACGTAATATGAATGGACCCAACAAGTCTTGGGTACCTAAATTTTCTCAATAATCACAGGTACTTTGTGACGAGCAATATGATAACAAGTGGTATATCGATAGTGGTTGCTCACATCACATGACTGGGAAGAAGGAAAACTTGCGTGATTTTCGAAGCTTAGAAAATGGAGGAGTGGTTAAGTTTGGAAATAATCACAAATGCAAAGTTAAGGGTTATGGAAAGATAACGAATGACACTTTCACTGTCAATCGAGTTGCATTTATTGAAGGTTTACAACACAATTTGATAAGTGTTTCACAACTTGTTATGGGAACTGGCAATCAAGTTCTTTTTAATGAAGAAAGAAGTGTCATTTCGAAAGTTGAGACAAAAGAAGTTTTACTCAAGTCAAAACGAAAAGGTGATATGTTTACATTGGATATAGTTCCAATTGTTGGCAAACCTGCTGTGTGTTTACTTTCGAAGGCTACTGCCGATACAAGCTGGTTGTGGCATAGGAGGTTATCACATCTCAATTTTTGAAACATCAACAAACTTGTTGTACAAGATCTGGTAAGAGGTTTACCCATTCTTAAATATGATAATGATAGTTTGTGTGCAGCATGCGAAGTAGGAAAACAACACAAACAAGGTCATCCAATCACAATAGATTCGAAGATTGTTGAACCCCTAGAACTCTTGCATATTGATTTATGTGGTCCTTTGACAGTTGCTACCCTTAACAAGAAAAGGTACATTCTAGTTATTGTGGATGATTTTTCAAGATTTACGTGGGTTTATTTTCTCAGGTTAAAATCCGAAGTTCCACAAATGATGATTGATTTTATCAAGAAAATGGAAATTTCGTTGAAGAAGTCAGTTCGAAAAAGTAAAAGTGATCATGGAACTGAATTCAAAAATCGTGTTCTTGATTCATTTCTGTTGGAGAAAGGTATTTCACATAATTTTTCATCTCCATATACACCACAACAAAATGGTGTAGTTGAGAGAAGAAATCGCTCATTATGTGAGGCTACAAGAACAATGTTGGCATATTCGAATTTACCTCAATACCTTTGGGCCGAAGCTGTTTCAACTGCTTGCTTTACTCAAAATCGATCATTCATTCATAGACGGTTTAATTTTACTCCTTATGAAATCATCAATAATCAAAAACCTAATGTCAAATTTTTCCATGTTTTTGGATGCAGGTGTTTCATAATGAATCTTAAGGATAATCTTTCAAAGTTTCAAACAAAAGCTGATGAAGGAATTTTCTTGGGATATTCACACAATTCTGTTGCTTATAGAGTGTTAAATAAGCGAACTCGCAAAGTGGAAGAAACTTTTAATTTGACATTTGATCATCATTACATTAAAAAATCAAATCACCAATTTGCAAACTATCCTATTTTGCAAAATTCTTCGAATGATAATGATTCAATTCAAATGGATGATGATAATTATGAATCGATTTTTGGTATTTCAGATCAAGCAATTGAAGTAGAGAATAATGCACCGGATAATCAACAATCAGAAAATTCGAAGCATGAAAATAATTCAATTTCGGTTTTGAATCTAAACACAAATGAACTAACTAGTGGTCCAGTGGAGGGGGAGCATTTGGATTCGAACAATTTTGTTGAGGGGGAGCATTCTTGCGAAAGTGATAAAATGTCAACAAATGTTAATGAAGAGGGGGGGCCAATTATCAGAGAAGTGGCACTTTTCGAAGCAGAGCCAATACACGAAGAGGAGCCAATACTTGAGAAGGACCCCATTCTTGAAGAAGAACATTTCGATGATGCTGAGGATGCATGTTCCACAAATGGATCAGAAACAGATGCTATATTCGAAGATGCACCTTTGGATTTTGATCCTAATTATCCACCATTGGATAAATGGATAAGAAATCATCCAAAAGAACAAATTCTTGGTGATCCACAAGCAGGAGTAATGACAAGGGCTCAACTTCATGCACGAAATGAGGTATTGAATATTCATCAAGAGTTATGCATGTTTAATGTTTTTATTTCCAAAATCGAACCAAAGACAGTTAAGGTTGCAATGGAACACTCTGATTGGGTTGTTGCTATGCAAGCTGAATTGTCTGAATTCGAAAGAAACAAGGTTTGGAGATTAATTCTGAAACCTTTTGATGTGTCAATTGTTGGACTAAAATGGATTTATAAAAACAAAACTGACAATGATGGAAACATTATTCGCAATAAGGCTAGACTTGTTGTTAAAGGATATTCTCAACAAGAAGGAATTGATTACAAAGAAACATTTGCCCCTGTCGCAAGACTCGAGGCTGTTCGTATTTTTCTGGCTTATGCAGCTCATAAAGATTTCGACGTTTATCAAATGGATGTAAAATGTGCATTCCTAAACGGCGAACTCGAAGAAACGGTATATGTTGAACAACCAACAGGTTTTATAAATACCGAACATCCTGATCATGTTTATATTTTAGATAAAGCTGTGTATAGGTTAAAACAAGCACCAAGAGCATGGTATGCAACTTTAGCATCATTTTTGAAACAGTCTAAATTTAAACAAGGATCAGTTGATCCCACTTTATTTCGAAAGAAAATTGGGAATCACCTGATGCTTGTTCAAATTTATGTTGATGATATAATTTTTGGCTCTACTGACCCTACTTTATCCAAAGAATTCGAAGACCTGATGAAAAGCAAATTCGAAATGAGTATGATGGACAAAATTAATAAATTTTTGGGTTTGAATATTCGTCAAAATAGGGAAGGCATCTTCATTAATTAGGAGAAATATACGAAGAATTTGTTGGAAAAGTTTGGCATGACGAATAGCACAAAGTTACGAGTACCAATGGCAATGGGCATAGAGCTAACTCCTTCGTTAGATAAATCTGCTGTTGATCTCACTCTGTATCGAAGCATGATTGGGTCTTTATTGTATTTAACTGCAAATCGACCTGATATTATGTTTTCTGTTTGTAATTGTGCAAGGTATCAATCCAATCCACGTTAACCACATTTAACAGCGGTGAAGAATATTTTTTGATATTTGAAAGGCACTACTTCATTTGGTTTGTGGTATCCTTCGAAAACAGGATTCTTTGTACAAGCTTATTCAGATGCAGATGTTGGAGGATGCAGTCTTGATCGCAAAAGCACAACTGGCGGGTGTCAATTACTAGATGGAAAATTGGTTAGTTAGCAATCGAAGAAGCAAACATGTGTTTCGATATCTACAGCTGAAGCTGAATATGTTGCTCTTCGTACAAGAAGTCAAGAAGGTACGCGAAGATGTTAACTTGCAAATCAGATAACTTCGTGAAGATATGACGAAGGAGGTTCAGGTTGTTCAACAAGATTACGCATCAGCAAATCAAAAGATTGACATTATTTGTGATGCTGTTGCAAAAAGTGTTAAATTGTTTGAGCAGATGAATCCTCAACTGACCACTCTTTTTGCCAAAGAAGAACAAAATTTTGGAGAGTTGGTCAGGTTGTTAAAAGAACTCCAAGATTTGTCTTCGAAGTCTGTCTCTCCAATTATTTCTCAAGAATTTCTTTCTCAGAAATTTTCCCACTTCGAAGCCAACCTACACAAAACTTAGCTCCACTTCTTCGCATTTCAAGCCTTCTGCCAAATGTTACAGATGCCCCACCTGCTTTCATAGGGGTGCAAGGGGGAGAAAAGATTGATAAATCGAAGGCTGGGGAACAAATCAAGACATCTGAAGATGCGAAGGTAGTTGGAAAACTTTATCCTTCGAAGGTGGTGACAAAACCGAGTATTATTTCAGCAGGTCCAGTCACTTCGACTGTGATCACAACAATTCCACTTCCAAAACCAAGTTCAAAAGGTGTTGTGATTGGGAAGCAAGCTGATGTTTCTTCATCAAAAAAAATGGTTTTCTCAAGTGTCGAAGACAAGGGAAAAGGAATTTTGATTGAGAAGACAAAAGAAGAGAAGAAAGCTGAGGTGGCAGCTGAGGTGGAAAGAATGAGGCAGGTATAGAGCATAATGAGACAAAGGGCTCTGGATGGTTCGAATGTTGATAAGGGTGATCCAAAAAAATTTTATAACTACGAAACCATCGAGTCCAGAGTGTTGTTTGATTATATGTACTCATTTGAAAAGATTCCGAAAAAGAGCTATGTGGTGACGAACACAGACTTTGGTCAACTTGACTTTCCTGTCAATGAAATGATGTTCGTTATGCCACAATTCAAGGCTGAAGCCAAATTAATGGAAATAGAAGAGGGAAAGAAGATGAAGATAAGGTTTCATGCAGTATTGGCAAAGGCTCAAGAGGAAGTGTGGTTTTCGGAGAAAATTAAGAAGGTGCTATCTATAAAAAGGGATGTAATATTCGAAGGGAAGTTTGAAAATTTGAAGTACACTGTAGCAAGAGAAAGTGGGAAGTTACAAGAGTTCACAGTGGCAGACTTTCCTTTGATGAACACATATGATCTAATAAACATTTCCTTGATGCTCAAAGACAAATCATTTTCTTTTCTCCAAGACACAGAACCATATGTTTTTAGCCTTGGGTGCAAGCACATTAAGATATTTTTGGAGAATTATTTTGAGTGCTTGGCTCAGACTGATGTCGAACTTGCAGTTTTCAAAGGAATTGACATTACTGCACCAATGGCACCATCGAAGAAGCAGAATGAGTTGAAAAATTATGAAGATGGAGAAATTTGTTTAAAGCCATTGGGGATCATTTTTGCAGGAAAAGACAAAGCTGGAAGAGCTAAGCGGTTCTTGTTTCAAACTTGCGAAGTGGAGAGATACACCAACTCATAATATACGAACTTAATTGTTCGTATGAACCACTGCAAGAAGAACTCAAAAGGAGATAAGAAAGAGATAAAGAAAGTTATCTCTTGGTACATGGAGATCCGAAGAGTGCTGATGTATGCCATTCAATCACTGACGAATTGAAGACTTCGACCTTGATTCCAAAGGGGGAAATTGTTAGGGCTTAAATGTTGTAATAGTTGAAGAGTCAGTTAGATTGTTATGAAGTATATTTTGTCTTCGTAAGAAGGGGTCTTTGGATGTAATGTTATTTGTACTAAGGTATTATAAAGAGTTGACTTAATGTCTAGTCCTTAGTATTGTTATGCTTTTGTTCTCCTATAAATAGGGGTCTGTACTAAGTGTTTAAAAAAACTTCTTTCACTCAGTTTTTATAGTTTAGTCATTGTAATCTGTAAACTCAAAAGAATAATATGAGCTGAACAAATATTCTATTTACTCTCGTATTCATCGTTATTACTCTTCCTGATTTCATACTTGAATTGATTCAAACTCGATTACAAATCCCATCATCTTTGATACAAAACCGTTGAAATTGCATCAATTTTTAAGTTATGAAAACCTTTATGTTTAGCTTGTATTCCCCCCGCCCCCCTAAAAACATGAAAACCTCGGAAAAGTGTAAGGGTATGAACTCACTGTTTCACGTAGGATTCGAGTGTACAATCGATATGGATGTTGAGTGTCAGCTGATGTTTCGTATGCAAGTGGACCCTATTAGCATATGGTAACACATATACATATTAGATTAGGATATTTCATGACTAAACATGATAGGAAAACCACCCTAAGGTCTTGGAAATGCTTGTACTAAGTGTTCGAGGTCCCACACTTAGTGATCTTTGCAAGTTTAAGACCAAATATGAGCATTAAAGTGGGTGTATGGCCATAAACGTGGGTGTGCAGCCAAGGTGTGCGGCCAGGGTGTGTGTAATGCTGCACACAAGAGTGTGCGGCCGTATAGAGTGGGTGTGCGGCTGTACATAGGGGTGTGCGGCCGTACACTCTTCGTTTATGCTTCAAAAGTTGATTTTTAAGTGTTTCAAGGATCAAACTAAGTCCAACTAGGAGATAGAGGGCCAAAACTCTCACTTTGGAGGGTTTTTGAGGTGTGTACAACCACCTTATGAAGGTGTGCCGCTGTACACCTTTGAAGTGATGAAGAACATGATGAATTTAGGCTTAGATTTAGGTGTTTTACCTGAATAACAAGTTAAATGATAGAGTTCTTCACGTTTTTGAGGCCCTTAGAGTGTTCTTGTATGAGATTTTTAGAGAGAGAAAGTAGAGTGCAACCAAAAGAAAGGAACGAATGAAGCAGGTCACCCCTATATATAAAGGGGAGTGTGCCACTGGTGAATGAGTGTGAGTCCGCACACCCATGTGTGCGGCCGTACATACCTCTCAGGAGGGTGAATGGCCCGGTTTTGCTTCTTTACGACATGTTGACTCATTCCTAATCTCATTCCCGGCTGAACTCAGGCTTAGAATACTTAAACGAACCCTTAAATGGCGTTAAAAGTGACGAAATTGAATTTAACATTAATAATAAAAAAAATACCAATCGTACAGAATGAAAGCATCGGGTTGTCACATTACAATTGTTTCATTCTGTCTCGAATTGCATTTTCCAGACAAAAGAACACCCTCACAAAAAATTTAGAGTCTTCCCAAATTCATAATGGTGATTCACATATAAATTAGGGAAGACTCTAAACTTTTTGGTAGGGTGTTTTTTGTTTTGGAATTGTAAATGTGAGTTGGGAGGAAGCAACAACAAATAATCTTATTTTTTGCTCTCGAATAGATGAAACCGAAGCTCAAGACATCTTTGGCTTGGAGAAAACTAGGACACCAAAATTATTTGACTGATTCATTAATTAGTTTACTGATAAAAGTAAGGGACAAACCAAATATGATAATTTCTCATTAATGATTGTCCTATGTAGGATGTCGTGAGCGAACTGAAATTCACTAAACGTATACAAACTGAAATTCATATTACCCTACTAAGTTATTTTTTCGGCTTAACTTTAAGTAGTAAGTAATAAGGATTGAATGTGTAAAAAAAATAAAAAGTAAAAAATAAACTAGTTAAATTGTCAAAGATAAGAAAAAACAGTGACTAAATTTGTACAAAATAAATAGTATATTATATTATTAAGACATTTTACCTTATAAATACGCATTATGTGTTTAATATGGGTTTTTCTAGAGAAGGTATTACACCATATGATAGAGTTGGTTTGTGACTTTATTTTTTGAAAAATATTGTAGAGGTAAAAAAATTCGAACTTTAAGTGGAATTATTGGTATTTATAAGTTTTCAGTTTCTCTGGAATATATATATATATATATATATATATATATATATATATATATATATATATATATATATATTGTTATAAAATATGATCAAATAACAAGATCAATTATAGAGTAAATAAAGATATGAGAGTAGAGAGAACTTTTATTCCAATATTTGTGATGAAATCATCAAGTGCCTAATACATATGGCTCACTATTTATACTATCCAAATAAGATGAAAGATGAGCTATAATATGAATGCACATTATGATGGTGTATTATTACATTCATAAAACATATTGAAATGGTTGTTACTAATGCTAAATAATGATGGGGAGTTATGGGAGAAATGGAGAATCCAATGGTCATTCACAAACTAATAATTCATAACACTCCCCCTTGAATGACGATTGTATCATGCCTCATTAAAACCTTAATAGGTAAAACCTCATGGGAAAAACCATTTATTAAGGAAAAAGAGTACATGATTAATAATAGATATTTGGAACAATTGCCTCGTTAAAAACCTTGCTAAGAAAACCCAGTAGGAAAAACATAGCTAAGGAAAAGAGTACAATATGTTTCCAACTCCCCCTGATCATCACATCACTTGATTTCCTTAAAGCGTCGCATTCCAATATTTCGTACCATGTTTTCAAATTTGGATGTAGGGAGCGCTTTAGTGAACAAATGTGCCAAGTTGTTACTTGATTGAATTTTCTGGATGTTGATGCCACGTTCTTTTTGAAGATCATGAGTAAAAAAAACTTTGGTGATATATGTTTGGTTCTGTCTCCTTTGATAAAACCTTCCTTGAATTGGGCTATACAAGCCGTATTATCTTCATATAGTATGGTTGGAACGTCCCTATTAGAAGTTAGACCACAACTCTCACGAATGTGATGAGTTAAATTTCTTAACCAAATACATTCACGGATTGCCTCATGAATGGCTATAATCTCTGCATGGTTAGAAGAAGAAGCAACTAAAGTTTGTTTAACAGAACTCCAAGAGATTGTGGTATCTCCACAAGTGAATAAATAACCTATTTGGGATCGAGCTTTGTGTGGATCAGACAAATATCCAGCATCTGCATAACCAATTAACTCCGCATTTGATGAATTTGAATAATATAAGCCCATATCCATTGTACCTCGAAGATATCGAAGAATGTGTTTGACTCCATTCCAATGTCTTCTTGTTGGGCAAGAACTATATCTTGCTAATAAATTTACAGCAATAGATATATCAAGTCTCGTATTATTAGCAAGATACATCAGTGCACCAATAGCACTAAGATATGGTACTTCGGGACCAAGAAGTTTTTCATGTTTTTCACAAGGTCGAAACTGGTCCTTTTTGGCATCTAAATGCCTTACTACCATCGGGGTACTTAATGGATGTGAGTTATCCATATAAAACTTTTTAAGCACCTTTTCTAGATAACTAGATTGATGTACAAAAACTCCATTTTTGGTGTGCTCAATTTGAAGACCCAAACAAAATTTCGTTTTACCAAGATCCTTCATTTCAAATTTTTCTTTCAAACAAGAAGTGGCATTTTCCAATTCTCCAGAAGTTCCAATTATGTTCAAATCATCTACGTAAACAACAATTATCACAAATTATGATCCGGATCTTTTTATGAATACACATGGTCTTAATGGATCATTTTTATAGCCCTCTTTTAAAAGAAATGTACTTAAACAATTGAACCACATCCGGCCAGATTGTTTCAATCCATACAAAGATTTATTTAATTTTACTGAATATACTTCACGAGAATTAGGAGTTTGTGCTTCTGGCACCTTAAACCCTTCTGGGATTTTCATATAAATATCATTCTCAAGTGAACCATATAAATAGGCGGTAACTACATCCATCAGACGCATCTCCAATTTTTCATGTGTTGCCAAACTTATTAGATAACAGAATGTAATTGCATCAACCACAGGAGAGTATGTTTCTTCATAATCAATTCCGGGCCTTTGGGTAAAACCTTGTGCAACAAGTCTTGCTTTATATCTCACAACTTCATTCTTCTCATTTCTTTTGCGCACAAATACTCATTTGTATCCCACTGGTCTTACTCCGTTTGGTGTACGGACTACAGGTCCAAAAACTTTTCGTTGAGTAAGAGAATTAAGCTCTTTGTTTATTGCATCTTTCCATTTTGGCCAATCTTTTCTATTTCTACATTCATCTATAGATTTAGGTTCAACATCCTCATTTTCTTCCATAATCTTGCACGCAACATGATATGAAAAATTATCGTCGACGTCTATCTTATTTCGGTTCCATCTTATTCCTGTCATGACATAATTTATTAAGATCTCTTCATTTTCATAATTTTCAGGTACCTCAGTTTCTTTTGTTATGTCATTGGGCTCTTCTGGAGCTTCATTAATCTTTTCAAAAGATTCTATTTTCTCCTTTGGACCATCAATTATATTTGCTCCCTTTCGTTTTCGAGGATTTTTATCTTTGGAACCGGTTGGTCTTCCACGCTTCAGGCGTGCCTTTGATTCATTTGTAGTTGTATTTTTTCCTTCTGGGATATCAATTCTAACTGGAGCATTTACAGCTGGTAAATGAGACTTTGTTACTCTCTTAGGGTCAGTAAATGCATCTGGCAATTGATTTGCTATATTTTGTAAATGAATTATCTTTTTCACTTCAAGTTCACATTGACTTGAACGAGGATCTAACACTGAAAGTGATAATTCATTCCAAGAGATTTTATTCTCCAGCTTCTTTATTTCTCCCCCTAATGTTGGAAAAACTGATTCATCAAAATGACAATCGTCAAATCTAGCTGTAAATAAATCTCCAGTTGATGGTTCTAAATATTTTACTATAGATGGAGATTCGTATCCAACATAAATTTCCATTCTTCTTTGAGGACCCATTTTTGTGCGGTGAGGTGGAGAAATGGGTACATAAATTGCACATCCGAACGTCCTTAGATGGGAAATATTTGGTACATGGCCGCAAACCAGTTGAATAGGGGAGAACTTATGATAACTAGTTGGCCTGATACGTATAAGTGATGCCGCATGTAAAATTGCATGTCCCCATGTCGATGTAGGAAGTTTAGAATGCATTAGTAATGGTCTTGCAATTAATTGAAGTCGTTTGATTAACGACTCAGCTAAACCATTTTGTGTATGAACATATGCAACATGATGTTCAATAGTTATCCCAATCGACATGCAATAGTCATTAAAAGCTTGTGATGTAAATTCACCAGCATTGTCAAGTCGAATTTTCTTAATTGGGTAATCGGAAAAATGTGCCCTTAGGCGGATTATTTGTGCTAGTAATCTTGCAAAAGCGAGATTACGGATAGATAATAAGCACACATGTGACCATCTAGTTGACGCGTCAATTAAGACCATAAAATATCTAAATGGTCCACATGGTGGATGAATTCGTCCACATATATCCCCTTGAATTCTTTCTAAAAAACTAGGACTTTCATACCCAACTTTATTCAATGATGGACGGGAAATTAATTTTCGTTGAGAACATGCAACACAAGACAATTCGTTAGCTTGAAAAATCTTCTGGTTTTTCAAGGAATGTCCACTTGAATTTTCAATTATTTTGCGCATCATAACTGATCCGGGATGGCCCAACCGGTCATGCCAAACTTTGTAGATGTTATCATACCTTTTATTTTCAATAGCATGAGATTCAATCATTCTAATATTTGTATAATACAATCCGGAGGACAATACAAGTAATTTTTCCAAAAGACTTTTCTTACCCGATATCATTTTCGTAATATTGAGATACTCTTTATCACCATCATTGATTGTTTCAACATGATATCCGTTGGACCGAATATCCTTAAAACTTAATAAATTTCTTGGTGATTTTGATGAAAATAATGCATCTCCAATTGTAATTATTGTCCCTTGTGGTAATATGATATTCGCTCTTCCGGAGCCTTCAATCATTTTTGCACTACCCGTTATTGTATTAACATTTGCTTCTCTAATTGATAAGTAAGCAAAATATTTTTCATTATTAAAAATGCTATGTGTTGTTGCACTATCTGCAAGACATATATCTTCCTCATTTCTTTTGCGAATATCCATATTTCTCTTCAAAATAAAAATATATAATAAAATAATAAGAAATAAGAAATATACAACTTAGATAAATAAAGTCATATATTATTATTTTGAGAAAAATCATCGAGATCTCTTCTGATGAAACGACTATAACATAAAAATCATAAACGACATTAAACAAAACTACGTATTATTCTTGACCATGACAATGACTTTAAACAAACATAATGCAAAAATATAATGATACTAGAAAACCAACAATTTCATGATATGTCATATCCATCTCATTTTATGGGAAAAATTGGGTACTTCCATCACCATCCATAACACCGTTTGTCCCTTCCGTGTTGGCAAGATAATCGGCGACATCCAAATGTTTCATTTCTAGTTGATCTTCGGAAAAATAATTTTGAACAAAATTTGTTTCCACATTTTTTCCTTCTTTATATTTTAGAGAAGCTTGATAAAGATCAACAAAAAGCTTTGGAGTGCGACATGTACGTGACCAATGACCGGTCATTCCACATCGGTGACAAACATTTTCAACTTTCTTTTTGCCTTGACCACTTTTATCATTAGGATGTGGGTTTTTGTTATTTTCCCACTTCTGGTGGTTACTTATATTATTATTATTGTTGGGACGATTATTATGACGGCCTCTACCACGTCCACGACCTCGATCACGACCACGGCCACGGCCACGGTTAGACCCACGACCGTTATAATTAGATGATGTCGCATTCACTTTAGGGAATGGACTGGAACCGGTCGGACGTGATTGGTGATTTTTCATTAAGAGTTCATTATTTTGTTCAGCCACAAGAAGACATGAGATTAATTCACAATATTTTTTAAAACCTTTCTCACGATATTGCTGCTGCAGGAGCATGTTAGTGGCATGAAAAGTAGAGAAGGTTTTCTCAAGCATGTCTTCATCAGTTATAGTCTCACCACATAGTTTTAGTTGGGAAGTAATTTTAAACATGGCCGAATTATACTCACTCACAGATTTAAAATCTTGTAGCCGAAGGTGTAACCAATCAAAACGAGCTCTAGGAAGTATCACCGTTTTTTTGATGATCATACCTCTCTTTCAGATTATTCCAAAGATCATATGGATCTTTGACAGTGAGGTATTCAGCTTTTAATCCTTCATCGAGATGGTGGCGAAGGAAAATCATCGCCTTAGCCTTTTCTTGGTTTGATGCTTCATTTAAAGGATTTACATCCTTTATGGTGTTTCCAAGACCCATAGCATCAAGGTGGATTTCAGCATCAAGAATCCATGATAAATAATTTTTTCCACTAATGTCAAGAGCCATAAACTCAAGTTTGCTAATGTTGGCCATAGTGAAAGTACTAATCAAAATAAAGAGTTGTGTATTAGAGGATTGTTAGTTAAGAAGTATCATAAGATTACTTGTGAGCATTATATAACTTGTGAACATTATATATATGAACTTTGAAAACAAAAATTATATATATATATACCTGACAACGACAAGAACGGCAAGAAGTTGGAAGTCTATGGTAGAGCCTCGTGTTGATGACGTGTTATAAAATATGATCAAATAACAAGATCAATTATAGAGTAAATAAAGATATGAGAGTAGGAGAACTTTTATTCCAATATTTGTGATGAAATCATCAAGTGCCTAATACATATGGCTCACTATTTATAGTATCCAAATAAGATGAAAGATGAGCTATAATATGAATGCACATTATGATGGTGTATTATTACATTCATAAAACATATTGAAATGGTTGTTACTAATGCTAAATAATGATGGGGAGTTATGGGAGAAATGGAGAATCCAATGGTCATTCACAAACTAATATTTCATAACATATATATATATATATATATATATATATATATATATATATATATATATATATATATATATATACACTAGCCGTCTACCCGTGCAAAGCGGCAGACGACGAATACTTTGATCTCTTTAGAGTTAAAACCATTTTGCGTTCACTTCGAGAAATGAATATTAAATGATATCTATTTTTCAAGAGCATTACCATACCATATTAAGGGTGTGTTTGGCTAAGCTTTTTTAAAGCAACTTATTAGGTTCCACATCACTATAAGTTAAAAAAAATGTTTGGATTAAAATAACTTATTCCGATGGGGAACCTCTAATACGTCATTTTTTCATAAGTTACCATACACTTATTAACTTATAAGCTAATAAACTAATAAGGAATAAGCTTTTTTGCCAAACACCCCCTAAATGGTTATTACTTCCATTTATACATACCCAAACCACTTTTACTGTTTATCGTCCTCTTTTTTTTTCGTTTTCCTTAATTCCTTTATTAATTTAATGTCCTACTAAGTAAAATGCTAAAATATATAAATAATAGTTTATAAAAATAAACCTTTAGAATATCAGATGTTGTGATTCAAAAGTTGATAAATAGGCCTTTGAGAATGCCAAAATACTCAAGTTTGGTCAATTTGTTCATTGTGATTTTAATTCAAGGATTCATATTGATTTAGGTTCTCGAAACCTTAAAATATTGAACAAAATCTATATAGAACCTTATAATAAGGACAATAATCACTGTAATCAGAAAGTCCATGTGATGAAACTTGATATTATAAGGACCAATGATGAAAAAGGTTTCATTTTTGGACTAAACAAGATGAAAAATATACAAACCACCTTAATCATGTCAAATCTTGTGTTTAACCGTTCTTTATTGTAAAAGTAAGATGCCAAAATATACAAACTAATGATAATACAATGCTCTAACTGGTCATCTTGGTTGAGTTCTTTGAACTTGCAAAGCCAACACATTAAAGAAACATAGTAAAAACCTTTTTAGAAACAAACCTGATATACTAAAGCCTTCACCCAATATATTTATAAGATAAAAATAAAAAAAGTTAAAAATGATGAAATCAATTACAAGTAAGGATTAAAATAAAAGCTGTTAAGAAAGAATCCTCTACAGTAGGGATATTTGAATCAACATGTATTTCCTGATGCTTTCAAATTTTGAAATATCTGAAATTCAGGGAAGAAGATAGAATTTGTTGAGAAATATAATAATTCAAAACACAGGTTAAAATTTAATATTATTTTATTGATGACTACTTGTACTATTAGCTTAATGATTTGAACGTCTTAAAAAATAATATTATTATATTCAATATATTTTTAGACATAGTGAGATTTCTTTTATAAGATAATAAAGATATATATATATATATATATATATATATATATATATATATATATATATATATATATATATATATATATACATGAGAACACTACTTTATATTACTATTCTATTACGAATTTAATATGTATAGTATTGTAGTAATTATATTATGAATATATTCAATTTTATATTATTATTCTACTATAAAATTTATATATATGTAGTAATTTAGTAGATTCTAATATAAATGTTAAATATGTGATTATTCATATATTCGGTGATGAATAATGTCATAAAGTTGTACATACAAAATTTGAATGTGAATATTAATGTGTGTGTGTTCGTATATTTGTTGATTAATAATGTCATATCGTTGTATATACAAAATTCATAGTAGAATAGTAACATAAAGTAATGTTCTCACATTAAATAGTGTTCTCATTTGAACTTATATATATATATATTTCAATGTTGCAGAAATCGGCCTTGGCGGTCGATTAATCAGCGATTAGTCGATTGGCGGCCTCGAACCTATTACGATTACGGTACTTGGCAGAAATTGGTCAAAATCGGTCAAACTCGGGCTTGGCGGTCCTTGGTGGCCTTGGCGGTCATAGGTGAGAAATATTTAAAAAATTCAAAAAAAAAATATTTTTCAAATATTACACCAAAGTTTTAAAATTTTAAATTTTTAAGCTTTTAAATTTTAAAATATTATACTAAAATTTTTAAAATTTTTAAATTTTCAAATTTTAAAATTGAATTTTCCAAATACTTAATATTTTAGGAAATATTAATTTTTTAAATAATTTTATTAATAATTTAGGATCCCCGATTAATCCCCACCGAGACTGATTAATCATATATCGCTAGTCGTCCGCCGAGCTATTACGTAATGATTTTTACAACCTTGTGTGTGTGTGTGTGTGTGTGTATATATATATATATATATATATATATATATATATATATATATATATATATATATATATATATATATATATAGGGAAAAGATCAAATGAGAACACTTAAAAGGTTGAGAACGCGAGAACAAGTATATTTATTTATGATTCCATGTATTCATTTGTGGAGAAACAATAAATTTTTACGCACAATCAACATGAATATGTTTTTTCTCTTCAATTGAAATTAAAATCGTAAAAATTTATCATTTCTCCACAAATTAATATATGGAATCTCAAATGAATATACTTGTTCTTGCGTTCTCAACCTTTTTGGTGTTCTCATTTAATCCTATATATATATATATATATATATGTATATATATATATATATATATATATATATATATATATATATATATATATATATATATATATATATATATATATATATATATAACTAGTACAAAAATGCGTTTTTGCAACGCAAAAAACTCACCACTATAAATATTTTATGACTTTTTTTTTTCATTCAATGTGATTATAACCAATGAAAACCTCTCTTCACTATCTGGTAGGATGCTTTTGGTTTTGTATCTATTTTATTTTAATAACATTCACCTATAATACACTCATAGTCACTTTTAATTTATTTAATTATGACTATTCTATATGAATTGTCGCTAGCTAGACGGTAAAGCGTCACCATAAAGTGTTAGTGACGAGGATGTTCTAATAGAATGGTTATTGTATACATTTACACACTAACAAACAATTAAAAGGTGATCATGAAATATCTATATTCATATCTTATTTATTTTATTATTACTACTAATAACTTGTAGTGATATGTTTAAAATTATATAGTGAATATTGTTAAATTCAGAAACAACTCACAAGCATATTCGACATCATAATACTTATGATGTGCTTTTTCCTATATAATCAGAAATATTTACATTAGCTACCCACAATAAATTCAACGGTGACCATAAAATACTTATAGTCACATGTTTTTCCTATACAGTGACAAATGTTTATATTTCATCACCCACAAAAAATTTGACGGTGTCTATAAAATGATCTGTAGTGACACTGATACGTATTTTATTATACGTATATCGTAGAATATTTTATTATTACTTATTTACACATATTGATCAGTTTTCATGCTTATTATACGAAAAATGGAAATCTACAATATAATGTAATAAGAATTGTTTTTTACGAAGAATTATTTAAAAGTTATTACATAGAAGACTATATATATATATATATATATATATATATATATATATATATATATATATATATATATATATATATATATATATATATATATATATATATATATATATATAATTTCCTAACCCAATTAACTAAGTTGTTGTACGATTTTTATTAGAGGTATCGATGGCTTTAGTAGTTCTACTTCATGATCCGATTATTTTTGCATAAAGTGTGAGATGTTTTTTTTTTTTGGGCTTTTGCATTTCATTATTAGACTCAACTATATGAACATATGTATCTTCTAACAACAACAGAATAATAATTGTTAAACATGCATTGAATCAAACATACACAATATATGTAATTAATTAACAGAATCGTTTAAAAAATATATAATATTTACTTAATGAATAGAAAAAATAATGATGTAAGCAAAAAAAATTCCTTATGATCAAGGGTTATAAGATTTTTTCTCAAGCCACGAAAGAATATACAACATCCTGGAATATTAGCATCCTGTAATATTAACACAACATTCTTATCTCTGTTTGGTACACAGTCGACAAGCTTTATGGCCTCATCCACTTGAAATCTATATTAATTAGTATGTACCCGATTTCCGTCTATTTTCTGATTTTTATTAGTAAAATAGATGACATAAAATTTCACAACGGCGTTCATATGAGTACACGCTAACAAAATACATTTTATTGACTGTGGATATATATATATATATATATATATATATATATATATATATATATATATATATATATATATATATATATATATATATATAATGTATTTTGTTAGCGTGTACTCATATGAATGTCGTTCTGCAATTTTATATGTTATTTATTTTAATAATAAAAACCAGACAATATATGAAAATCCGCTACAAACTAATTAATATGAATGTTATGACATTATCGAGTTGAACTCTATATTAATGGTGTTTATTAGTAAAATAGTTGACCTAAATTTTCACGACATTCATACGAGTACACACTAACAATATACATTTTTTACTGTAGATGTGTGTGTGTGTATATATATATATATATATATATATATATATATATATATAAATTTTAAGTATAAACTCTAAATGACATGTATATTTATGCCAACATGTCTAATATACATACTTTGTTCAATTGTTGCAGTGTGTTATGTTGAGATGCTGCTATAACATTTTCAGTTGAATTTTGAACTTGTGGATTCTCACATATAGATGCAACATATTCTGCAACGTTCTTCAAACTTTCATGAAAATAGTGTACCATATTAAGACTATGAAAAATACTTTTAAAAAATTGTAAAATAAGTGTACAAAACTTATTACTTTATTAACTTATATCAATTTTGACCTCTTTGGGGGTGTTTTAGATGCTGACCCACGCATAACTTTTTTTTTGTTCCTTTTCTAGGATAACAATATACGACGAAAGCATTAGTTATCCATTCTTTTAAAACTATCAAAAAATCACCTACTTATTTTATGTAGGAGAGGTTCATTGAGATGGAGTAGTAGTTATTGGAGACTGAACATTACTCTTAGAAGGAATCCTGCTAATCAGATAATCAATTTTCTGCTTTAGTTCCTTATTTTGTTCTTGTTTTTAATCTAGGCTTTGATGAAGTAATGTAGTTATTCTTTTGATAAAGATTCAGCTCGAGGAAGATGTCAATGTCTGCTTGGCTTGACTCTCGTGCCAACCCCTCTTACAAATTCACCATGGTCTTTGCCAAAGTCTAGCAAGAGGTCATATGTGGTCGGTTCAAGAATGATTTTTCCTACTTCAATTTGTTAACTATCTATATTTGTTGTATCAAATGATTGTGTTCAGAATTTTTGTGCCAACCCCTCTTACAAATTCACCATGGTCTTTGCCAAAGTCTAGCAAGAGGTCATATGTGGTCGGTTCAAGAATGATTTTTCCTACTTCAATTTGTTAACTATCTATATTTGTTGTATCAAATGATTGTGTTCAGAATTTTTTTGTACATATTCGAATTCCGAAATTGGCATGTCCATCTTTTGTTTCTTATCTTAGTCTGTATGTAACTAGCGCACTGTACTCTTGCCTTTGTATTGATCTTTTTGTATGTAACTATCTATATTTGTTGTGTCAAATGATTGTGTTCAGAATTTTTTTTGTACATATTCGAATTCCGAAATTGGCATGTCCATCTTTTGTTTCTTATCTTAGTATGTATGTAACTAGCGCACTGTACTCTTGCCTTTGTATTGATCTTTTTGTAACCGTCCAACACTCATAGAATCGTTCCAAATTGCGAATTGTTCTTCGTGCTTTGTTATTTACGATTGAGCTTATTACATTCCATATCGCTTATGTTAACTGAATTGTTTTAGCATTTCATATTGAATATAGAAGCTATCTATCTTATCAAGTATTATCAGAGCAGGAGATACTGTAATCATTCATTATTCTTTTGTCGAGCAAACATGGTTTTCGTTTAGGGTTTTTCAATGTTTTCTTAGATTTTTTTTGTGTTATCTCAATCATTTCCAAAATTTTCATTCATATCATTGTATTCAATTATCGGTTGAAATCTCTCAAAATGTGTAAGCATGACCTTCATTCATTCTTATTCAATCTTCCCAGTAGTATCGGATCAACTACTAGGATTCCAATCCTTTTCCCAGAAGATTAGGATTTCTGGGCACTTCACTTTGAGGATTACGTGCTTGGGATTGAAACTCATGGATATAGCATCTGGAATGTTATAACGGTGGAGACATACAAGTATTCCGGAAATATAAAAGAAGTTAAAACTCAAGCTCAATATGATGCAATTGTTGTTGATTACACAGAAATCACAAAGACGAAAAGGACAAGTTAATATGCAATATGAAGGTTATGCGAATCATCATATTTGCTCTTCTTCCATACAATTTTCGCCTTGTAAATTTTTATGCTACTGCCAAAGGGATTTGGGATAGATTGAAGGAGCTATACTTAGGTGATGATGACTTGGAACATTCCCTATGGACTACTCTCCTATCAGAATTTGGGTCATTCATACAAAAGCCAGAAGAGAATCTCGAACAGGCAGTCAATCGTTTCAATCATCTATTAAGTAGGATGTAGATGTATAACCTTCAGAGAAAAGTCATTCAAGAGAAGGTTACTTTCCTGAATGGTCTACAATCTGAATGGAAGTCAATTGTCTCAATTGTGAAAGCTCTTGAACGATTCAAAAATTACTCACTCGTGAAACTTGTTGGGATTCTAAAATCCCATGAAGAATAAGTAACGAAGGAAAGAAAGTTGGTTTCATGTGTTGGATCACTAGCGTTAGTTACAAAAGGTGATAAGCATATGAAGTCGTTGTTGATGATTCTGAGTCCGATATCTCAGATGATGATCTCACAAAAGAAGACAAGGCATTAATGGTGTTTAATCCTAAGAAGTTCTTCAAAATGAATTTCTCTCGATTTAGAAATTAATACAAGACGGGAAACTCTAGCTATGAGAAGCCAAGAGAAGAAAATTACAAGAAATTTAAGAATCATGAAGAGAAGAAGGAGAAGAAATTGTTGGGTGACGCTGGATACGATTGCAATTACAATCATGGTAAGAATCACTTTGAAAAGTAGTGCATGTTGACAAAGCAGAACGACAAGAAGTAGATAGTGAAGGATGAGGTGTACTATGTTCAAAAAATTTATGAAATCCAAAAATAGAAAAAAGAAAATGCAAAACCAGTACTGTTGATGGTTCAGTAAGACAATGATGATGGAAAAGTAGAGGTGTGGTTAACGGATTTTGAAGACGATGAAATGTGAAGGCCAACTCATGGAGAGTGTTTAGTGGTGAATTCAAAAGATAGTGAATATGTTGGAAGGTGGTTGATGTTGAAGAATGTGAATTCAGAAGCGAAGGGTTATGCAATGAATGGAGGAAAAGCAATACCCGACCGCCATACCACAATGTCAATCAATGAGCATGTCAGTTAGTGTGAACGATTTGTGGATAAGGTACGTTCCATTCTAAAATCTCTTAATATTCCTACATCTCGTTATGATTCCGAACTGAATGATTTACGTTATACAATTTCTAATAATAGCAATAGCTTAAAAAGAACCCGTATAAGTAATTCTAACATGAATGATAATCTCAGCAGGGTAACCTTTAAAAATGAGGAGATGACAATAAAAATAGAGGCATTGGAAGTAGAGCTGAATAGATTGAGAGATAATGTGATTTTACTTAAGAGAGATAGTCGAGTGATTTTGAAACAAAGAAACATATTTTGTCTGATTGCTAAACGTCTGTATTTTAACATTTCTCAGCTGCATTTGAATTGTGAAGTTGGTAATAGTTTGCATAAAATGATTTTACCATTCCTTAAGTTAAAAGAAGATGAAATTGATGCAGAATGTTATAAGTGTGAATCTATTGTTTCTTCAAGAGATGGTATTTTTTTCTTATAAAGCTGGACTTGAGAAAATTGAAGAATTCATTAAGTCCAAAGAAAACAAAACCATGTTGAAAAATGTCTTGACAGAAGAAGATAAAAAACGAAATCTCAATGAACACTTCGCAGAAGTATAACTCATTGTGCAAGAAATTGAGTTCATATAATAATCTCATTTCTGAGAATGTTTCTGAATTTGATGAAAGTGAAATGAGTGAAATTTATGTCGAAGATGAAATTGATTGTTCTGCTTTTGTGAAAGAAATTAGTGAACCAGAGAAAATTTAATTTTCGAACATTCGGTTGAATTTGTTCAAGTTGTTGAAAATCTAGGTTCAAAAGTTTTGAAAATGAAAGCAACTGTTTTCCTAAAATTTCAAAAAACCCCGAATCAAGTGTTTTTGTAAAATTAAGACTGGACAAAAATGACACTTCTGAATTAACGTTCATTGTTGCTTATGATAATGCAAATGGTTGTGAATAACACTTTTGATCAAACCCAATTGATAATGCAGATGAAGTGAAAGGTCTTTCGGAAATGACCACTTGGAAATCTAATGGAAAATACGTTTCAGAACTTGTTAATCGTGACCAAGTGGTATAAAAGATGCATCAAGTGATTCTTTGTTTAAAAATTGTAATTTGCCTCAAAGAAAATAAAATTTGAAAGCACCTATTCAGAAATCAATTGAGGAAATCATTGAAAGAAAAAAGGCAAATGAATGCACGATATAAAAAGAATTTAGCCAAAATAAAACAATTTTGGAAGAAACGAATGAATTCTACTTAATTTTCTGTTTTGTTCACCAAAATCTACAAATTAGAATAATGATTTATCTCAAAATGAGAAACCAAAATCAAGTGGTTCTCCAGAAACTCAATTTTTAAAACATTTGTTCAAACAAAAGATGTTTATGTAAAAAAGAAAGTTGTTTCCAAACTGGAAGTTACTCTTGAAGAGTATGAATCAAATTTGTGAAAGGAAGAAAATATCAAGACGGAAACCGATCGAAAGGATAATGAAGCTTCTAATTCAGGTAAAGACAAAGGAAAAGGATTTTCTGAAGATAACAATGATGAAAATCCGATGATGTCTGAATCGGAAAGGATGGATTGGGAGCAAAGAGACAAAGAGCTTGACAAAGTCATTACTCCTTGGAAGGACTTCGAGGCAAAAGAAGCTGAAGCAAAGAATGTGAAACTAGTTCTTGAAACTCAGATGTCTTTGTTTCCCGCTTGGTCTCATGAGCGTATACAGAAAGAAGTCATGGATGATCCGAATCTCTACTCGATAGAACCAACAATCTCGTTTGACTTAAATAAGGATGTGGAATGTCAATTTAATTTTCCCATCACTCCAAGGGCATTTCTCTTTCGACACTTCGAAAAGATTAGGAAATCCATGATCTCCGATAGTGCAGAAAACCGAAAAGCTTTTTTCGTTTTACTTGAAATTTGCAAAACTGCAGTATGAGACATGGATCTTAGAGAGAATCATGGCGTTGATGGTTGGATTGTCGATTCAGACTGAAAAATTCTTGAATATCCAATTTAAAGGATTTCGAGGTGCCAATCATGTGCTTCATGAGTTCACATTAGCTGACTTGCCGTTCATGAACCCCTACGACTGTTTATATCTATTCTACATTGTGGTGAAGGATGTTTACAAATATGAGCATATTATTGAACACTTGAAGCAGATGATATGGTGTTATATACTTAAAACTGCAAAGATGGATGTTGAAATCGCAAATATTCTGAAGAAGAGGCCAATTCTAAAGCCAGGAGAACAAACAAAAGAAATCCAACACTCGAAGGTAGGGATTATTTGAAAGAATCATTGGTGCATTGTTTACAAGAGAAAGGAATGTAAAGTGGTTCAGAACTGCATGTTCTTTTTAAGGGACAAGCACCTATACTCATCATCGGCTCTTAAAACAATCTTATCCACTGGTGAAGCTCTCAAATCCAATTCTGTTGCTAATATAAAATGTGTTTTGGATAGGATACGTTGGTATCTATTAGTTCGAAGTTCAATTCTGAAGGTTATGCCAAAGATCTTTAATGCGCAAAGACAATAAAGAAGTCCGCTTTCTGATTTGACACAAAGGGGAGATTGTTAAGTATTTCTATTTTTTGTGTCAAATAGTTGTGTTCGGAAATTTTGTGTACATATTCTGATTCCGTAATGGGCTTGTCCATCTTCTGCTTCTTAGCTTAATATGTCTATAAATAGCGCACTGTACTCTTTCCTTTGTATCGATCTTTTTGTAATCGTCTAGCACTCATAGAATAGTTACAAAGTGTGAACTGTTCTTTGCTTGTTTTTTATTGAGGATTAAGCTTATTACATTCCATATCGCTTTTGTTAACTGAATCTGTGACATCCCCATTTTCACGTCTAGAAAAGATAGATTTATTTATGCTTTATTTGAAAATCAGAGTATACTTCTGAAGAAATATGTTGCGGAATTTGTTCCCAAAAAATTTGATAAGTAAATTATCAAAGCATTACTGGAGGAATGGGTTTTCATTATATTAAAAACACTAGGATGTGATTGTCAATACAATATACAATCATAAATAAAAAAAAAAAATAGGGGCCTTACAACATTTATTATTCTAATGGCCTATAATCAGTAGATCTTTCATCGGATCAGCACTCCTGTGCTCTTTTGCTAGCACCTGTAAAGGAAGAAACTGAGTGGTTCATTCTTGGGAGTCAGGTGAGCACATAATATTTTCAACCCATAATAACTAAGTTTATTATTTCCATCAATCAATCAACCTGGTTCCCCGTTCCTGATATCCTCACCTTCTGTCCCTAAGGCGTCCAAATTCAGAGACCTAACCTAAGGACTTTTCATCAGGGTGACAACATTGCATAGTGAATTCCTCAACAAATAACGTTAAAAAGGCAACCATGAGGGGGGTGGAGTACACATGGTGAACACTTAGTTCAAAAACAACTACAGGTTGCGAGCCTGCCAGTGTTCCACTAGACTGTTTAGAATAGTCTGTGGTCATCATCTTTACTCTACTAAATGATTGGATCATATTAAACATCAAGGCCTCTCATCGTTTATTTCATCATCTATATCATCTACCCATCTTTACCCATCATAATTATATGTACGAAATACATATACAGTTAAAATCAAATAAAACATGTATATTTTGTTCATCCAGCATAGATATGAACACATAGCACATAATTTATGTAAAATACTTAATATCTATGTATAAGATGAAATTAACTATGCACTCACTTGTTAAAGTGATGATTTCAAACTCGGACAATGCTTCAATTCTAACAATCTTATTTTCCTTCAATGAAACTTAGTATCATTATCACTAGATCGTAGTCTATTATTCATTGGGACTAATTATTAGTCTAAGTAATATTGTTTTTTATATAAGTGTTAAACAATACTTTTCAACACTTTGTACAAACAGGGGCCGGACATGAAGCACTGGAGGGCAGGACCATTTTGGCATTTAAGTTGTTCTGAAATCCAACAATCCTATGCGGCCCTTCAAACCAAATTCCCCTTACCGCGAACAGTTAAAAGGTATTATAATAACACTTTATATTTTATAATACTTAGCACATATATATTTTATAGGTTCATAATAACGACAATGAACTTAAACATAAACTATACATAAAGTAAGGTAAGCAAAAGTAACTTATAAGAGAGTCTTGCTAGAAACCGAGCTCTACGGTGGCAGAACTTCTGAGTCGAAAGCTATTCTTCTCGGAGCCTTCTCGCGCTTCAGGACTCACCTCTAGCACTAGGGAAGGGGAGGGAGAGTTTAGGAGTATTAAAAGAGAAATAATGGGAGAGATGTGAAGAAAATGGAAGATTTGTGCCTCTATTTATAGGCTGGGAAATGGCTCAACGTGGCGTGTTTATGAGCCCTACACGACGTGGTTGTGTGCCAACTATCACCATCTGGTGGCAAGACGTGGGGAAGAACCAGTGGTTCAGATCGCACCATGTGTTAGTCATTGATCACTCCAAAAACTATTTCTCTTCCAAAATCTGTAATTTTCGCATACGAGCTCCATATTTGATGTTCTTTATATCCACGCATAGGTAAGACGGGATCTACAACTTTTGTTTAGACACCGTCAAGTAAATTTTAATTTATTTTTAAAGTTATATTTTAACAAACTTAGACAGATAAAGTCCGTTAAAAATTCATAACTTTGTCATCCGATGTTTGTTTTCGTCTGTCTTTATATTGTTGGGTTCCTATTAATGAGATCTTCAATTCTCATTTAGGTTTTGTCAGCTAGAAATTGGTCAATCTAATATTCGAATTATAGGGTGCCAACTTCTATGCCAAATCTTAGAAAAATCATAACTTCCACATACGAAGTAAGATTTGGACGTTCTTTTTATGCACGTTCTCGGTTTAACGTATACTACGACTTTTTTGCATTGCTAACGCTAAAAAGTAGTTTATCAAAAATTCACTTTTTACGATTTGCAGCGTCGTGCTAGTTTTATTGTGTGATTCGACGAATCATAACTTCTTCATTATAAGTCGGATTTCAGCGTTCGTTATATCCCTGAAATCCTTGTTGCGAGCACCTCAACTTTCTTCATAGATATTGGGTCTATCTATTATTTTATTTTTGACACATATTTTTCTATTATTATTTTATTACATCGTTACAAGCATGTATATTGCACATAAATCACATAATACTAAAATAATTCTTCTTCACTAATTCAAAATAGATTAAAATTGTTGACCCTAACCATTACATCATAATGCTACTGCTTAGCCTAGAAACACGGGTGTTACAAAATTCTTTTAGAATTCCATATTGAATATGGAATCTATCGGTCTTATCAGGTAAAGACAAAGACAAAAGCATTTCTGAAGATGACAACAATGAAAATTTAATGATGTCTGAATCAGAATGGATGGCTAGGGAGCAAGAGACAAAGAGCTTGACGAACTCATTGCTCTTCAAAAGAAATTTGAGGCAGAAGAAGTTGAAGCATAGAATGTGAAAATAGTTCTTGAAACACAAAAATCTTTGTTTCCAATTGGTCTCATGATCGTATACAGAAAGAATCCATAGATGATCCGAATCTTGTAACATCTTGGAATATCAAGGGTAGAGTTGAAGGGCTAAAAGTGTAAATTTGAAGGGTAACTCGGCGAGTCCATGGGTGGACTCGGCGAGTAGAGTCGCGAATCAGGTTGCGTATTAAGTGGCCAACTCGGCGAGTCCAAAGCTGGACTCGGCGGAGTAGAGAAAACCCTAAATCCGGAGGATGAGCCCTATTTGAAGGACATTATACCATCTCCCCAGCCTCCTTGATCTCTCTTGAAGTCCAGAAACCCTAGATACGTGATTATGGAGGATTTGAGTGCATTTGGAGCTTGGGGAGGTGCTTGTTGAAGGAATCTTGAAGGAGAAGGGACTTGGATCAAAGGGATTTGCAAGGATTCGGATTAATCTTCTCTTGGAGCTTCCTTTTGAGGTATTATTTCATTGTTTGAGCTGCTATTATCTAGATTCATCATTTTTGGAGGTGTTAGAGATCACATCTTTTGATGTATTGGAGTCTAGAGGTTAGATCTGAGGTTGCTACCTCAGATCTGGAATGGAGAAGGGGTTTGAATGCATAAAGGTCCTTGTTGTTGAGAGATTGATGGAGTTATCTTGTCCCAAACCCAAACCCTAGAGTGAAAATGCCTAGATCTTGGATTCACGTAAAGATTGCCACTTTACGTGATGGATGGCCTTAGGAGGGGTAGATCTATGGTTTGGATCATCTGCATGGCTTGGAAAGCCTCTGTATGGATTCAGACCCGGTGGTACTCGGCGAGTCACATGGGTGGACTCGGCGAGTTGGTTGAAGATGTCCTGGAACTCGGCGAGTTAGAAGAACAACTCGGCGAGTAGGTTGAAGATAGTCGTAGACTCAGCGAGTCTGGTCGTAGGGTCCAAGTTTCTTTTGGGAAGGCTGCGACTCGGTGAGTCAAGTGATGACTCGGCGAGTTAAGTCGCGAATTGAAGGAGGTTCTGTGTATGGGGACTCGGCGAGTCATCGGGTTGACTCGGCGAGTAGAGTCAGTCAGGGGTAGACTTTGACTTTGACTTTCACCAAGGGTTGACCAGTTGACTTCCAGGGGCATTTTGGTAATTGTTGGCTTTTGTGTTGGTGTTAGTCAGTGGTGGAGTTCGGGTCAGAGATTTCAGCAGCGTGATCTTATCCTTTCAGTCAGCAGTTGCGAGGTGAGTTATCCTCACTATATCAACAGGGTCTAAGGCACCAAGGCCGACCCTTTATCGGATTAAGATCTGGGTATCTGTTGTTATGTTATTGCTTTGATATGTTTGCATCGTGGTAGTTAGGATGGTATTCGTTAAAGACTTGGTTAAGGTCGGTATCCTGGTATATAGGATGGTGCTATTCTAGTGAACGGTTAGGTCGGTATCCTGGTTAGGGTAATGATATGTTATGTGATCTGTTCGATCGGTTTGTGGACTATGAGTTTTTATATGATTGTATGTTATGTGCACATGGTTGTTTGGACTGGAGTTGGGTTGAGGTGGGTCCTGCTTTGTGATGTAGGCCAAGATACCCAGGGCGGACCGGTTGTTCCGAAGGCCCAACAAGCGGTCCGGATAAGCTGTAGGCCCCACGAGGACGGACCAGACGTGCCGATGCTCGGAAAGTGGACCAGGCTGACTGAAGGCCCAATGCGGGTGGACCAGTCATACTATAGACTCAGAGAGTGGACCAGGTGAGTTGAAGGCTCGGTGCGGGTGGACCAACCATATTGCAGACTCGAGGGACATGACTAGACTCGAAGGGTGGACCAGGTGGACTGAAGGCCCGACACGGCGGACCAGTCCCACAGCAGACCCGATATGCATGGCTGTTCTGCGATTCGTTATGATATAGCGGATGGGTTTTATACAAACAAACCTAAGTGTGCATGCAACCCTAGTTTGGATCTATGTTTTCACTATTAGATACACAACATTATGAACACAAGAATAAAACCCTAATGTGCATTGCTATTTTCGAAATTAACATACAAAGGTTGGTTTACATACCTCTTGTTGTTATATTGCAATAACAACTTAAATCTTCAAATCCTAAGTCTTGAAAGCAAGCACCACAAGTGTAGTGCCTCTAATGGCTCACAAACACCACAAGCAATTGGAGAGGCTTAAGATAGAGGAGGGAGGAGTTGGAATTCGTCCTTGGGACCTCTTAGGAGCATGTACACGAATTCACAAGGCCTAGGGGTCTTTATATAGGGTTTAGATTAGGGTTTAAGTCCTTATCCATAGCCAGTTACTTGCCCACCAAGCAACCACAAGATAAGCCTTGAAAAACCCTTATCCTCTTATCCTTGGACGATTTTAAGGATATCCTTATCCTTAAATTTGTTCATCCTTTAAGAAGGATAAATATTGCCCTATCTTGCAACTATCTTATAATTACAATTTAGCCCCTCTAGTTTAATTAATTACACTTGATCACAAAATTAATTCCTAATTAATTATTGACCAATATTAATTAAACAAATATGATTTTCCTTTAATATATTATTCTTATAACATATTAATAAATCACAATAACCTCTCTCTCTATTTAATTTCTCCAGTCAAGTTGCTTTGGTGAAGGCAACCCAAAAGGACCATGCACAACCGGGTCAAGTACTTACCAAATATGGTTACGGGCTTAGACACTAATCCAACAGTCTCCCACTTGGATAAGTCTAGTAACCACAAATGTAACGTGCAACCCGATTAGCAATCGTAGCTCTCAAAGACGCTGTCAAACTTTGATCTTATCAGTAATTTGTCCTATAGATAAGGGATCGTACAGTCCTCTGTTAGATATCATGCTGACAATTCTATGGAATGATTAGTCAAGCATTTAGGTTTCTCGATCTCCGATTTATTTGACATAGAACTTAATCGAACACATCAATTTAGTTCTGACCGGGCCCGACACATAAGTCAAATCAAATCATCGAGCGGCCGAGATATCTCTTCTACCCTCTTAAGATAAAATTTACAGATAAACTTCGACTTATATGCATTTACTTATTCAATAATCAACTATACACAACAATGCGTTTTATAACATTGAGTTACCAATGCGTTTTCGCATTATCAATGTACAATCAATTAGCAAATAATAAACCATATATCTAGGTTTTAAGACTATACGATATTATCCTCTTACGATTACCTCTTATATATCATATTCCATATGGTGATTCCAGCAAGCGCAGGTTTGTTCCAATGCTCAAATCCAGTTCATAAGCACTCATGAACGTCGCAGCAATCATTTAGACAATCTACGCACCAATTCACGAAAATCTTCATTCATATCTACTTCCAACATATGAACGATTGTGGACAATTTGAATAATTCGATTATTCCTAATAAACTCAATTATTCTGGAAGTCAAAACATGCAAAGTGAAACAATAGTTAAACAATTAACATATGACAGTAACTTTCTTATAAATAAAACTCCTTTATTTAATCATCAAATGCCAATTACATTTATCTATTATACGTTTCTAAAACTATCTAATCTATGCTAATACCATCCTTCAGCCCAATACTCCTAGCATGCTGCAAGTGCTTAACCCTACTCAGTCCCTTCGTAAGCGGATCTGCTGGGTTATCTTCTGATGATATCCTCTTCACTATGAGTTGTCCTTATTCTACACGATGTCTGATGAAATGATATTTTCTATCGATATGTCGAGATCTACCATGATCGCTTGGTTCCTTGGTCAAGGCAACCGCTCCTTCATTATCACAGAAAATATCCATGGGCTCCTTTATGGCGGGTACAACTCCAAGGTCACCAATGAAGTTCTTCAGCCATATTGCCTCCGTCGACGCTTCACTCGCTGCTATGTACTCTGATTCGCACGTTGAATCAGCTACTGTTTCCTGTTTGGAACTCTTCCAAGTCACTGCTCCTCCATTTAGGGTAAAGACCCAACCCGATTGCGAACGGTAGTTGTCCCTATCGGTTTGGAAGCTGGTGTCACTGTACCCTCACACCTTCAAGTCATCACTCCCTCCAAGGACTAAAAACCATTCCTTTGTCCTCCAAAGGTACTTAAGGATATTCTTCACAGCAATCCAATGTGCTATGCTAGGGTTCCCTTGATATCTACTAACCATGCTCAAAGCAAAGGCTACATCAGGGCGAGTACAAGTCATAGCGTACATGATTGAGCCAACTGCGGAAGCGTAAGAAACTCGGCTCATTTCAGCTATCTCAGCTTCGGTACTCGGACTTTGAGTCTTACTCAATCTGGCATTACTTTGTATCGGTAATTCTCCCTTCTTCGAGTTTTCCATACTAAAACGTTTTAGTACTTTCTCTAACTAAGTGTTCTGACTAAGTCCAATTAGTCTCTTACTTCTTTCTCTTACTATCCTTATTCCCAAAATGTAAGAAGCTTCTCCGAGGTCCTTCATAGCGAAGCACTTCCCGAGCCAGAAATTAACCTCCTGCAAAGTCGGGATGTCGTTTCCTATGAGTAATATGTCATCGACATATAAAACTAGAAAGCTTACTATACTCCCACTGTCTTTGACGTATACACATGACTCATCTTCGCTTCGTACAAATCCAAACTCTTTGACTTTCTCATCGAAGCAGATATTCCATCTGTGAGATGCTTGCTTAAGTCCATAAATGGACTTCTCAAGCTTACACACTCTATTCGGATGCTTCGGATCCACAAACCCTTCTGGCTGAGCCATGTAAACTGTAACGCCTGTGTTTCTGGGCTTGCCATTTTTAGCAATGTAATAGTCTAGGTTAACCTTTGTAACTCAACTTGAAATAATAAGAATGTATTATTTGTGAATTATGTGAATTATGTGATTTATGTGTTTATTTTCTTGATTTTTATAATTTAATGAATTAAGAATGAAATAAGCGTCAAAATTAAAATGTGAGATACACCCGATATCTTTGCATAAAGTTGTAGTGGTCGAAACAAGGATTTTGGAGATATAAGGAATGCCAAAATCCGAGTTATAACGAAGAAGTTATGACCTGTCGAAGTTTCGAGACAGAACCGGCACAACGCCGAGTGACGTAAAATATGAATTTACGTTAGAGCGATATTTAGCCTTAGTGATCTAAACGAGAATCGAAGATCTCGTTGTTAGTATCAAAGCGATAAAAAGTTAGGCGAGAACAGACGTCGAACGAAGAAGTTATGATTTAATAACGAAGTTTTCCTGTCCGAGCCTTCTAAAAATAAATAATAAAAATAAATTCAAAATTAGCCGACGGAGTCTAAACGAAAGTTGTAGATCGTAGTCTCACCTTTCCGTGGATATAAGGAACGTCGAAAACGGAGTTCGTATGAAGAAGATATGAATTTCCGAAGTTTATTAATTAATTTATAATTATTTTTCGGAAGCATTATCCGAAGGCGAGTCACAGATCTTATCCGACTTACGCGCCGCGTAAGTGAGTACGCCCCGCGTACTCCGAAAATGTCGACATCGCAGCAAGTGGCTTCGGATGACGCAAGCGCTTACGTCTCTGAGGCAGTACGCCCCGCGTACCCCGAAGTTACGCCCCGCGTAATCCCGAGGTTCAGCAACTATAAAAGGAGGTCCGAAGCAGCCGAGTTTTCTTTTACAAATTCTTCATTTTCTCTCATCTTTTGCCTCGATTTGCGTGCTGATTCCATCCCGAAGCCCCGGTAATATTCCCGAGTCCCGAAGCGAGTCCCGAGATCCCGAAGATCCCGAGAAGTGCGGTTCCCGAGCCGAAACGCTGCCCGCGAGGAGCCCGGTTTTGTGAAGATCTTCCAGATCTACGGAGAAACACCTCTTCTGCAAGCCGTAGTGCTGCCCGATCATCTTCTGATCAAGTGAGTGTGTAGTTACTTTCATTCCAACACAATATTATGAAGTATTTCCTATAAAATACGTGTTATGTGTATATATTTGGTTGTTATACGTGTGAGTGTATATTCACTCTCTTCTATCTTATAGATCTGAAGTATTCTCTATGAAATACGTGTTATGTGTGTATGCCTCATCTGTTATGTGAAAAATGTTTTGATTGAGCATGCTATACAGGTTTTGAAACTACGTATAAAAATGTATATTTTATCTACTAATATGTTGGGTAGAATATGGGTAGATAGTTGGTGTGTAATAAACAGATGAGAGGCCTCGTTGTTGTTTGATCCAGTCATCTAGCGGAATTTAGATGACGACCACGGATTTTTCTAGATAGTCATGTGGAACGCTAGCAGGCTCATAACCTGTAGGTGTTAATGAACTTGGGTGTTCATTCGCTGTATTCCATCCCCCCCATGGTTGCCTTATTTGACTTATATTGCTGAGGAACCCCCGAAGCATGTGTAGTCGCCCCGATGAAATATTCTTAGACTAGGTCCCTTGTGTTAGTTATTTTAGGGACATAAAGTGAGAATAACGGGAATGGGTAACTGGGTTATTGTTGGTTGATAATAATTAATTTAATTATTTATTGTGGGTTGAAAACCCTATATGCTCACCAGGCTCCCAAGCCTGACCCACTCAGTTGATTTATTTTACAGGAAGTGACGCAAGAGCTTAAGATGGGCGAACATCAAGTTGTTTTGTTTACAAGTCTGTATATGTATATATTTGTTGAAAGACTTGTAATGCTATCGTTTATGCTTTATGATCTGTATCGGAACATGACATCTCGACTTTTGATTATGAAATGAAATCATATTTCTTTATGAAATGTTTTGATAAATATCTATTTTATCATGTTTTGTTTTTGGGAACAAATTCCGCATCTCTTTTAAAATTAAAAGGAGTTACTCTGAAAATTATTTTAAAAAGCATAAATGAAATCGGTCTTTTCTGGCCGAGATTTTGGGGATGTCACAGTTGGTATCAGAGCATTAGTTTAAGCGAACTAGGAATTTGTAGGATTTCTAGACTTAAACTTAGAATGCTAAGTGGAATTTTGAGATGTGTCTGTTATGTTATAAGACACAAGCACTAGTTTATTTTAGGAAAGTTGCCTAAAATGCTTTATGTGCTAAATGTTATATTTTGCCATATATGATATTATTTGTTCGGATCTATGGTCTGTTGCCGACCGGATCTAGAAACCTTATGTGTGTAGGATTCTAAGCGTACGTCTACGATATTAGAACTAGCATGTAAACGTTTCGGAGTGATAAGGATGATTTGAATATCTATCGTGAATAAGGATCTAATTTCACCTTATTCGGTGTGTAGATCAAAAATGGTGAGAACAAGAAGTGGAGTTGGAAATGCTGATGAAAATAGGAATCAACCACCAGTGATTGAACAAAGACCTGTTGTAGCAGCAGCACCTGAGCCAATAACCATGGCTGGTGTGCAATTGATGATTCAGACGATGTTGGATCGTCAGATGGAGGAAACTAGACGGTTGCTTCAACAAAATCGTGAAGAACTATCGATTCGTGTGGAAGAGCCTGAATTAAATGAAGGGCACTCGGAAGGTGGAAACTTCAGTGGATCAGTTGGTCAAGCCAACCCACCGATAGTTAGGCAAGATAACCGCGATGGAAGGAATGATGGAATGGGATGCAAGTACAAGGACTTTTTGACTTGCAAACCATCGACCTTCAATGGAAAGGAGGATCCGATTGGGGTTATGGATTGGATCTCCGAAATGGAGCTAGCGTTCATGACGTGTGGTTGCAGAGGTAAGTTGCAAACCATCTATGCGGTGCGTCAATTCCGAGGTGGATCCGTTCGTTGGTGGAACACTCTTGGGAAGACTTTGAGCCCTAATGAGCCACTGCAATTGTCATGGGCAGAGTTCTTGGTGCAGTTTAAGCGCAAGTTCTGCTCGGCTCAAAATCTGTTGGAGTTGGAGAACAAGTTCCTGACATTGACTAAGGGCAGTATGTCAGTTGATGAATACACCAATAACTTCACCGATAAGATGGAGTTTTCCTTGCGTATCGTTCCAGACGAGCTGACGAAGGTGGACCGGTATGCGAAGGGACTCCCATGGGAGTATGAGGTGCCAGTACGTCAGGCACATACTTTAGAGGCAGCTATCTGGGCTGCCAAGTCTGTTGAGAACATGATAAAGGGGAGAACCACCAGCAAGGTTGAGGTTGGTGAGAAGAGGAAGTTTGAGGGAACATCTGGTTCCGGCAAGAAAAGCAAATTTTCAAAATCTGATTCGAAAAGGTTTGGTGGGGGTAAAGGAGGGGAAGCGAAGTGGTGTGAAAAGTGTAAGAAAAAGCACTTCGGGAAATGTAGCGAGGATGTAACTTGCTACAAGTGTGGAAAGGTTGGACATTTTGCCAATGAATGTCCGAACAACAAAAGGATGTGTTTTGGTTGTAATGAAGAGGGGCATATTTTGAAAGACTGTCCGAAGAAGAAGGAGGCAGCTAAGCCCAACATTCAACCAAAGCCGAAGGCAAGAGCATTCCAGATGACACTGGAAGCTGCTAAGGATGAAGCTGATGTCGCTTTAGGTACTTTTCTCGTTAACAATTTGCCTGCCCAAATTTTATTTGATTCTGGAGCCAACTACTCCTTTATATCGCATGAATTTGGTAGAAAACTAGCTTTGCCTGTTGATAGACTAGATAATGCTTTATTAGTCGAAGTCGCTAGTGGCAAGTTTGTACCTGTTATCCATCGTATGAAAAACATCTTAATTGACTTGAATGGGAATAAGTTCTGCGAGGAATTATTGCCTATCGAACTTAACGGTTTCGACATCGTCTTGGGAATGGATTGGCTCAGCGCCAATGATGCTGAAATTTTATGCAAGAAGAAGATTGTTAAAGTAAACCCGCCTGGGAAGGAATCATTTATGGTGTATGGGGACAAACGCCGAGTGAATTCTGGGATCATTTCCCTAATGAAAGCCAGAAAGTGTTTGACCAAGGGATGTACATCATATTTAGCATTCGTGATTGATGCTAAGAAAGAGAAGAAGGTGATGCAGAGTATTCCTGTGGTGTGTGATTATCCGGAAGTATTTCCCGAAGATCTTCCTGGATTACCACCTGATCGACAAGTGGAATTCCGTATTGACTTGTTACCAGGAACCACGCCAATAGCAAAAGCACCTTATCGATTAGCACCAACGGAGATGAAGGAGCTGATGATGCAACTTCAAGAGTTGTTGGACAAAGGTTTCATTAGACCTAGTTCATCACCCTGGGGAGCTCCGGTGTTATTCGTGAAGAAGAAAGATGGAAGTATGAGAATGTGCATTGATTACAGAGAGCTGAACAAGGCAACAATAAAGAATAGATATCCGTTGCCAAGGATTGATGACCTATTTGATCAATTGCAAGGTTCGAGCTATTTCTCGAAGATCGATCTTAGGTCAGGATATCATCAGCTGAAAGTAAGAGAGCAGGATATAGAGAAGACTGCGTTCAGAACTAGATATGGACACTACGAGTTCTTGGTTATGTCGTTTGGACTAACCAATGCTCCGGCAGCATTCATGGATTTAATGAATAGGGTTTGTAATCCGTTCCTTGATAAATCAATGATAGTGTTCATCGACGACATTCTGATTTACTCAAAAAGCCAGGAGGAGCATGGCAGACACTTGCGAGAAGTGTTAGAAGTTTTGAAGAAGGAGAAGTTGTATGCTAAGTTCTCAAAATGTGATTTTTGGATTCGTGAAGTCCAATTCTTGGGTCACGTGGTCAACCAAGAAGGGATAATGGTTGATCCAGCAAAGATTGAAGCTGTAATGAAGTGGGAACAACCGAAAAGTCCCACGGAGATTCGAAGCTTTTTAGGATTAGCCGGATATTACCGAAGGTTTATCCAAGGCTTTTCTTCGATTGCTACTCCATTGACAGCTTTGACCCACAAAGGAGCTGCTTATACTTGGAGTGAGAAGCATAAAGAAGCATTCGAGAAGCTAAAGAAGAAACTATGCGAGGCACTGATACTTTCTCTACCCGAAGGAGTTGAAGACTTCGCTGTTTATAGCGATGCGTCTGGGGTTGGATTGGGTTGTGTTTTAACCCAAAGAGAAAAGGTGATAGCATATGCGTCTCGACAACTGAAAGAGCATGAAAAGAACTACCCGACTCATGATTTGGAGTTGGCAGCAGTAGTTTTCGCTCTGAAGATATGGAGGCATTACCTCTATGGCACTAAGTGCAAACTTTTCACTGATCATAAGAGTCTCCAATATCTCTTTAATCAGAAGGAATTGAATATGAGGCAACGACGCTGGCTGGAATTACTCAAGGACTACGACTGCGAGATACTTTACCACCCCGGTAAGGCTAATATTGTTGCTGATGCTCTCAGTCGGAAAGTCAATCTTGAAAGGAAAAGGCCAAGATCGTTGAGAATTGAAGTTGTCTCGACCATTGTGGAAAGTATAAAGAAAGCTCAAGAGGAAGCTTCTGAGAAAAATGACCGAAAGGAGGAACGTTTGGGTAAAACGTTGGTGTTTGGTACAAACGGTCATGGACTGAAGGTATTCCAAGATCGTATTTGGGTACCTAAGTCAGGAGGAGTTAGAGATCTTCTGATGGAAGAAGCTCACAAGACCATGTATTCGATTCATCCCGGTAGCACTAAAATGTATAGGGACCTGAAACCCTACTACTGGTGGCCGACGATGAAGCTTGATGTTGCAAAGTATGTGGCCGAGTGTGTGACTTGTGCGAGAGTCAAGACACAACATCAGAAACCGTACGGGAGTTTAGAACCTTTACCTGTGCCTATGGGTAAGTGGGAAGACATTGCCATGGATTTTGTCACTAAATTACCCAGAACAAAGAATGGTCACGACATGATTTGGGTGGTCGTTGATCGATTCACTAAGAGTGCGCATTTCATAGCAGCCAGGGAGAAATGGTCTATGGAAAAGCTTGCGAATTCTTATGTGAAGGAAATTGTGAGACTTCACGGTGTTCCGTTAACAATTGTGTCGGATCGTGATAGTCGTTTCACCTCGCGATTTTGGAAAAGTCTACAAGAAGAATTGGGTACCAAGTTGTGTTTAAGTACAGCTTACCATCCGCAGACCGATGGTCAGAGCGAACGAACAATACAAACACTTGAAGATATGCTGAGAGCATGTACCTTGGAATTCCTAGGTAATTGGGATGAACATTTACCGTTGGTAGAATTTTCCTATAACAATAGTTTTCACTCGAGCATTAAGATGGCACCTTACCAAGCTTTGTATGGACAAAAGTGTCGTACGCCGTCTTGTTGGCTTGAGGCTGGGGAAAAGCAGTTTATGGGACCGGAGACGGTTCATCAGACTGCTGAAAAGTTGAAAATAATTAGGGAAAGAATGTTAGCAGCTCAAGATCGTCAAAAGAGTTATGCTGACAAAAAGCGAAGACCGACGACTTTTGAAGTTGGGGATTCGGTTTTGCTTAAAGTCTCGCCGTGGAAGGGACTTATAAGATTTGGTAAAAGGGGAAAGTTGAGTCCAAGGTTTATTGGACCGTTTAAAGTTCTTCAGAGGATTGGGAACCAAGCTTACAAGCTCGAACTACCAGAAGAACTGAGTGGAATTCATAACACTTTTCATGTGTGTTATTTACGAAAGTTCACGGGGGAAGTTCCCGACATGATTCCACTTTCGGAGTTGAGAATCGATGAGAACAAAAGGTTGATTGAAGAACCAGAGGCAATTGTTGACCGAAAGACTAAGAAATTGCGACGTAAGATGGTGGAGTTAGTGCTTGTCCGATGGAAACACACGAATGGGCCAAACCTCACCTGGGAGACGGAGAGTGACATGATGAGTCGCTATCCGCATTTGTTTGTTGATGTGTGATTCCGGGGACGGAATCATTCTAAGGTGGAGAGAATTGTAACGCCTGTGTTTCTGGGCTTGCCATTTTTAGCAATGTAATAGTCTAGGTTAACCTTTGTAACTCAACTTGAAATAATAAGAATGTATTATTTGTGAATTATGTGAATTATGTGATTTATGTGTTTATTTTCTTGATTTTTATAATTTAATGAATTAAGAATGAAATAAGCGTCAAAATTAAAATGTGAGATACACCCGATATCTTTGCATAAAGTTGTAGTGGTCGAAACAAGGATTTCGGAGATATAAGGAATGCCAAAATCCGAGTTATAACGAAGAAGTTATGACCTGTCGAAGTTTCGAGACAGAACCGGCACAACGCCGAGTGACGTAAAATATGAATTTACGTTAGAGCGATATTTAGCCTTAGTGATCTAAACGAGAATCGAAGATCTCGTTGTTAGTATCAAAGCGATAAAAAGTTAGGCGAGAACGGACGTCGAACGAAGAAGTTATGATTTAATAACGAAGTTTTCCTGTCCGAGCCTTCTAAAAATAAATAATAAAAATAAATTCAAAATTAGCCGACGGAGTCTAAACGAAAGTTGTAGATCGTAGTCTCACCTTTCCGTGGATATAAGGAACGTCGAAAACGGAGTTCGTATGAAGAAGATATGAATTTCCGAAGTTTATTAATTAATTTATAATTATTTTTCGGAAGCATTATCCGAAGGCGAGTCACAGATCTTATCCGACTTACGCGCCGCGTAAGTGAGTACGCCCCGCGTACTCCGAAAATGTCGACATCGCAGCAAGTGACTTCGGATGACGCAAGCGCTTACGTCTCTGAGGCAGTACGCCCCGCGTACCCCGAAGTTACGCCCCGCGTAATCCCGAGGTTCAGCAACTATAAAAGGAGGTCCGAAGCAGCCGAGTTTTCTTTTACAAATTCTTCATTTTCTCTCATCTTTTGCCTCGATTTGCGTGCCGATTCCATCCCGAAGCCCCGGTAATATTCCCGAGTCCCGAAGCGAGTCCCGAGATCCCGAAGATCCCGAGAAGTGCGGTTCCCGAGCCGAAACGCTGCCCGCGAGGAGCCCGGTTTTGTGAAGATCTTCCAGATCTACGGAGAAACACCTCTTCTGCAAGCCGTAGTGCTGCCCGATCATCTTCTGATCAAGTGAGTGTGTAGTTACTTTCATTCCAACACAATATTATGAAGTATTTCCTATAAAATACGTGTTATGTGTATATATTTGGTTGTTATACGTGTGAGTGTATATTCACTCTCTTCTATCTTATAGATCTGAAGTATTCTCTATGAAATACGTGTTATGTGTGTATGCCTCATCTGTTATGTGAAAAATGTTTTGATTGAGCATGCTATACAGGTTTTGAAACTACGTATAAAAATGTATATTTTATCTACTAATATGTTGGGTAGAATATGGGTAGATAGTTGGTGTGTAATAAACAGATGAGAGGCCTCGTTGTTGTTTGATCCAGTCATCTAGCGGAATTTAGATGACGACCACGGATTTTTCTAGATAGTCATGTGGAACGCTAGCAGGCTCATAACCTGTAGGTGTTAATGAACTTGGGTGTTCATTCGCTGTATTCCATCCCCCCCATGGTTGCCTTATTTGACTTATATTGCTGAGGAACCCCCGAAGCATGTGTAGTCGCCCCGATGAAATATTCTTAGACTAGGTCCCTTGTGTTAGTTATTTTAGGGACATAAAGTGAGAATAACGGGAATGGGTAACTGGGTTATTGTTGGTTGATAATAATTAATTTAATTATTTATTGTGGGTTGAAAACCCTATATGCTCACCAGGCTCCCAAGCCTGACCCACTCAGTTGATTTATTTTACAGGAAGTGGCGCAAGAGCTTAAGATGGGCGAACATCAAGTTGTTTTGTTTACAAGTCTGTATATGTATATATTTGTTGAAAGACTTGTAATGCTATCGTTTATGCTTTATGATCTGTATCGGAACATGACATCTCGACTTTTGATTATGAAATGAAATCATATTTCTTTATGAAATGTTTTGATAAATATCTATTTTATCATGTTTTGTTTTTGGGAACAAATTCCGCATCTCTTTTAAAATTAAAAGGAGTTACTCTGAAAATTATTTTAAAAAGCATAAATGAAATCGGTCTTTTCTGGCCGAGATTTTGGGGATGTCACATAAACATCCTCAGCCAACTTTCCATTAAGGAAAGCGGTCTTGACATCCATTTGCCAAATCTCATAATCATGAAATGCGGCAATAGCTAGCATTACCCTAATAGACTTTATCTTCGCAACTGGTGAGAAGGTCTCATCATAGTCAACTCCGGGAGTTTGAGTAAATCCCTTCGCAACCAATCGCGCTTTATATGTGTGTACCTTTCCATCCACGTCGGTATTCTTCTTGAAGATCCATTTACACCCAACGGTCTTACGTCCGGGCACATGATCAACCAAATTCCAAACTTGGTTATCATACATGGATTGGATCTTGCTATCCATCGCCTCTTTCCATTTTGCAGACTCCGGGCCTGCCATGGCTTCCTTATAGCTATTAGGTTCATCAAGATTTACTAGTGTACCATCACTAATATACGTGTCCCCTTCGGTACTAATATGAAAACCATAAAACTGGGGTTGAACTCTAACTCTATCAGAACGTCTAAGAGGTAAGGACTCGTCAATTGGTTCAACCGGAGTTTCCTCCTCGAGTTGAGTGCCAGCGGTGGAGGTTCCTTCATCTATCGACTCTTGAATCTATTTAAGCTCGATTTGCCTCCCACTGTCCTCTTGGCCTATGAGTTCTCGCTCTCGGAAAACTCCTCTCCTCGCAACAAAGAAAACATTGTCCTTCGGTCTATAGAAGAGATATCCAAAGGATTTCTGCGGGTAGCCGATGAAAATATATCGCTCACTTCGAGGTTCGAGTTTGTCGTGAGTATCTCGTCTTACGAAAGCCTCGCAACCCCAAACCTTGATATGTGCCAACGAAGGAGCTTTCCCCGTCCACATCTCGTGAGGTGTTTTAGCAACCTTCTTAGTAGGGACTCGGTTAAGGATATGGGCGGCAGTCTCTAAGGCATACCCCCAAAAAGAGATTGATAGTGAAGCACGACTCATCATAGAGTGAACCATATCCAATAAGGTTCGATTACGCCTTTCTGCCACACCATTCAATTGTGGTGTCCTAGGTGGCATCAATTGTGAAACTATTCCACACTCCTTGAGATATTCGTGGAATTCAAGACTTAGGTACTCTCCTCCTCGATCGGATCGAAGCATCTTGATCTTCCTGCCCAATTGATTCTCCACTTCATTCTTAAACTCTTTGAACTTTTCAAAAGTTTCTGACTTTTGCTTGATTAAATAGATATACCCATATCTACTATAGTCATCGGTAAAAGTCACGTAGAAGCGGTTTCCATCCTTCGTGGTTGATCTAAACGGTCCACATACATCGGTATGTATTAGGTCCAATAAACCTTCACTCCTTTCGCACGTACCAGCGAAGGGTGACTTAGTTATTTTTCCAAGCAAACAAGATTCGCATGTGTCATCTTCCCTAAGGTCGAATGACTCCAACACTCCATCCTTTTGGAGTTAGGCTATGCGTTTCTTGTTGACATGTCCAAGACGACTATGCCACAAGGATGCTTTATCCAAACTATTGGAAGAATCTATATTCAAAACATCATTTCCGAAATTATCAACAATCATCACAGTTTCATAAATTCCATTACATGGTATAGCTTCAAAGTAAAAGACACCATTTAGATAAGCTAAAATAGAACCATTCTCATTATTAAAAGAAAATCTAAAACCTTGTCTAAACAAACCATGAAATGAAATGATGTTTCTAGCCATTTATGGCGAATAGCAACAATTTTCTAAATCTAAACATAAACTATTCCTAAGCACTAAAGAATATACTCCAATCTTGGTCACAGGCGACGATCTTCTGTTCCCCATGATTAGATTTATCCTTCCTTGCTTCACATCCCTACTTCCTTTTAGTCCCTGCACATTAGAACAAATGTGGTAACCATAACCGGTATCAAGAACCCAAGAAGTAGCATGATTAGAATCGTTAGATTTAATTGTGTATATACCTGCGAAAGATGGCTTGATCTTTCCTTCCTTGATGGCTTGCAGGTACTCTGGACAGCTTCTCTTCCAATGTCCTATCTTGTGGCAGTGGTGACATTCAGCCTCCTTAGGGTTAGAGCATGGCTTAGCAGGATCAACTTTCATCCCACTAGAAGAGGAACCATCTCGGGCTTTCACCTTGCGTTGGTTTTTGGACGAAGCGTTCCTCTTCTTTCCCTTCCCTTGACCAATAGCCAAGACAGGAGCAGCGGCTGGATTGGGAGTTGGTGCAACAGACTTGTCTTTGAAGTTGCTCTCAGCGACCCTTAAGAGACCTTGGAGTTTGCTTACGGTGACCTCTTCTTTGTTCATGTGGTAGGTCATCCTAAATTGATTATAGCTTGGAGGCAAAGAGTGAAGCACCATGTCGATTGCCAAGTCTTCCCCAAAGTCAACATTCAACTTGCGAAGATTATCGACATACCTTTGCATCTTTTGCAGGTGCACGGTATGAGACTCTCCATGACCCATCTTAGCGGAAATCATGTTAGTGAAGATCTCATAACGCTCTTGTCTCGCGTTTTGGTGGTATCGATCCAATAAGTCTTGATGCATCTCGTACGGGTACATGTCCTCATAGGACTTTTGGAATTCGGAGTTCATTGTGGCTATCATGATGCAGTGAACCTTCGTTGCATCACGCTCATGAGTCTCAAAAGCACTCATTTCAGCCGGAGTAGCAATTTCAGCGTTGATCTTTTCAAGATTTTCATCGAGGACATACTCCTTGTCTTCGTAGCGAGCAATTGTGCGAATGTATCTTATCCATTCACTAAAGTTTGTTCCATCGAAAGTAACCTTTTGGCAAAGGCTCATCAATGTGAAGGAACTATCGGTAGCATTGTTTGATTTCGACATCTCTAAAAGAAAAAGGACAAAGATAGATTAGAATATGAATCCCTAATAATCACCCAATAAGAAAATTAGGGCTAGGATCCAACAACAATATTTACATCTTAGAAAAGGGATGCCGTAATCTAAATGCAAATAATTTGAAGGTAAGTGAATGACGATTCACCAGTTCTCCATCATGAAAAACCTAACTCTAAGTTCTAAATGTATTGAGAATTTCTAGGTTCGGATGAGATTCATTGAAACTTTTCAATGGCATGTTTAAATCTCGATATGCCCCTCTCGTTTGTGACTGGGATACCGAGGATCACAAAGTGGGTGTGAATTACCATGCAAATTCACATGGTGCCTTCGTTGTAACGATCACCTATTCTATGTGCCGGTAAACCACACACGCTCCATCGAACCATGATAAACAACGAATCACCCTTTGCCACCTTCGCTTAGAACCAATTAGTGTGCCGGTAAACCACACACGCTCCACTAACTTCTTAGCAAGGTGCAAAGTGTAATTTCATGGGATTGCATCAATTCACTTTTCCTAAAGTAACTAAGATTGGGAAATTTTAGAAAACATGTAGTTACTTTGTATTTCTTATCGTACTTTTAATGAGAGGATGAGGTTGCCCTATCCTACCCGTTCGGCTAACGATCCTCCACCGATCAAGCAAGCGATGGGTGTGAGTGTACACCCATTAAGCGCCATTTTATAGGCCGCAACCTTATACCCACCTTTTAGACTGGCTTCGTGAATGAGGCCTACTAATGGTAAGACTAGCATTTTAATTATACATACATATATATATATATATTTATTTATTTATTAAGCTTGTAATAATATAATAGTATATGGTGTATTTTAAACATTTCAAAAATACTAGGGTTTTAATCTTTAATTAAAATTTTCGAAATTTAATGTCACTTAAATTAAAATTTTAATTATTAAAACTCTTGATTTAATAATTATCTTAAATTAAACTATTAATTTGTATTATCAAATCATAAGGGATTATCTAGATCTAAAAGATAATTATCATTTAAACATTTAAATTATCCTAATCCCTTAAATCCCTCCATAAATTTCGAAAATAGGGATGGGATAATTCATGATCTTTAATTACCATATTTAACTATTAAAGGATAATTACAAGATATGGGATTATCCAAATCCCTAAAATTTAGGATCTTATCTTGGGGAAGGAGGCAAATCTCGAAATCTAAGGGTTTGCAAACCCTAGATTTCGAAATCTTGGATTGAAAGGAAAGGATTCAAAAACCCTTTCAAGATTTTCGCAAATTAGGGTTAGGAAACCCTAATCTCGAAATCTATGGCCTCCTAGGGTTTATTGGCTATAAACCCTAATTTGTCAAGTTCATACAATTGAATAAAACTAATTGAAAACATGTTAACCAAAGGCTCTGATACCACTGATGGGTTTTATACAAACAATCCTAAGTGTGCATGCAACCCTAGTTTGGATCTATGTTTTCACTATTAGATACACAACATTATGAACACAAGAATAAAACCCTAATGTGCGTTGCTATTTTCGAAATTAACATACAAAGGTTGGTTTACATACCTCTTGTTGTTATATTGCAATAACAACTTAAATCTTCAAATCCTAAGTCTTGAAAGCAAGCACCACAAGTGTAGTGCCTCTAATGGCTCACAAACACCACAAGCAATTGGAGAGGCTTAAGATAGAGGAGGGAGGAGTTGGAATTCGTCCTTGGGACCTCTTAGGAGCATGTACACGAATTCACAAGGCCTAGGGGTCTTTATATATGGTTTAGATTAGGGTTTAAGTCCTTATCCTTATCTAGTTACTTGCCCACCAAGCAACCACAAGATAAGCCTTGAAAAACCCTTATCCTCTTATCCTTGGAAGATTTTAAGGATATCCTTATCCTTAAATTCGTTCATCCTTTAACAAGGATAAATATTGCCCTATCTTGCAACTATCTTATAATTACAATTTAGCCCCTCTAGTTTAATTAATTACACTTGATCACAAAATTAATTCCTAGTTAATTATTGACCAATATTAATTAAACAAATATGATTTTCCTTTAATATATTATTCTTATAAGATATTAATAAATCACAATAACCTCTCTCTCTATTTAATTTCTCCAGTCAAGTTGCTTTGGTGAAGGCAACCCAAAAGGACCATGCACAACCGGGTCAAGTACTTACCAAATATGGTTACGGGCTTAGATACTAATCCAACAGTAGCATGTTATGTGTATGGTATATGTAGTTGGTATTTTGGGGGTATCTCACTAAGCTTTCAGGCTTACAGTTGTGGTTTAATGTTTTTCAGGATCTTTAGGAGACCGTGGCAAGGCGAAGGCATGATCGTACCGCTCCTCGCGTTTATGTTTTATGATATGGACCTGGGAATGCTCTGATAATAAATGTATTGAAAACCTTTTTGTAATAACTTAATGAATTGGGATGTTTTTGAAAAGTTCAAATTTTGTTGCAATTTTTGGTTGTTACAAATCTCTACTAGCTAGGGCCAACAATCTCGTTTTACATAAATAATGATGTGGAATGTTAATTTGATTTTCCTCTCACTCCAAGCGCATTTCTCTTTCGGTGTTTCGAAAAGATTGAGAAATCCATGATCTCCAATATTGTAGTAAACCGAAATCTTTTTTCATTTTACTTGAAATATGCGAAACCGCAGTCTGAGACATGGAGCTTATAGATAATCATGGCATTAAGGGTGGGATTACCGATTCAGACTGAAGACTTCTTGAATATCCAGCTTAAAGGATTTCAAGGTGCCAATCATGTGCTTCGTAAATTCACATTAGCTGACTTTCTATTCATGAACCCCTACGATTGGTTATCTCTATTATACATTGTGGGGAAGGATGTTTAGAAATATGAGCCTATTATTGAACACTTGAAGTAGATGATCAAGTGTTATATACTTGAAATTACGAAGATGGATGTTGATACCACATCTGTTCTGAAGAAGAGGCTATATCTGAAGCCAGTAGAACAACCAAAAGACATCCAACACTTGATGGCATGATTATTCGAAAGAAGCATTGGAGCATTGTTTACAAGAGAAATGAAGGTGAATTGGTTCAAAACTACATGTTCTTTTTAAGGGACAAACACATATACTCGTCATCAGATCTCAAAACAATAATTTCCTTTGTTGAAGCTCTCAAAGTTAATTTGTTGCTGATATATAATGTGTTTTGGATAGGATACGTTGCTAGCTATCAGTTCTAGGGTCAATTTTGAAGATTATACCAAAGATCTTTGATGCGCAAAGACAATAAAGAAGTCCTATTTCTGGTTTGACACAAAGGGGAGATTGTTAAATATCTATATTTGTTGTGACAAATAGTTGTGTTCGGATTTTTTGTGTACATATTCCGATTCCAAAATGGGCCTGTCCATCTTCTTCTTCTTAGCTTAATGTCTATAAATAGTGCATTGTACTCTTTTCTTTGTATCCATCTTTTTGTAACCATCTAGCATTCATGGAATAGTTCCAAATTACAAATCGTTCTATGTGCTTTGTTATTGAAAATGGAGCTTATTATGTTTCGTGTCGCTTTTGTTACTGAATTATTTTAGCATTTTGTATTAAATATATAATCTATCATTCTTATCAACTCCAACTAGAAGATTTTTCCTTTCAGACGTTTTTAGGTGTTAGGAACAAAACACAAACGGTTTTTTTGAACTAAAACAAAAGGATTTTAACAAGTTTAAAACTTATGCAATTGATTCAGTCCAACGATTTCTATGAAATATATAGATATTTTATCCCTTTTGTATTATGCGGAGCATAAGGGACACTTTCAACAAGAAAACATAATTACATAGTTTTCAGAACAATACACAAACCAAGTACAATACATTTCAGGCAAACTATAATAGATATAGTTTGGGGAGTTTATCATACATATTTTTACCAATCCAGATTTCATACATGGTCAATCATATAAACTATGACAACTATAGTTTATGATATTCATTACTACATTCAAATAACAAGAGTATAACACTAAATAGTTATTTAAGTATAATTATTAATACTCTACCAAGTATACAATGGTTTCAATTACGAGAAAACGATACAAAACTACATGTAAACTAGTTAATATAGGATTGTGAGACATCTCTTTAAGTGTACCCTTCTGGGTACTGGTAAAATCCTCGACACTTAGTATAACCAGAATCTCATGGACGGAGAGCATGAGATTTGTGAATAGATCTATTCGGGACTGACAATCCCACACCTAAACTACTAGTTGCAGTTAGGCAAGCATGCCTGGGGTGATAAATATCATATCGTACGACGCCTGAAGAAACCTCACTAAGGTCACTAGTCATATCAAGCATGATTATACGAACTCACAACAGTATAAACTAACTTTTGTTTACGGGATTGCATTCTTAATTAGTTTTATTTTGATCAAAAGAACTACCATACATTACACTGTAGGATTCCAGGGATAGATTACTCGGTTTTATTTTAATTAATAAAACTACTATACATACTGGTGGTAGCCAGCGTTTTCAAACAGAACATGCACTACATACTGGTGGTAACTAGGGTTTTCAAACAAAAATACTATACATAGTCGTGGTAGCCAGGGTTTTCAAACAGAACATACTGTACATACTGGTGGTAGCCAAGGTTTTCAAACAGCACATGCTGTACATACTGGTGGTAGCTTGGGTTTTCAAATAGAATATACTATACATACTGGTGGTAGCCAGGGTTTTCAAACAAAACATACTATAGATACTGGTAGTAGTGAGGGTTTTCAAACAGAACATACTATACCTAGTTGTGGTAGCCAAGGTTTTCAAACAGAACTTACATGTTCGAAAATATATGATTTTCTTGGGAAACATGCATACATTTTTCAGAATTCAATGACTGGTTTCATTACAAAAGCATTCTTATGAACTCACCAGTTTTATGTTGATACTGTTTCAAAATCGCTTGTATTCTCAGGAAATCAGTAGACATGTATTCCCACCGGCTTCCAGAAGACGGAGCGTTCAGAGTCTCGTCTTTATATTTTTGCTACTTTTGATGTATACAAACAATGAATCAAACAGATGTAAATATTTATATCTTAATGTAATGGTTGTATTCACTTTGATTACTATGGTGAAATTGTTGTGATACATTACATAAAGTCCTCCACCCCATACATTTCCGTCATTCCGGTTTGGGGGTGTGACAAATTTCCTCTCCAGAACGGCCACTGGACACTCTACGTAATTCATGTGCTCATCGACCTGAATATCATCTAACGATACTACCATCTCCTCATAAAGTATGCACTTTCACAATTGCAAAACGTGAAAAGTGTTGTGAATCTAACTGAGCTCCTCTGGTAGGTACAGTCTATATGCCACCTTGCCAACTCTAGCAATAAACCTGAATGGCACAATGTATCAGGGACCCAATTCCCCCCCCCCCCCCTTGCCAACAGTTGTTGTGTATTCGGACCCTAAGTGGGGGAGAGTTAGTGATTCAAGGAGATGGTGTTTAATACAGGCCAATTTTATTTTCACCTGTTAGGTCTTCAGTAGGGTTGTTCCGGATTTGTCACCTATATTATGGATACCCGAGAGAAGGGTAAGGTGATTGTGGATGATGTACCAGTTGTTTTGGAATATCTAGATGTGTTCTGAGATGACTTGATCGTAGTGCCTCTAGAGAGTCAGGTGGAGTTTTAATTTGACTTGGTTCGTAGTGTATCTCCTATAGCCAAGGCACCTTATCTATTAGCACCCCTAAATATACATGAGTTATCTACGCAGCTACAGGAGCTGTTAGACAAGGGGTTTATTCAGCTGAGTAGTTTGCCATGGGGAGCGTCGATCCTATTTGTGAAGAAGACGAATGGATCGCATCGGATGTGTATCAACTACCGAGAGTTGAATAAGCTAATGTTGAAGAACCGTTATCCACTCCCAAGGATTAATGATTTATTTGACTAGCTTTAGGGTGTATCTTTGTTTTCTAAGATTGATATGCATTCAGTGTATCATTAGATAAGGTTCAGAGAGGACGATGCACCGAAGATGGCCTTCCGGACTCGTTATGGTCATTACGAATATTTGGTAATGCTCTTCGGGCTCACGAATGCTCCAGCCGCATTCGTGGATCTTATGAATTGGGTATGCATAACCACGTTAGATTAGTCTGTGATTGTGTTTATTAACGACATCCTTGTCTATTTCAAGACCCAAGAGTTGTATGAGGAGCAATTAAGGGAGGTATTGGACACTTTGAGGAGAGACATTGTATGTAAAGTTCTCTAAGTGTGAGTTCTGGTTTCGTGAGATGTAGTTTCTGGGGCACCAGAACGGTATTCTGGTTGATCTAGCCAAGGTGGAGACGGTGATGAGGTGGGAAGTTCTGAGGTCTCCATTTGAGATTTGGAATTTCCTTGGGTTGGCAGGTGACTACTAGAGATGCATCTAGGAATTCTCCAAGATACTGGTTCCTTTGACTTTGCTGACAAAGAAGACAGTCACGTTCCATTGGGGGCCTGAGCAACAGACAACTTTTGAGACATTGAGACACAGATTGTGTGAGGCACCAATTTTGACCCTACTGGAGAGTGTTAAGGATTTTGTGGTATCTAGTGATGCGTCGATCACAAGGTTGGAAGCAGTGTTGATGCAACGGGTTCAAGTGATTGCTTACGCTTCGATACAACTAAACCCTCATGAGGTGAATTATCCTACGCACGCTTTGGAATTGGGGGTTGTGATGCTTTCCCTCATAATTTGGCGACATAACCTCTATATGGTCCCTTGTACTATCTACACAGATCACATGAGTTTGATGTATTTGATGGATCAGCCAAATCTGGACATGAGGCATCGTAGATGGTTGGATGTGACATCCTCATTTTCACGGCCAGAAAAGACCGATTTGTTTATGCTTGTTTTAAAATCAGAGTACTCTTTTAAAGAAAATAGTTGCGGAATTTGTTCCCAAAACAAAATATGATAAAAATTATCAAAGCATTTCTTTAAAGAAATGTATTTTCATTATATAACAAAATCTTGGGATGTCATGTTCCGATACAGACATATAAGCATAAACAGAACTTACATTTAATTACACAGTTGATTTTTATCTCCTTTAAATCTCTCTGTGAAATATGTCTTCGTATTAATACCTGTGATATAAAGAAAACTGAGTGGGTCAGGCTTGGGAGCCTGGTGAGCATATAGGGTTTTCATCCCACAATGTTATATCATATATTTATAAATATAGAACATTCAAACTTGTACAATTTCACCATATAAAGGCAACTATTATCCCACCCCCATCGATCCTCACAACGACACGATCTAAACTCTCGTATCTAAAATTTTCCTCTTTACCTGATCGCTACTCACGGATCTAAAATTATTATCTTCCCCCGATTCATACTCACAGATTTAAAACTAACCTTTTCACCTGGTCCATACTCATGGATCTAAAACTAACCTTTTCCCCCCCATACTCACAGATCTAAAACTAACCTCCTGATCTGATCCATACTCCCAGATCAATAATTGTACCCAATCCATACTCCCGGAATACAGACGATTAACTATACCTTAATCCTGATCTGATCCATACTCCCGGATCAATAACTGTGCCTAATCCATACGCCCGGACTAGGGACAATTAACTTAGTCTTAATCCATACTCCCGGACTAATAACAAGTTTTATCTCTTTACCTGATCCATACTCCCGGATCTAAAACTAACCTCTTGGTCTAATCCATACTCCGCTGAATAACTAGATCAACAATAACAACATCGGGGCCTCTCATATGTTTATCACACATCAACTATCTACCCATGTTCTACCCAACATATTAGTAGATAAAAATATATATTTTTATACATAGTTTAAAACATGTATAGCATTCTCATTCAATACCTATTCCACATAACAGATGAGACATGCCCACATAACACGTATTTCGTAGAGAATAAATCAGATCTATGAGATAGAAGAAAGTGAATATACATTCACACACATAACAACAAAATTATACACATAACACGTATTTCGTATAAAACACTTCATAATTATGCGTTAGAAGAAAGTAACCACACACTCACTTGATTAGAAGAGGATCGAACAACACTACGACTTGTAGAAGTAGTATTCTTCGGTAGATCTGGAAGATCTTCACAAAAACCGGGCTCCTCGCGGGCAGAGCTTCGGCTCGGGAATCACACTTCTTAGGATCTTCGGGATATTTCTTGCACGAAAAACGATGCAAAAACGCGAGAAAAAGGGAAGAAATGAGAAAAGAAGCCGGTTGCCCTTGACACCCTTTTATAGGGGTCTGGAAGCACATTTACGCTGGGCGTAAATCTACATTACGTTGGGCGTAATGTGGATAAGCCTGGTGACTCCCCCCCCCCCCCCCCCCCTTTTGGATAATATCCGAATTTTTATTTAATTTAAATACTTTAACTATTTAATAAACTTCAAAAATTCATACCTTCCTCATACGAACTCTGTTTTCGATGTTCTTTATATCCACGCATAGGTGAGACTACGATCTACAACTTTCGTTTAGACTCCGTAGGCTACTTTTGAATTTATTTTTATTATTTATTTTTAGTAGGTCGGGATAGGAATATTCCATTATAAATTCATAACTTCTTCATCCGACGTCCGTTTTCGTATATCTTTTTATCGTTTTACTAAAATTAATGAGATATTCGATTCTCATTTAGATTGTTTCGGTTAAAAACCGCTCGATCTCAAATCGAGTATTCGGGTTGCATACCGCTAAGTCGAAACTTAGAAAAATCATAACTTCCTCATACGACGTCAAATTTGGACGTTCTTTTTATACACGCTCATGGTTTAACAAACTCTACGACTTTCATTTAGATTGCTAAGGTTAAATATCACTCTAACGTAAATTCAATTTTTACGTCATTCAACGCCGTGTCGGTTCTGTCATGAAACTTTGACAAGTCATAACTTCTTCGTTATAACTCGGATTTCGGCGTTCTTTATATGCACGGAAACCTTGTAACATATACTATAACTTAGTTAGTATTATTCATTCTAAATAATCTTTCATCAAAAATTCATTTTTGACGCCTATCGTCTCTAAATTGAGTAGCCCGGATTTACGGGCGTTACAATTATCTCCCACTTAGGATGATTACGTCCCAGAATCATCAACGAAAATAGAACTTGTATAATGATTCCATACACTATCTCTTCATCCTAGGTAATAACCATAATTTCTATGTTTCCTCGAAAGAGTATTTAACTCTATGACTTTCTTGACCGTAGAAGATGCCTAATCTTGCATCTGCTTATCGTACTATGTTGTACTTTCAATCGTAATCTTCAAGTTACCAAATAAGTCCTTATTGTGGACTCATTCTTCTTCTCAGGATAATTACTTTCATTTATCTATTGTAACAAATCGATGGGTCGTGCTCTATTGACCTCTCATCGCACGATGCGACGCTTAGACTCGGTCTTTAATGGAGTTAAATTCCAGAATGGAATATACCTTTATTCATATTCTAATGTGATATAATCACATTTCAGCATGTAGCATTTCTACCTGCAAACTTCTTTTAACAACGAGCGCGACACTATCAATCACATTACCTTCAACCTTCTGACTTAAGTCAAATGTTACATCTAACTTGGTCCTCTAGACCACGTAACATAATCCTCGTAGTCAAACTCAAATTTAAATATGACCACTAGGGTTGGAACAAGAACCATATTACTAGTCATTACCAAAACAATGGTAATGACATACCAGAATAAAGTGGAATCAATTACTAGCTTCTTGGTAACCTTGTGACTTTCCCTGATCCAAGTGTGAGTCATGTGCCTCCGGTAGTATATGCATCTACTACCTTTCACACCTACTCATACTCGTTCCAAGTATTGTCCCGCAGTCGACCAAGTCACCATACAAGAAAATCAGACAATCATTCAAAACATTAGTTAGCAAAACTAGGGTTTATATTAATTCCTTGAAATGATTACAAAAAGGTTCAAGTTCACCCTATACTATGCCTCTAGTAGGCTACACTTCCTGATACAAACTTTATATATTGACATGAAGTCTTCATCCTTAAATCCTCTCATTGTTTTATGCTTCGTCGAGGATCATGTGGAATGCTCTTGGCTTTGGTGGTGCATTTGGCTTTATAGCCTCTTCTCTTCTTGGGCAGTTTTGTTTGAAGTGTCCTTCTTCACCACACTTAAAGCAAGCTTCTCTTTTGTTTGGGCATTTGTTGGCGTAATGACCAGTCTTCCTGCATTTGAAGCAGGTCATTTCTTTAGAGCATTCCCCAATGTGCTTCCTTTTGCACTTGTCACACCATTGTGCTCCTTCTTCGAGCTACTTCGAATCAGACTTCGAAAATTTTCTCTTCTCATCGGACCTTGAAGATCCTTCAATCTTTCTTTTCTTGCCCACCTTGATTCTCTCCAGACCCCTTTCCTTTAACTCGGTCTCCACATTTCTAGCTGCTCGGACTGCTGTCTTCAAAGTAGTTGCCATCTTGACCGTTGGGCCAAAGTCGACAGGCAGTCCATTTGTGAACCTCTCAATTTTTGAGAGTTCAGTTGGCACTAAGTATGGAAATAACTTCATCTTTTCGGTAAATGTCGTAGCATAATCATCAATGCTCAATTTACCTTTCTTCAGGTTCTGGAATTCATTGTTCAGATCAATCAGATCTATCTCTGAGCAGTACTGCATCTTTAACTGCTCAAGGAATGATTCCACGGACATCCTTAATGCTTCCCCTTGGGGCATCGTATCTGCCAGTAGCTTCCACCAGCTCAAGACTCCAGTCTTCAGTTGTCTAATTGCAAAGACAGTCTTCTGTTTGTTGCTACAGTTGCAACTTTCAAACACCATATCCATTTCGGAGATCCGGTCCATAATCTCTACAGGCTCTGGGCTCCCAGAAAGACTTGGGGGTTTGGCGCACAAGAAATTCTTATACATACGCCCATCCCTGTTTATTTCCCTTTTTAGGTCATTCCTTTCTACCACTGGGGGTTCTACTCGTCCAACCGTCCCACAGTAGTTACCTCCCTCCGAATGCCCTCCATTCACTTCAGGCTCTTCCACTTGAAGTGACACTTCCTCACGATTCTGTTGGAGTAATCGCCTTGTCTCCTCCATTTGGCGATCCAACATCATCTGTATTATCGCTTGCACCCCGGCCATCGTCATTGGCTCTGGTGTTGCTGCTACAATAGGTGCTTGCTCACCACAGGTGGTTGATTCCTGTCTTCGTTCACATTTCCAATTCCACTTCTGGTTCTTACTATTTTTTATCTACAGACCAAATAAGGTGAATTCAGATCCTTAATCACGATAGATAATTAAATCATCCTTATTACTCTGAAACGTTTACATGCTAGTTCTAATATCGTAGCGGTATGCTTAGAATCCTAAACACGTACGGTTTCCAGATCCGGTCGGCAACAGACCATAGATCCGAAAAAATAATAGCATCAATATAGCTATCACACAAAACATTTAGCACATAAAAGCATTTTAGGCATCATTCCTAAAATAAACTAGAGCTTGTGTCAATTTAGGTGTACTACCTAACATATTTTAGACACACTCCTCACAATCATTACTTAGCATTCTAAGTTTAAGTCTAGAAATTTCCTATAATTTCCTAGTTCGCTTAAACTAATGCTCTGATACCAACTGTGACATCCCCGTTTTCACGGCCAGAAAAGACCGATTTGTTTATACTTGTTTTAAAAATCAGAGTACTCTTTTAAAGAAAACAGTTGCAGAATTTGTTCCCAAAACAAAATATGATAAAAATTATCAAAGCATTTCTTTAAAGAAATGTATTTTCATTATATAACAAAATCTCGGGATGCCATGTTCCGATACAGACATATAAGCATAAACAGAACTTACATTTAATTACACAATTGATTTATATCTCCTTTAAATCTCTCTGTGAAATATGTCTTCGTATTAATACCTGTGATATAAAGAAAACTGAGTGGGTCAGGCTTGGGAGCCTCGTGAGCATATAGGGTTTTCATCCCACAACGTTATATAATATATTTATAAATATAGAACATTCAAACTTGTATAATTTCACCATATAAAGGCAACTCTTATCCCACCCCCATCGATCCTCACAACGACACGATCTAAACTCTCGTATCTAAAATTTTCCTCTTTACCTGATCCCTACTCACGGATCTAAAATTATTATCTTCACCCGATTCATACTCACAGATTTAAAACTAACCTTTTCACCTGATCCATACTCACGGATCTAAAACTAACATTTTCCCCTCCATACTCACGGATCTAAAACTAACCTCCTGATCTGATCCATACTCCCAGATCAATAATTGTACACAATCCATACTCCCGGAATAGGGACGATTAACTATACCTTAATCCTGATTTGATCCATACTCCCGGATCAATAATTGTGCCTAATCCATACGCCCGGACTAGGGACAATTAACTTAGTCTTAATCCATACTCCCGGACTAATAACAAGTTTTATCTCTTTACCTGATCCATACTCCCGGATCTAAAACTAACCTCTTGGTCTAATCCATACTCCGCTGAATAACTAGATCAACAATAACAACATCGGGGCCTCTCATATGTTTATCACACATCAACTATCTACCCATGTTCTACCCAACATATTAGTAGATAAAAATATATATTTTTATACATAGTTTAAAACCTGTATATCATTCTCATTCAATACCTATTCCACATAACAGATGAGACATGCCCACATAACATGTATTTCATAGAGAATAAATCAGATCTACGAGATAGAATAAAGTGAATATACATTCACACACATAACAACAAAATTATACACATAACACGTATTTCGTATAAAATACTTCATAATTATGTGTTAGAAAAAAGTAACCACACACTCACTTGATTAGAAGATGATCAGACAACACTACGACTTGTAAAAGTAGTATTCTTCGGTACATCTGGAAGATTTTCACAAAAACCGGGCTCCTTGCGGGCAGAGCTTCGGCTCGGGAATCACACTTCTCGGGATCTTCGGGACCTCGGGACTTGCTTCGGGGCTCGGGAATGATACCGGGGATTCGGGATATTTTTTGCACGAAAAACGATGCAAAAACGCGAGAAAAAGGGAAGAAATGAGCAAAGAAGTCGGTTGCCCTCGACACCCTTTTATAGGGGGCTGGAAGCTCATTTACGTTGGGCGTAAATCTACATTACATTGGGCGTAATGTGGATAAGCCCGGTGACTCCCCCCCCCCCCCCTCCCCCCCCCCCCCTGGATAATATCCGAATTTTTATTTAATTTAAATACTTTAATTATTTAATAAACTTCAAAAATTCATATTTTCCATATACGAGCTCCGTTTTCGATGTTCTTTATATCCCCGCGTAGGTGAGACCACGATCTACAACTTTCGTTTAGACTCCGTAGGCTACTTTTGAATTTATTTTTATTATTTATTTTTAGTAGGTCGGGATAGGAAAATTTCGTTATAAATTCATAACTTCTTCATACGACGACCGTTTTCGTATATCTTTTTATGGTTTTACTAAAATTAATGAGATCTTCGATTCTCATTTAGATTGTTTCAGCTAAAAACCGCTCGATCTTAAATCGAGTATTTGGGTTGCATACCGCTAAGTCGAAACTTAGAAAAATCATAACTTCCTCATACGAAGTCAAATTTGGACGTTCTTTTTATACACGCTCATGGTTTAACAAACTCTACGACTTTCATTTAGATTGCTAAGGCTAAATATCACTCTAACATAAATTCAATTTTTACGTCATTCAACGTCGTGTCGGTTCTGTCGTGAATCTTCGACGGGTCATAACTTCTTCGTTATAACTCGGATTTCGGCGTTCTTTATATGCACGGAAACCTTGTAACATATACTATAACTTAGTTAATATTATTCATTATAAATAATCTTTCATCAAAAATTCATTTTTGACGCCTATCGTCTCTAAATTGACTAGCCCGGATCTACGGGCGTTACATTGGATGTGGTGAAGGGTTATGATTTAAGATCCTTTATCACCCAAGGAAAGACAACGTGGTGGATGACGCCCTCAGTCGCAAGGCGATCACGGCTCCGATCAGGGATATGTGTTTGAGTATGACAGTGATTAATCCAATTTTAGAGTAGATCCAAGAGGCTATGAAGGAAGAGAACTGAAAGAGTGAACACATTGTAGGTCAGGTGGATTCTTTAGATTATGATAGGCGGGGGTTATTGACCCTTCATCGAAGGGTGTGAGTTTCTTAATAGGGTGGTGTGCGATAGATTTTGATCGAAGTTTCGCACAAGTCGAGATTTTGTATTCATCCTGGAATGACAAAGATGTATAGAGACCTTTGACCTGATTATTGGTGGCCATGTATGTAGCGGGATATGGCATGGTATGTGGAGAGGTGCTTGACTTGCAAGAAAGTCAAGGCCGAGCATCAGCAACCTCAATGCAAGATGTAGCCGTTAAACATTCCTGTTTGGAAATGGGAAGATATTACCATGGATTTCATCACGAAGTTGCCACAAACACCGTACATAGTGGATTCGATTTAGGTCATCGTGGATCGAATAACCAAGAGCGTGCATTTCATTCCGATTCATGAGAACGGAGAAGTTGGCCAACATCTACATCAGGGACGTTATGGCATGACACAGGGTGCCGGTTTTAGTGGTTTTTTAACAAGGATGTTTGGTTCAGTTCTAGGTTTTGGAAGAGGTTTGATGAGGAGTTGTGTACTCATCTGCATTTCATCATTGATTTCCACCTATAGACTAATGCATAGAGTTAGCGGACTATCCAGACCTTAATTTGCTTTGGACATGTGCATTTGATTTTGGTGGGATTTGGGATACGTACCTCCCTTTAGCGGTGTTTTCATATAAGAACAGTTATCACGCTAGCATGATCGACCTCCTTTTGAGATGATCTATCGGGGGAAGTCCAAGACCCCGATATGTTGGGGTGAGGTCAGTCAGTAAGTCATGGGGAGTACTGAGATGGTACTCAAGATTACTGAGTTGATTCAGCAGGTTCAAGGTAGACTTCAGATAACACATAGTCGACAGAAGAGTCACACAGACAGGTTTCAGTCAGACTTGGAGTTTCAGGTTGGATATATGGTACTCTTGAATGTGTCACCTTGGAAAGGTGTCATCCAATTCACGAAGAGGATTAAAATGGGCCCCAGGTACATTGGCCCTTTAGGGTGTTAGCCCTGGTGCATAGGGTTACATATCGTTTGAATCTGCCAGCTTAACTTAGTCAGATTCATAGCACTTTTCATGTCTCCCAGCTGTGGAAGTGTTTGGTTGATGATTCCGTAGTAGTTCCATTGGAGGATATTCAGGTGGATGAGCGCCTGAATTAAATTGAGAGATCGGTGGCAATCCTTGACCGGAAGACAAATGCCTTAAGGAATAAGGTGATGGGTTTAATAAAAGTACAGTGGCTGTACCGGAGGGGTTTAGAGTAGACGTGGGAGCCTGAAAAGGAGATAAAGGAGCATTATCCCAAGTTATTTGCGGCAACAAACTTCAATGATGAAGTCTGATTCTGGTGGGGGAGAATTATAACACCCAAGTCATGGAGGTATTTAATTTCTTGAATTTTAGCTTTGGAAGAAGGTCACGACGTGAGACATGGTGTTCATGTCGTGAGTGACTATTAACTAGTTGACCCGTGTTTTTGAGTTTCACGACATGAGATTTTGCATGCTCACGATGTGAGAATGGCCTGATGATCAAAACCATGATATTTTTTGGTATCTCATGGAATGAGATAGCTGGGGTTGCCCATCCTTAGCCTCCTTCACTCTCTTGCCTCCTGAAAACCCTAATCTCAACTTGCTTGAGTTCCTTATCCATTTTTGGTGACTTTGAAACACTTATTTGGTGGTATTTGGCTCATTTAATTGGAAGAAAACTTTGTGGAGCATTTTCTTGGCAATCCAGGTTCTAACTTACCTTCTTGTAGAGCTTTTGGACCATTGTAAGTCATAAAGCTCTAGCCCTTTTACCTCTTGCACGGTAGATGAAGATTTTAAGATGCTTTTTGCATGGTTGTGTGGGATTGCATGCATGGGATCTATAAAGTTGACAACTTTATGGATCATTAAGAAATCTTCTATATTATAACCTTTGTATCTGAGTATTGGAGTAATTTTATACTCCAAGCATGAGTCTTGATATCATTTCCCTCTTTTGACCTAGTGAGTGTTTTGTTGGATTAGTGTCTAAGTCCATAACTATTTTGGTATGTACTTGACCCGATGGTGCATGGTCCTTTTGGGTTGCCTTCACCAAAGCAACTTGATAGGATGAATTATGGAGAGAAAGGATTAAATATGATTTATTAATATATTATGAGAATAATATATTAAAGGAGAAATCATATTGCTTAATTAATATTAGTCAAGAATTAATTAGTAATTAGTTTTGTGACTAAAAGAGATTAATTAAACTTAAGGGACTAGAATTGTAATTATAAGATAATTGCAATTTGGGCTATGGATTGTCTTAAATTAAGGAGTGGATGAATTCTATGGGGAAGCCCATAAGGAAATCGTCCAAGGCCTTAATTAAAGGAGTTTATGGGTTGCTTAGGGCTTAAGCATCCAAATTAGGGTTTCCTTGTTAGATAACCCTAATAGCCTCACTATATAAAGACCCCTTATGACCCAAAAACGTGGGGAACTTCTCTTCTAGGGTTAGAACACGTTTAGGGCAGCCTACATCCTCTCTCCTCTTCATCCTCTTGCTTATGGTGTTTGTGAAAGATTAGAGGAGTGACATTTGTGACTCTAAGCTTTCTAAAGTCAATACAAGGAGGAATTGGGATTGTTATTGCTACATAACAATCAAGGTAATATCTTAAACCTAATTATATGTTAATATCGATTTCCATATGTTAGAATTAGGGTTTATAGTCTTGGATAACTTGCATCTACAATAGAGAAACCTATATCCAAGCATTAGGGTTTGTATGAGCACATAGGATGTTCTTATGACCAAAACCCATCATTTTTTACTATTGCATTAGACATTCATGACTAAAATCTACAATTTTAAGTATCCTGTAGGTGAGGGAAGACCCTTTGGAAAGTCCCAAGTAGTGGCTGAAAGGAATACGAACTTAATGCTCAAAGCTGGCCAAGGAAGCCCTCACGAAGTGAGGAATGATCCTGTCACATCGTGAGAATGCATGCCATCTCGACTTTTTTTTCAGATTAGGCCACCACGTGACCCCTAGTGGCCACGACATGACGATGACAGGAATCGAGATTAGGCGAGTTGATGGGTTGAGTGGACCCGCTAAGTTGGGACCGGGTCGAGTTAATACTCACAACATAACCATGAGCTAGTCATGGCGTAAATGTGAGCTCTTGCATCTTGGACCTTTCACTTTGGGCCATTTTGGAACTTTTTTGGCCTATATTAGGCCTTAGGGTTCTCTGGTTGGGCATGGGCCATTAATAGGCCTAGTTTGGGTTTGGGCCATTATTGGGCCTAAGGATTTATGGGCTCAACCTTAGATAGTAACTAAAGTTCGCACTCATTATGTTTAGTGTGAGGAGCTGTTGTGCAGCAGACTTGGGTATGAGATTTTCTATCTTCTGATTGATGTGATTCTTATGATTGCGTTGAAGGCACTAATATCGGTCCATGATTTATTATGATTAGGATGCTAGTTGTATTTCTGATTCTTTTATGGGTGGTATGTGATATGTATATCGGGCGGGGTCCGATGCCAGACATGGCTTGATGAATGTATTGTATGCTATTTTATCTTTGTGATTTATGCATGTATTTTATGTGCATGTGTATGTCAGGTGGGGCCCATTTCATGTTACCGACAGATTTGTTCCAGGCGAGGCCCGATGCTTGTAGGGCATGGTCCATTGTATGTTTGATATGTATGGTATGATGTATTTTGGGGAACTCACTAAGCTTCGTACTTACGGTTTTCAGTTATGTTTCAGATACTTCATGATCGAAATGGAAGAGCTTGGGGTTATCTCATCACACACACACACACACACACACCATGATTGATCGACTTTCTATGATTTTCCTTTATGTTTTTATGAACATGTTTGGTTGGTGGTTTTATTATTATGAATTACAAAAGTTTTGGTCTTAAATTTTGGGGATTACACTTTGAGTAACAAAAACACAAATTTTGAGTCAAAAATGTGATTAGAAGCGATGAGAGAGGACCAAGATTCCTTCCTACAAAAAAGATGTGTGGTGGTCAATGTTGTGTCAGTAGGCAACGAAGAGGTGATGGGTTAAGATTTGATCAAAATAGAGAAAGACTGGAGGCAAGGAAAGGGAAAGGGTGATGGGTTAGCTCCCACTGTGATTTAGTGAACAAAATTGAATGTAATTGAATTGCTACCTTAATTATCCATTCCTTTTTCTTTCCTCAAAAAAAAATTCAATGCAAAAACATGTTGTACTTCGTGCAATATAATTTGTTTGACTTAATATTCAACATTTTGGTCTTATCATCCCCTAAATGGTTATCAATGTGTATTTTATATATATATATATATATATATATATATATATATATATATATATATATATATATATATATATATATATATATATACACACACACACACAAAACTAATATCAAATAAGAAGGAAAACTTTGGTAGGAAAGTAAAGAAAACTTTTTATATACATATTTTTTTAGCGAACAAACAAAACAAATCATTAGATGATTAAAAAGTAAAATGATTCACAATAAAAATATCTTCAAAAAAACACATTCATAATTCATATTTAAGTAAATAAAAAAAATTATTTTGATGACAATTTTAGTGAATAACAACAAAATCATCATAACAATGAATCACCGGAATGTTTTTATAGGAATTTTCTTTGTGAATCATGTTATTTTTTATTTATCTAGTGATTTATTTGTTTTGTTCTCCAAAAAATTATGTTGAAAAAACGTCTTACATTCCTAAAAAAATATGTTACCTTATATATATATATATATATATATATATATATATATATATACACACACACACACACACACACACACACACACATATATATATATATATATATATATATATATATATATATATATATATATATATAGGCTTAGATTATTTTGTTTTTACTAACTATTGTATGCCATAATGCATAGATCTGGACCACCGGATGGAATAGACTCAAAGATCATGATCTGAGGGTCTATGATATTATAATAGGGTAACATATATCATATAATCACACAAATTTCAGTTTATAAGGGCATTTTAGTCAATTATCCTATATTAAAAAAGGAAATTTTCGGATTTTTAGGGATAATTAATTCTTTATTTTTAAAAAACTAAATATTTTAAATTAATTCAAATTTAAAAATCCAATTTTATTCTGTCAAAATGACAACGATAAACTAGTAAATATATTTTCGATTTTATTTTTGCAGAATACATTTCCAATGCATATATTTTTGATAACTAACCTGATTTAAGAATTGTAGATATTATTCATATACATCCAAGTTGGGTCTATGATTTTGTTCTTAATAAAAATATACATATTCTTATGAACTAATGTCTTTCTACATTTTAATATAATTATACATATTCTAACATAATATCATATAAATGAATAAAATTGTTAAAAAATAGCATTCTTGAATATACAATTATTAAACAAATACTCTTGATCTTCTTCAATGGTCCATATAATCCACTTGATCTTCACATATATACTTGTTGAACTTGATTCCAAATATTTCTCTTGTATGATCAATATTGTATTCCTTCTCCGTGTAATTCTGAAAGATTAAGATACATTACTTGTTAGTATTACCAGTTAAACAAATATATTTGTTAACAAACATTCTCAAAAGACATTCTAACATAATGCATTTATAAAAATAAATTCTAACAGAATATATTATATAATGCACTTAAATCGTAGTCTTTTCTTCTAGAGTAAATTACACGAATGGTCCCTATGGTTTGCGGTAATTTACGTGCTTGGTCCCTAACTTATTTTTTTAACTTGGAAGGTCCCTATGGTTTGTTTTTGTTATGCGTTTGGTCCCTACTGTTTAATTTTGTTACGCGTTTGGTCCCTATCTTATCTAAAAAGACTATTATTTAGAGAGGAAAAAATGATGGGGTAGGTGAGGTAAGGTGAGGGGGTGGAATTAGGGGTGTGTTTATTTAAATAAATTAAAAAATCAAGGGAAAAATAGTCTTTTTAGGTAAGATAAGGACCAAGCGCGTAACAAAAACAAACAGTAGGGACCTTCCGAGTTAAAAAAAGAAGTTAGGGACCAAACGCGCAAATTACCCTAAACCATAGGGACCATTCGTGTAATTTACTCTTTCTTCTATATGCATAAAATATAAAATTCTAAAATATGTATAAATTTATTTTGTCAGAATTACTATCAACACATATTTTATGTAATATTTATATTCTCATAAAATGAACATGTGTTTGCATTCTGATATGAAAAAAAAATCCCAAACTTATACTTTTTCATGTAAATTCTGACAGAATGACAATTTAACCCTTTTCATTCATCTGAATAAAGGAGGAAAACATATTTAATTTGACAGAAGCAAAGCATATCTAAGTCTAGTCTAGTATAAAAAATTATCAAATGCAAAAATGCTTGCAAGAATATTTCTTAAGCTAAGTGTATATATATATATATATATATATATATATATATATATATATATATATATATATATATATATATATATATATATATATATATATATATATATTCCACATTTGAGATTCAATCCCATTAATACTTACATGTAAATTAGATAAAACTTTTTGTTATTAAAATCTAAATTAAAATGTCTCACGCTGAAACTTACAATTTGTCTCGTACAAATTGATTTATTGGAAAATATCTACATCCTTTTTTCAAACCCATAGAAAATAGCCGACATTTGAGATTCAAACCCATGAAAAATAGCCGCATCCTTGAAATATAGCATAGAAACGTCGGTTTTTATAAAATAGAATAAAAAATAGCCGCATCCTTTTTTCTACTTCATACATTGATAGGGTTTATAATCGGTGCCCAAATTTTTTTTTAGGGAAATTGAATATCAGCCGAATTAATAACAATCAATTTTCATGATTTTATTGACATATAAAAAACCTGATAATGTGTTTGATAGACAAATTTTTGGAAGTTAATTACAACTTAGATTAGTTTACCTCTCCTCGACAATATACGAAGACGATGGCGTTGGTGATCGACGATGGTATTGAGCGATAATATTTATTGGACTTGGGGAGGGGAAACATGGAATACGACAATATTGATGATGATGAAGGATCAATGTTTTTGTAGGGTGAACCAACAAATTGCCCTAATTCAAAAATTCTTAAATGTTTTAAATATTTACCATAATTAAGGGTAACCAAAATTACTATTACACCCTTTTATGATTTATTATTGAATTAATTTTTTCTTAATTTTGATTGGTTGATAGAGGTATACAATATTTATCGAAAACATTTAAACCTAATTCTCTCTCTCTCTCTCTCTCTCTCTCTCTTATATATATATATATATATATATATATATATATATATATATATATATATATATATATATATATATATTATTTTATTATTTTATTTTTTTAGTTTTTAATTTATTTTTTTAAATCAACGAAGATACTCCTTACTTTTCAAAATTAATATTTAGAAAAATGATTTTCACAACAAAATGATTTTTTAAAGAATATTTATATTTTTTTATATGAATATTTTAAAAAACATATATATATATATATATATATATATATATATATATATATATATATATATTAAAAGACATTTTTAATGATCCTATATGTATGCAAAAAAGTAAGCATATACATATACATATAAATAAAGATGTATATTCATATACATATACATATGCATAAACATATACAAATGCATATGCATAAGACAATTAAATACATATAATTATGCTTATGTATATGCATTTACATATAAATATGTGTATGTATATCCATAAAATTAAGTATATGCATATGCATATGTACAATAATAAATATATACATATTAATAAGATGTGCATTAGAATAAATATATACATAATAATAAGTATATATATATATATATATATATATATATATATATATATATATATATATATATATATATATATATATATATATATATATATATATATATATATATATATAAAAGACAATTGCAAAAATAATAAATAAATAAATTTGAGGAAAAAAAATATGAATGTACTTATGTATTTTTTTTTTTGAAAACGTATATTTGCACAAAAAAATATGAATATACATTAAAAGTGTATATTTAAAAAAAATTAAATCTTGTTTTCGAAATATAATGTATATATTCGTTTATTAAAAAAAATTATTATTTTTATTATTTTTGATTTTTTAATTCTTTTTAAATTAGCAATGACACTCTTTATATTACGAAATTGATGTCTAAAAAATGAATTTCTCAAAAAAATTGAATTTTTAATGGATATTCATATCTTTTTATGTGTACGCAAATTTCTAAAAACACGGCATATTCATATGCATATTTTTAAAAAATATTTTTAACACTCCTATATACAAGAATATATATATATATATATATATATATATATATATATATATATATATATATATATATATATATATATATATATATATATATATATATATATATATATGAAAATAGAAAAGATATACAAAGTAAGGTAGTGTTTGGTAATATGTAATTGGGAATGATTGAAATTGTTTCTTCCATTGGAATGGAATAGGATTGACCATTCTTGAAGAAATGTACTTCCAAAAGTTATTGTTCATTATTCATCCACGCGGTGTATTTTTTTCGCATCATTAAATGGAATGAAAAGTTACTATATATATATATACTATCTTCCGAATAAATTTTAATATGAGTTCATTTTTGTAGGATCTTTCCATTCGGATCCGATCTTAAGATCACATAAAATGATTTTAAATAAGCTGTTGATATTGACAACGTATTTCTAACGTATAATTAAAAGTTTATGTATTAAAGGCCAACGTATTTTTAACTACCACCGGAGATGCTTTAATTAATGTAGAGAACTACCACTACTTGTTGTGACAGTACTCTGGATCTGTATTATATATATATATATATATATATATATATATATATATATATATATATATATATATATATATATATATATATATATATATATATATATATATATATATATATATATATATATATAACCCACAATACCTCTCATCACTTCCACTCTACTCAAGATTTGGCTAGCTCTCTCTCCGGTAATATCTTTGTAAATCTCTATTTTTCGATCGTTGATTCTGCATGGGCAGCTTGATACACAACAACGGGATATGTCCAGAACCAGAACCAGGTACAGGAGGATGGGGCATCCAGATTGTTGAGTCTGAGATGAAAAACACTCAGAGTGGAGCCTACTTAACGTGGGAGGATATTGGGGTAACTGTTTCAAGCTCTAATTGGAGTGTAGGCAAAGAACAAATACTCACCGGTGTTACTGGTTATGCTAAACCAGGTGAGATTGTTGCCATTATGGGCCCTTCCGGCTGTGGCAAGTCCACTCTCCTTGATTCTTTGGCTGGTATGTAATCATATATAAATTAATTAATGGTTGTTTACAAATGCATGCTATTATAGATGTATTCCATGTAAGCAGATATTATGTCTTATTGCTAGAATCAGTGGTAACACAAATATACAATATTATATCTATATAAAGTACGTTTGTGCACATGCAGGGCGATTGGCTTCAAACATAAGACGCAGTACTGGACGAATTCTAATAAACGGTCGTAAACAAAGACTTACATATGGTACAATGGTATGGGAAAAATATTAATTCTCTAAGGAACTACTTTTCCTTTAATTTAGATGCAACATACATAATAAAGAAATAAACCAAATAACTAAATGTTACTGTTTTAAAATATTGCAGTCGTATATGGCGCAAGAACAAGTTTTAACATGGACTCTAACGGTTAAGGAAACAGTATACTACTCAGCTGAACTTCAGCTACCTAAGTCGATGCCAAAATCAGAAAAAAGACAGAGAGCTGATAGAATTATAAGGGAGATGGGACTCCAAGATTCTTTGAACACAAGAATTGGAGGCTGGGGAATCAAAGGACTTAGTGGAGGCCAAAGGCGGCGTCTAAGCATCTGTTTAGAACTCTTGACACACCCCAAAATTCTGTTGCTTGATGAGCCTACAAGTGGTCTTGACAGCGCATCATCATTCTATGTCATGAACCAGATTGTGAAGCTCACTCAAGAATACCAGATGACGGTTTTAACAGCGATTCATCAACCTAGTAGTCAAGTTTTCGGGCTTTTCAACAATCTTTGTCTTCTCTCTTTGGGGAAAGCAGTATACTTTGGTCCTACTTTTGCAGCAAACCAGGTTACCTTCATATTAATGATCATTTGAAACATTATTATAAATAGATATATCAGAAACAAATGAATAATATACTACTTTTGTTCTTTTTATCCAGTTTTTTGCAGTAAATGGTTTTCCTTGTCCAGATCTACAAAATCCTGCAGATCACTACCTCATGACTATAAATACTGATTTTAATGAGGTACGATAACTTCTCGGTGTTTTATGAATGTAATAAATTTCTCAGAATTTATTGTTATGCGCTGGGACGTATGTCGAACAACAAATTAACATCATTGTATAATTGTACATAATTATATTGTGGATTATTATTATTATTATTATTATTATTATTATTATTATTATTATTATTATTATTATTATTATTATTATTATTTTGGCAAAAATCGGTTTGTTCTCCGTTGATCTTTTTTTGGAAAGAAGACTGGACAGAAAGAGAAAACAACTTACATAAGGACAAAAGGGAAACAAACCCAAACTTCTCATTTACAATTATCAAAACTACCCTTGTCCAAGGCATTTCCTGCTTGCACCACAAATATGTTGATAAAAAAATTCGTCTTTTTTTTTTTTTTTTTTATTAGGATACCGTTGGTGGAAAGATTCTTGTTGAGAAAGTAATCGAAGAACTAGCAGCATCCTACAAGTCATCTAATATATATAAGAAAGTCCGTTCTGATATAGATACTCTATGTGGAGTGGTACATTACACTATGCTTTCTTTATTCTTTCATAAAACTAAAGTTTACATTTACTGAATTACGGATAATGAAAATTTTATTTTTTTGAAGGAAGGAGACATCATTGAGAAAAGAGGAAGTATGCAAGCCAATTTCATTACACAATGTTTGGTTCTAACAGAAAGATCGTTCATAAATATGTATCGCGATCTAGGATACTACTGGTTGCGACTTGGTATATATATTGGTTTGGGTTCCGCATTAGGAACACTCTTTTACCAAATTGGTTTGGGATTCGACTCAGTAAATGTAAGTCTTATGTTGTAAATCTCTGATACAGTAGATTGTTTGCATAATTAAAAAAAAAAAAAAAAAAAACCCGATCGCCAAACATGTTTTTTTAAAACGTGTTTCCATTCATCTACTATTAATTACCAATTAAGATTGATTATTTTGGTTCTTAATAACACAGGCTAGGATTTCAATGCTCATGTTTGTTTCTACATTCCTGACCCTTTTAGCCATTGGTGGGTTCCCGTCTTTCGTGGAGGAAATGAAGGTTCGTTGACATATCTTAGGTGTTTTTGGATAAGCAAAACGCATGTACAGCTTGAACTTATAATTCCTTTTTAATCGTTACTACATGTATCATGTACGTATATAGGTTTTTCAACTGGAAAGATTAAATGGGCACTACGGAGTTGGATCATTTGTTGTCAGCCATACCATCTCCTCAACGCCATACCTACTTGTGATCTCTTTAATACCAGGAGCTATAGCTTACTCCCTCGTAGGGCTACAACGAGAACCCAGGCTATTCATCTATTTCTCATTAGTTGTCTTTGTGTCAATGTTGTTGGTTGAAGGTCTTATGATGCTCGTAGCTGCTGTTGTTCCAAATTTGCTCATGGGCATCATTTCTGGCGCTGGGATCGTAGGATTGATGATACTGGGTGCAGGGTTCTTTCGTTTGCCAAACGATCTACCATATTTCTTCTGGAAATACCCTTTGTACTATATTTCACTCCACAGGTATGGATTACAAGGATTATACAAAAATGAGTTTAAAGGGCTAAAGTTTCCTCAGTACGTGGGAGGTCCTCCTACTATTGATGGTGAGATGATATTGAACAGTGCATTGCACATCGAGACGGGAGTTTCTAAGTGGATTGATCTTGGAATCTTGTTTGGTATGGCTGTCGCATACAGGATAATACTCTTTTGTGCTATTAAAGCGACAGAGAGAGTAAGGCCTATTATTAAAGCTTTCATATCGAAATCTACTTTTGGAAACTAGAAATGCTTCCAAAGAATCCCATTTGTCGTTTGTTTTATATTATATATTGTGAACCCGAAAGTCCAAGTGTATTCAGGACCTCGAATGTATGACTTTCAATTCTTCGTCTATCGTTTTTTGTTTCCCTATACTTGATCGATCATGTACCATACTTATATGAAAATGTTAATTTATTGGGGCAATTTTATAAGTTACGATCCTCATTCCTCACGAGTTTTGTTTTTCTCTCAACATCCGATAACGTGCCACACTATTCCACTTGGACTATGTGTAGTTTAATCATGGATTATTAAAAATTTAACAGTTTTTTTTGTTGTTTTATATAATTAAAAAAATTATAAAATAAGTTAACATATATTATTAGTTAACTTAGTAAATTAAATTAATGAACGTAAAACGAATTAAACTTTTAAATATATAATAATAAGAATATAAGAGATATATAAATTATATTTAAACGTTTAATTTGTTTTTAGTTCAATAATTTATGATAAAACTTGGTTTTTGAAAATATCAAGTTTAGTCCTTAAGTTCAAAAAACCTCACAGATGGTCCATGTGGTTTCAAAACTTTTAATGTTTAGTTCTTCCGCCTAACTATGTCAGCTTTCTACCGTTAAGTAAGGGGTATTTTCGCATTTCAATACGTAGGGACCATTTATGAAGGTTTTTTTTATTATTTTAAATAAAAAGATAACTAAAAAATAATTATTTTAATATATAATGGTCTCTCTCTCTCTCTCTCTATATATATATATATATATATATATATATATATATATATATATATATATATATATATATATATATATATGTGTGTGTGTGTGTGTGTGTATGTGTGTGTGGACATGCTTGTGTTATTTGCTTCCAGTCACCATAAATTCAAACATCACCTGTGCTTCCCTTACTCTTCATCTTCAATTATTTTCCCCTTCGTTAATGTATGTTTCACTTTCATTTTTCGAGTGTTTTTTCTTTCTTTCTTTCTAGCCTTGTTGGAATCATCGGTTTCTGGGGACCTTCAAAGGATTAACAACATTCCCTTGTTTTTCTATTTCTCTAATTTAAGGTATTGGAACTAAATTAAAGTGAAGTTGACAAACACCCTTGAAAACCTGTTACTACTTTCCCTTTTGACACATGAACAGGTTGAGTAAGATATGGTGCTAGTTTCTCATAATTTCTGCCATTGGAATCCATAGCAACTGCAATCCCAACTTGCTCGATAGCTTCCACTCATTCCCCCGCTGATCCATCGAGAATAGGAACTTGTAATTGCATATGAAACCTATCAATCTAACTGAAGATTTCTATAACGTCAAGATAAACACACACACACACAAATATCACACAATCGAAGATTTGGTTATGAGTTTACAAACCCATAAATTTGCAGAAAATCAAAGAGAAAGAAATATGTAGAAAATCTAACCTAAACGTATGCATCATGTATATCCTTTCAAGATCCAGTTTTATATTCATGATGTTTTCAAGAAAACCCCCATGTTTGCAGCAGACGCGTAATCTCACTAATACTCTCTCCTCCGATTAGGGCTTGAAACGATTTCGACTTCATAACTTTGGGTTGTGTTATATATCATTTGGGTTTTAACCTAACACAAACTATAGAGGAAGGAAAATGTAGAAGTGACATTTGAAAGGAGGAGCTAGAAGGTAAAGGAGGATATGAACGCTAATGAACCACAGTAGACACGAAGGAAACATGAATGAAATTAAACATTATCCTCCGATTGATGACCGATCGTGAAGAGGATGAAGCGATGAGGGGTATGGTTCGACAGTGGATGGCGATTCGTGAAGGGAAGGGAAGAAAGCTCACAGGCGGCTAAGCCCAGTATTCCTGGGTCGATTGATAGCGACGAGGGAGATCGTCGGTGGGTATAACGTGGTCGTCAACCATGGAACAAGTGAGGGAACGATATGGGTAAGGCAAAAGGGAACGAATGTAGAAGCGAAGAACAAGGATATCTGCTAATATTTTTATTGGTTTACGAGAGAGGGAGAGAGAGAGAGAGAGAGAGAGAGAGAGAGAGAGAGAGAGAGAGAGAGAAAGAGAAATAGAAAGACAGAGAGAGAGAGAGAGAGAGTAAGTGAGAAAGAGAAAGAGAGAGAGAGAGAGAGAGAGAGAGAGAGAGAGAGAGAGAGACCATTATATATTAAAATAAATATTTTTTAGTTTTCTTTTTATTTAAAATAATAAAAAAAAAACCTTCATAAATGGTCCCTAGGTATTGAAATGACGAAAATACCACTTACTTAACGGTAGAAAGCTGACCGAGTTAGGCGGAAGGACAAAACATTAAAGTTTTGAAACCACAGGGACCATCTGTGAGGTTTTTTGAAATTAGGGACTAAACTTGATATTTTCGAAAACCACAGAGACCATTTTTGAAGTTTTGTCATAATTTAATTTATTAAGTTAACTAATGATATATTTTAATCGTATGTTATAACTTTTTTAATTATATAAAACAATAAAAAAAAACTGTTAAATTTTAATAATAATATTTTATTATTATAATATAACACTACTAGAAAAAAGGATGTTTTCTTACGGAAAATAGCTACGGAATGGCTACAGATCACCTACATATAGGGACGTCCTAATTTAGTAACGAAATAGCTACCGAATAACTACGGATGCTAGTCTGTAGTTATTCCGTAGTTAATTAGCTACAGAATTGCTACAGAATAGTTACAGATACAATATCAAACCATTAAATGAGTAAGAGATCTCGAATGTGCACACGACTTTATGAACGATATTAATAACTATAAGTTGTTGAAAATAAAGATAATCATGTATAATAGATGTTTGAAAAAAGCGAAGAGAAAAAAACGATATTTAATGCCCAAAAAATCAAAAATAAGAAAAATATGTAGCTAATCCGTAGCTAATTAGCTACAGATATTCCTTATTTTCGATTTTCCGGATACTAAACATCATTTTTTCCGCTTTGTTTTTTTTTCACACCTCTATTATACATTATTATCTATATTTTCACAAACTTATAGCTATTAATATCATTCATAAAGTCGTGTACACCTTCATGATCAAGTATTCGTTTTACAGTTTAACAATGTAAGGACTATACTTTTCACCAACTTGTGATGAGTGTATTTTTGTATATGTATATTTACATACATGAATTAGTTGTGGTATATGTGTACGTGTATGTGTGTATGTATACGTGTTTGTGAGTATTTATATGTGAATATAGATCATAAGAATTATAATGTTAAACTGTGAAACGAATACTTGATCCCGAATGTGCATACGATTTTATGAATGATATTAATAGCTATAAGTTGGTGAAAATATAGATGATAATGTATAAAAGAAGCGTAAAAAAATAAAGTGAAAAAAATGACGTTTGGTCCCCGAAAAATTGAAAATAAAACACTTCCGTAGCTAATCCATAACTAATTAGCTACAAAAAAAAAAAAATTTGATTTTTCGGGCACCAAACTTCGTTTTTTTCGCTTCGTTTTTTTTTCACCTCATTTATACATTATCATCTGTATTTTCATCAACTTATAACTGTTAATTTTATTCATAAAATCATGTGCACCTTCGTGATCAATTTATAGCTAATAATAATAATAATAATAATAATAATAATAATAATAATAATAATAATAATAGAAATAATAATAGAAATAATAATAATAATAATAATAATAATAACAACAACAACAACAACAACAACGTAGTGTATAAAAGTAATAATCGACCAACTAGGAATGGATACGGTATGCCAGACGGATTGGTAAGATAGTGATCGTATTTGTAGGAATCCGAACTCGAATCCCACCCTTGGTTTTTTTTCGTAGCTAATGACTAGCAAATTCGTAGCTAATTCTTTTTTTAAATAAAATCCCCATCTTTTCTAGGATTAATATGTCGGTCGAATAAAACTTAGAAACCCAAAAAAAAAAAAAAAAAAAAAAAAAAAATCCTCACTGAAGCTTTTCTCCTGACCCTCTTGTCCAATGTCGCCGTCGCTGCCCCTAACCGCCCGTCACCTGCCGACCCACGTTTTCTTCCCCATCGCCGCCCATTGCGGCCTCTCTCTTGGCCTCTTTGCTCGATTCTTCCCCAAAAAGGTAAAACTCTAGTTTTTTTTTTTTTTTGAAATTACTTCATGTATATAATTTAGATGCTTTATTCATTGATAATGATGATTTGTTTTGTTGAATGTGAGGTTTTAGATTATATTTTAGCTCGAATTTAAAGTTTTAGGTTCAATTTTGGTTGAATTTGATAAATGTTTGGTTAAACTCTTAGCTTTATTGAAAATGTGATACATATTAGGTTTGTTTGTGAGATTGTTAAATGCTATATAAATGATATATAAAAAAATGTTGTGAACTTCCTTTGTTAAAACTGTTAATTTTGTTGAAATGTGATGTTAATTTTTTTGTTGAAAATGTGATACATGGTTAGTTTGTGATAATGTTAAATGTGATATAGATAAAATTACAAAAATGGTCCCTATGGTTTGCCAAAAGTCACAAAATCAGTCTCTGCTAATTTTTTTTAACGAACATGGTCCCTGTGGTTTCCAAAACTTGCATCAATGGCCCTTTTTGCTGACGCCGATACTGTTCATCCTTTAGTGTAAGGGTATTTTGGTCTTTTCAAATAGCAGGGACTGAGTTTGTGACTATGGGTAAACCATAGGGACCATTTATGTATTTTTTTTCTATATGTTACGTTTATGAATTTGTGACTTTTCCACCCATTTACCTTTTAAAATATCACTTTGAACCCTTCACTTTGAACTTTGAAAAATGTTACTTTCACCCCTTTATTTTCTAAATTTTCGTTTTTAACCACGTATTATATATAATTTGTTTTTTATTAATAGCTTTTGTTCGCTAACCTAAAAAAACTATTTTTACGTATTTATTTTCATATATTTGTCGGTATAATTCAAGGTGATCAAAGTGTCGATTATAATTTAGAACTTTCTTTCGTTATTTTTTTTAAAGTTACATGGTTTTTTTTTATAAAATTGTCGGTTTAAATTCGCGCTTATTTTTCGATGTAGTTTTTTTTTTAACTTTATGTATGTTTCCTACGTATGAGACGGGTCATATATAATAACTTTTGTTTGTTAATTTTAAAAAATATATTATATTCGAGATTATCTATGTTTTGATGTATTTTTTATACATCTGTGCTTAATTTTATATACATTCATACGTATCATTCGGGTCATATATAATAACTTTCGTTTGTTAGCTTAAAAAAATGTAGTATATTCGAGTTTGTCTATGTTTCGACCTAACTTTTGTTTCATGTTTTTTACATATCAATATAGATTCGAGTTCGTCTATATTTCAACGTAATTTTTTTTTATGTTTCGTGCTTATTTTTATGTACATGTTTTTTTCATTCATGTTTTTTTACGTCGAAATGCAACTTTTATGATTATAATCACAAAAATTCAACTTACAAAATCCAAGCTTATAATTACGCTTTTATCTATTATATGTGAACAAACTTATACGTATAAAATAAGCACCAAAACGTACAAAAAAAATTAAATCAAAACATAAAAAATAAAGAAAAAGAAAAACTCAAATTTATATCAGCACGTACATAAAAATAAGTAAGATTTTTTTAAGTTAACGAACGAAAGTTTAAATAATAAAAAAATATATATAATATGTGACGCTAATAATAAATAGGAAACGTACAGAAAATAAAGCACGAAAACGTTAAAAAAATATGTTTCGCAAAACGTTTTGGTGCTTATTTTATGTATGTTTCTACGTATAAGTTTGTTCACATATAATAGATAAAAGCATAATTATAAGCTTGAATTTTGGTGATTATAGTCATAAAAGTTGTATTTCGACGTAAAAAAACATGAATGAAAAAAACACGTACATAAAAATAAGCACGAAACATTAAAAATAAAATTATGTCGAAATATAGACGAATTCGAATCTATATTGATACGTAAAAAACATGAAACAAAAGTTAGATCGAAACATAGACAAACTCGAATATACTACATTTTTTTAAGCTAATAAACAAAAGTTATTATATATGACTCAAATGATACGGAAGAATGTATATAAAATTAAGCACAAAATGTATACAAAATACATCAAAACATAGACAATCTCGAATATAATATATTTTTTAAAATTAACAAACGAAAGTTATTATATATGACACGTATCATACGTAGGAAACGTACATAAAGTTAAAAATAAAAAAAATAAAAAAAAAAAATAAAAAAAAAAAAAACTACGTCGAAAAATAAGCTCGAATTTAAACCGACAATTTTATAAAAAAAAACATGTAACTTTAAAAAAAAATAACGAAAGAAAGTTCTAAATTATAGTCGAAACGTTGATCACCTTGAATTATACCGACAAATATATGAAAATAAACATGTAAAAATACTTTTTTTAGGTTAGCGAACAAAAGTTATTAATAAAAAACAAATTATATATAATACGGGGTTAAACACGAAAATTTAGAAAATAGAGGGGTGAAAGTAACATTGTTCAAAGTTCAAAGTGAAGGGTTCAAAGTGATATTTTTAAAAGTAAATGGGTGGAAAAGTCACAAACTCATAAGCATAAAATATAGAAAAAAAATACATAAATGGTCCCTATGGTTTACTCATAATCACAAACCCAGTCCCTGCTACTTGAAAAGACTAAAATACCCTTACACTAACGGATGAACAGTAACGGCGTCAGCAAAAAGGGCCATTGATGCAAGTTTTGGAAACCATAGGGACTATGTTCGTCAAAAAAATTAGCAGGGACTGACTTTGTGACTTTTGGCAAACCATAGGGACCATTTTTGTAATTTTGTCTATAAAAATGTTGTGAACTTCAATTTGTTAAAAATGTTAATTTTGTTGAAATGTTAGGTTAATTTTTTGTTGAAAATGTGATACATGTTAGGTTATTTTGTGAGAACGATAAAGGTGATATAAATGTTATATAAAAAAATGTTGTGAACTTCAATTTGTTAAAAATGTTAATTTTGTTAAAATGTTGGGTTAATTTTTTTGTTGAAAATGTGATACATGTTAGGTTAGTTTGTGAGAATGTTAAATGTGATATAAATGTTATATAAAAAATGTTGTGAACTTCAATTTGTTAAAAATGTTAATTTTGTTGAAATGTTAGGTTAATTTTATAAATTTGTTAAAAATGTTAGATTAAATAGGATGTTATATATATCATTAGTTATATATGTATAGTAGGTTAACAATTTTTATGGGCTTCTTTTTATGTATCATTAGTTATATATATATATATATATATATATATATATATATATATATATATATATATATATATATATATATATATATATATAAGATTAAATGGGATGTTATACTATTATCATGTTTAGTTTAAAGTTTTAACATATTTTTATATCGAAATGTAGTTTTAGATCGAAATGTTGTCTAATAGAGAATGGATGTTCACGAAGAGACTCGATAGTCATCGTTTGCTTAATCCACAATGGCCACATTATGTCAATTGTTTTTGGATTTTGCTTACACGAATGCAAAGTCGCAAATGCTAATGGATCGAAAGCAAGGCACACCGCGGGTAGTATAGGATTTGGCGAGCACCGTACCAACTTATTAAGTATCATAATGATAAATTTTGTTATCTTTTTTTTTAACACTAACTACATCTATTATAGTTTGTATTTTATGTAGGAAAAGACGATGGGTAAACCACCCACACAATTTGATGTTTACATGAAGATGCATGGTACATCTGAGGCGATGATGTAAGCATTAACGGGAGGCCTCCTGTTTATAGAGGGATGAGAAAATCGGAAGTCAAGGTCGTTGTTGTCGGCGTCAATGTCAGTTACTCGAGAAGTCATGACCTGAGCTTGAAGTTGTTGTCGGTGTCAATGTTAGTTGCTCAAGAAGTCATGACCTGAGCCTAAACCTGAGACGTGACCGAAGATGAAGAAGCAGTGATGGTAGTGGGGGTGTTGGTAGATTTGCTGCTTCATTTGTGTGGGTAAACCAAACTTGAGATCCGCCCCTGGTTCATTTGAGAAGGAAAGTTGATTGCACCGATTTGAGTGTGTTTTTGGATATAATCATTGATTCAAACATATTTTGTTCTTCAAGGCGCATACAGTTCTCTAAGAACGAATTGAATGATTTCGATTTTTGTTTCTGGAACTCTAGAACAAACCCATATTTTGTGTGTGATTTTCATTTCTGAAACGATTTCAAGGAGTATTCTTGAGTGTGTATGTGTTTAAAAGAGATCGTGTCTATGTGTTATTGAGTGTGTATATGTGTATGTATTTTGAAGAACAAAGCCATAAAAGTTAAAGTGTGTGTTTTTTTCATAACTATGTGTGTTCTTGAGTTTTGAAGAACAAACCTAGAGAGAGAAAGAGAGAGGTGGGACCCTTGCATATTAAATTTTATTTATTTATTTTAAAAAAAGTAATACAAAACCTCATAAATGGTCTATGGGTAGTGAAATGATAAAAATACCCCTTACTTAACGGCCAAAAGTTAACGGAGTTAGCGAAAATGACCATTTGTTAAAAGTTTTGAAACCACAAGGACCATCTGTAAGGTTTTTTGAACTTAAGGACTAAACTTGATATTTTCGAAAACCACAGGAATTATTTTTGAAGTTTTGTCTAAATAATAAAAAGTATAAAAAGTAAAATAATATTTAGTATGAGAAATATAGTTATTTCATGTCCGAGACGAAAACTCATGACAAAATAATATCACATGGATTGTCGGAGTAAAAACAAAATACAAATGAAGACTCTACCAAATTACATGGGTAATTTGTGTAATTTAATCTACAAATTATTATTGAGGTATTGGAAATTGTTTAGTTAAAAGTTAAAACTACTTATGTTTTTTAATAAATGTGTTTATTAGTTTATACAGTGATAAAACGAAGTTTTATTAAAAGTGTTTGGATTAATTTATGCATCACCAAAACCTAATAAGTTGATAAGTTGTTTTTTTTTAGTGTTTGACAATTTTATTTATACTTATAAAATACCAAAAATAACATTTTATATATTATTGTTTATAAAAAAAATTAATGTAGCTTATCGTTTGTCATTTATAATACCATTATTATACCAGTGAACATTTGGACAATTATATAGCTAGCTAGCTTCCATTTAATATCAAGTTATAATGACGTCTTATCATGTATTTGATAAATAATCAAGTACAATAGTACATATATATCTATTATCTAAATCATGTTTTTAGCTAAACAATAAAATAATTTTTTTATAATCGTCTTTTTGGAATGCGTGCAGATTTTATATCGGTGAGGTTCCAATAAGGGAGATATTAAAAAGCGATGAAATGGGAAGCGATTTCCCTTCAAAACCTATGGCTTTATACGAATGAATTATTATAAAATAAACTAGATTATGACCCACGTATAAACGTGGGGGACATATAAAAAAAATAAATATAAATGTAAAATTAATCCTAATAACTAATTAATGTTTTAAAAAAAATTATTAATTTATAAGGATAGATGTTTTATTTGTAAAATTATAATGATTAGTTAAAATTAATATATACATTGAAATATCTGATCGATGGTATGCACGTGTGATATTTGATATAACATGAATGTACAATAGTTAATTTAAACTAATCATGCAAAATGTTTTGAAGATACGAACGTTGTTTAAAAATTGTAATCTTAACCATATATATGTGCTAATATTGATTCTTGTAATTGTGATTTACACGGTATAGACAACATCAACATCAATTTTTTTTTGATAATTTTGCTAAGTTTTGTTTTTTCATTTAATAGTACTAATTATATGTGCTACTTTGCTTCTAAAACCTGAAAGAAAATTCTAAGTAAAATAATGACTATAAAAAATAATTACTTAAAATTTACATAAAGAGACATTCAAATGATAACTAATTCCAATACTTGAAAAGGCTTCAACATCAATACATCATCAGCTAAATTGTCGGGTAGAAACTATAAAAAAAAAATAGTCAAAATGTTGAAAAAAAAAACTAAAAATTAACATTTTTAGCATTCTTTAAAAGATAAGATACTATATATTAGATAACAATAGTATATAGTGAGTACCTTTATTGCTAACTTTAAGTTCACCGAACTCCCTTTCGCTACACATACACACTCTTCTTTGAGCTTTTTTTTGTTCATAGACGGTAATCGAATGATCGTTTATTGTTTATATAATCTCATTATAATGAAATATGGATGCAAAACATATGTTTCTTCCATCGTGCTAATTAAATCTACAAATTTGATTCGTATAGAAAAGAATGAAAGAAGCATCCCGGTTTTCAGATATTGTTATTTACCATGTTTAATAAACATTTGAATATAAGCACATTAATATATTCTGGTTAGGGAGGATAGAGTCATAGTAAGAATGATACCTCCAAGATACCACTCCAGCTTGAGTGGGCTAGGAGGAGTGGGTTGTTTATGTAGCTTCACTAACCCGCTTCATCCTTTCTCTCTCTCTCTCTCTCTCTCTCTCTCTCTCTCTCTCTCTCTCTCTCTCTCCTCTTGTACCATGTTTCTTAAAACTTATACCATAGTTTTTTTGTATTTTTTAAAATTGAGTGGATTGAAAAGGATAAGGTTTCTATGTGTTGTGGGTTGGAAAAGATGGAAGAAAAGGGAGAGGGAAAAGTTGATATGGTAGCGGGTTCATGAATGATGGTTTCCATATTGATAGGTAATCGTAAAAGCTAGATAATAGAATGAGTAATTTTGTTTCAGAGACATGTTTGTGAGGCATGGAACAGAATATAATAAATATTTAATACGATTTTATGGTATACATTGCAATTTAAATTATAAAGATAATCTTTCACATATCTTTGTTTAGTTATTATTATGTAATTTAAAAAGGTTTATATTGCAACTTTTATACTAATGTCTTATCTTATTGCGGAGAAAAGCTAGATACTCATAATGTTCCCAACCCTATTTTCAAGAGTGTAGGGTACAACTATTTATCCTTGAGAAAGTAAAGTCAATAAGAAGATTCAAACCAGTTAAACGAAATAATAAGGTTGTGCAAGGTTCTTATTATACTTCTCAACATGACCAGACAACGCAAGTACTTGCATAGCGTCACGTTCATAACTAAAACGTATTCCAAAAACACAAAATGAAAATTAGCAATCTGAGTTCTATGTATCTCTCATTTGAAAAAAACAGAATAATATGTAATATAAATTAGAATACAGTTTTTCACAAAAAAAAAACCTACTAAGTAACCAAAAGTAATCAATCATAAACATTTTCCAATCAGGTTTATCGATGTAATCTATTTACATGGTATATTAAAACTTTGTATTTTCTTTGCTATTGAGTCTAAAAAATGTTTTATAATATTAAAAAGGGATCGGTGAATAACTCCTTTCTGAAAGCCCAATTTGTGTTTTTATAAAAAGAGTTTTTTTACAATAAATCAAAACAAATATCACTAGTGGGTTTTGCTGAGTTGTAGGATATGTGGATCACTCATTGGTATAAGGGTTTGAATTTCATCTCTAAATTCAAGAAGAGATCAAATGGGTAAAACATTATTGACATTGACTCAGATATATCTTCCATTCACGATTTCGTAAGCCACAAACAAAAATCATTGACTAAACACATACACAAAAAACGTAAAAATAAAAAAATAAAATTGACATATACAAATTTACTACCTAGTGGACATATCTTCCAAATCGAAACAATGGATGAGAGGTAGTTGTGCTATTGTGTCCATCTTTTTGCTCTCAGATACATATAACTTAAAAAATCAAAATCAACAATATAGATCATAAGAAGAAAAATCGAAGCAGATTTAGAAAACGTAACCATTATCGATCTAAACTTAAATCGAAAGGTTTTATAGATTGGAACTTCATAGTTGAAACATAATAAAATAAACATAATGTAAAACTTAACCAAAATCGATCTAACCTACGATCAAATTAAAGTAGAATCCAAATAAAATTTATCTCTATATCATTCCTAATTCTTCAATGATGATCGAACACAAGATTAATCCATATAGATCGAAACCTATAAGTACTCTATTTCTTTTTTCCCCTATTTTGTTCTCCAGTACAAAACTTAGGTTAGATAGATTATGTAAAGAAATGAGGAGAAAATGTAGGGATATTGGTAATAAAGGGTGCGGTGGTGTATTTTTTTCATTTTATTTTTAGTGAGATTTAATTGTTATTAATAGAATTCCTAATTTAATTCATTTTATTTTTGGTGAGATTTAATTGTCATCAATAGAATTCATAATTTAATTAATTTTTACTTTTGATGAGATTTAATTGTTATTAATAAACTTCCTAATATAAAACATAATATACGTTTTATAAATTTGGTGGATAAAATTAAAATGATTGATAAAGATGATGTCAGCAAATAATCTAATGGTGGAAAATATAAGATTAAAATGCAATCAATAGCTTTGATTTCTTCATTTTAGAATTAAAGGTTCTCTTTTAATAATATTTAGAGATGCTAGCTATAAATACGTAGTTTTGATTAGAGATAATTTTTTGAAAAAAAAAAAATACAATTTCCTAACAAAGATTTTTACGTTTCCTTATTCCTATAAAATAGAAATCGATTCTCCTTTTTTTTTTCGAATGATTACATAATAATCGCTGTGAAAACAATCGACAATAACAAAAAAAGATTTCATATAATCGCAATTTCGACTAAACCAAAACACGATTTCACAGGAATCGCAATTTGCATAAAAAGAAGTTTCAATTCAATTAACTGGTTTCGTGCAAACATTGTTGTGCTAGCTCATCCTGTTCCATGATCGATTTCGTTCAATGATAGCCTGGTTGTGAAACAAAAACGTTTTGTCATACGATCACAAAAAAAGAATTCAAATAAATTGGAATTCAAAGCAATCAGAGTTCACAGAAAAACCAAAGAAGGTAAATTCACATATCAGTTTAGATATTGATTTCCAGTCAAAAAAGTTTTAAGGTTTATGCATAGTCCATCAAAGAATCTCAATTAGATTGTAAGATATGATCACCAATGTTTTGAGTTAGAATACACCAGATTCCTTAGCTGCAAATCATATAAATAATCAGTTAAATACCCATCTCCATTATGACAAAAGAAATAAAAAATAATGGTTTTATACCTAAAAGTGATGAATCGTAGGCTTGACTATTTAGGTATTATGGAAAAATTCATAGTAGTTGTCACCATTCTGTTTCTGTTTTCATAGTTTCTGTATTGTTCAAGTTTTGTTTATCTGTAACTTTCTCTTGTTACATTGTGCTTTCGTTAGTGCTAGCTGCTTGCTTTTAGCATTTTTTTTTTCATTTTATATTTGACCATTTAAATGTATCTGTACTATTCCTATTCCTACTAATGAATTAAATCAATGGAAAAAAAAAAACAAGGAGAAGTCGATGATAGTTTCTGTGTAATATCACATTTGATGACAACTTTATTATTATTTTTTTTAAACAATTAGAAGGTCCTATAAATTAAACATACAAACATTTTTTTTAACTAATCATTGATACATTATATGCACATGTATCCACAAATTATTTGGATCCATATATTAACTTAAAAAAAATAATAAAATTGGTTATGTGTGATGAATAACACATTGTTTTATTTATATGCTTTGCAACAAGAAAGAATGGAGAAGACCATGATGTTTGAAACCGAAGCAACTGATCTGGCTATAGAACCGTATATAAATAAAAATGTCGACACAAATGATTTGATGGAAGAAACATATGAATCTGAAGCACGTAACGATTTCGATGTGAACATTGAATTTGACGAAGATGAAGATAATGTTGAAAGGATACTGGGAAAGGTTTTCGATACGCCCGACGAAGCATATACATTTTATAACGATTATTCCTTTTTACATGGTTTTGGTATACGTAAAGATGATACGGTTAAAAGCACAAGAACAAATGAGCCTTATCGGAAGTATTATGTATGTTGCAAAGAAGGTTTCAAACGGGTAGACAACAATGATTCAAGTGGAAATGAGAAAAAAAACGTCGTAGAGATGTTAAAACTAGATGTCAAGCAAAGCTTCGAATTACAAGACAGGAGGATGGAAAATGGTTGGTGGACTTATTTAATGACACACACAATCATGAATTGACCATGACACCAACGAAGGTAATCAAACATCGATCTCATAGTAATTCCACCGTTCAATAGAAGGTAAATTCATGATTGTGTGTGTATTTTGTGAAAAAACGAAAATATGAGGGTATTTTGTGAAAAAACGAAAGTACGACGGTATTTTGTGAAAAAACGGAAGTATGAGGGTATTTTTGGGTAAAACTGAAAGTATGTGACCATAATGGGCCAAAACTGAAAATATGTGTCAAGACGAAATTATGATGTTATTGTGAGTGAAAAACGAAAATATGATGCTATTGTGGGTGAAAAACAAAATTATGATGCTATTATGGGTTAAAAACGAAATTATGGCGCTATTGTGGGGTAAAAACGAAAATATGATAAGTACATTGGTATTTTGAATAAATAAGAAAAGTAGGTTGCTATTTCAAGACAATCCACCAAAAACAATACTATTTTGTATACACTTTCTGTCAACATATAAATTTCGTCTAAAAACTATAAAAATTATGTCCTAACTAATACATGATTACATCACTTAACACACTCTTCAACTTCTTTGGTGTCTACGTGCAACCCAAGATCTTTCAATGGTAATGATCTGCATAAAATAAATTGGTATAAAGAATAAAGAATGGTTGTACAAAAGCTAAAATATGATCAACATTCCAAACCCTTAGTGTAATTTTCATTTTTTTTTTTATCCATTCAACCTAATACGAAAGCCCAAAAGGAAACACTTGATAAAGGTACTAACATTTATGGATTTCAAAAAAAAAATGGTTAAAGAATACTGACATATATCTAACCGTGTAAATGATCTTCAAGTGATCCCAAAGTCAGAAACTCATAAACTTGGAGCACAATAACCTATCAAATTTACAAGAATTGGGTGATGTAAGAGGGTAATTATAAGAACCTCCACCAAAAATAGCAACAACAAACCATTCAACATTTAGGCATGCTATAATAAATAACAACAAAACATTCAATGCCAAAAACTTTTCTCTTATGATTTGATGTGAAGCAACTTTTTTGGTGTTGACCAAAAGCTGACCTGCACTCACATTACAAACATATAAATTAAAAATTGAATCATTAATTAATTATTTGTTAAATTGTTAGGAAAAAAACAAGTGCTCACATGATAACAAAAATGAGGGACCGAAGGCTTGTGGTTTAAATTCGCTAGGAGAATAATAAAGCAGATTAAGACTATAAGTTTTTTGGTATGAAGGTGTACATGATAAATAATAAATTCATTCAAAGGGTAGACGGCACTTTAAAACAAAAAAGGAAGGGCTAATTGTAGCTTCAAGTATACAATTGGGTCAAAAGAACTTATTAATCCTGTTCTTTGTGTCTGATAACAAATGATAATTGAACACCTGTTGGACATAAAAAAAAAAAAAAAAATTGTGAAAAACACATGGTATGTAATCACAAACCAGATACCGGATTCTATGAGTGAAATCAACACAACTCAAAATCCAAGAAGGAATTGTATAAACCCAACATCTATACCCTTGTTGATCACTGGTCGCTTGGCTACTAAAATTGATATTTATGTGAACAAAACTTCACTCAAGCATTTAAACAAACACTTAGTGTACATTATCAACAAATTTATATTTGAAAAGAATAAAAGACAGAAATTACCAAAGAATTCACCTGGTATTTCACAAATTTTAGTGTAAGGAAATTACTATAAGTCTAGTTTAATTTTACCTAAGGCAAATTCAGAACAAAAGGCACACCAAGAACAAACTGAAGAAGATGAAATAAAGAAGCCTCATCCTGTGACCTGATTAGGCAGACAAAAAAAACCAAAGAAGATATAAGAAGATACCTCGATTATAAATAAGATTCAAAAATTCGTGCATAAACAAAATCAACGAAAATCGAATACAATCACCAAATCAAGGAAAATCGAAAATCAGTGCATAGGACTTACGAGAACTGAAGCCAAAATCACGCAATCTCTGGTGTAAATCGATAGTGAATCAGAAAAAATCAAACGATGGAACCTTCAATGGTGAATCAACAAAAATTAAACGCTTGAACCTCAGTGTTATCAGCAAGGATTCGACACTTCTCAAGTTTTAAGGAATCAGATTGGAACAAAAGTTAGATTCACTTTTCCCATATATATATATATATATATATATATATATATATATATATATATATATATATATATATATATATATATATATATTCAGATTCATTTGAGACCATTCTAATTTTGTAAGACCGTGAAACCAAATCTAAAAATAATTTTAAAATGCAAAATAAATGAAAAATCCAAAAAAAAAAAATTAAATATTATTTTCGGAACTTGAACTAACTAAAAAATAAAAATAAAAATCCTGTTTTTTTTTTTTTTAAATACGTGAAATATTCTAATAGAATATTACAATAACATATTCTAAAAAATAATTTTAAAATGCAAAATAAATGGAAAAATCTAAAAATTCTTTTTTTAAATATTATTTTCGGAATCTAAATTAAATAAAAAAAATTAAAAAAATTAATACGTGAAATATTCTAATAGAATATTACACTTACATATTCTAAAAAATAATTTTAAAATGAAAAATAAATGGAAAAATCCAAAAATTCTTTTTTTAAATGTTATTTTCGGAACCTGAATTAACTAAAAAAAAATGCATCTCACGGTCTCACAAAATTAGACCGTCTCACATGATCCTAACCCTATATATATATATATATATATATATATATATATATATATATATATATATATATATATATATATATATATATATATATATATATATATATATATATATATATATATATATATATAAAAGTTTAGAACCAAAAAATATTAAGAACCATAAAAACCATCTCTTTTATTTATAAGACTCTAAACTTTTGATTTTTTATTTTTATTTTGTTTGTTGAACAAAAAGCAAGGACATAAAGATCATTTTACCATCAAATACATTGTTAACATATTATAATCCATTAAACATTTTTTTTCCTACAAGTCTAAATCTAAATTTTTTTGAACACTTTCAGAATCTCTTAGGAACACCATGTTTCACTTTCGCTGACCACCACCACCACCGCTGGCCGCCATCACTGCTGAATATCACTACCTCCCCCGTCGTTGTCTCATACCAACAGTAAACGACCACCTCCGCCTCCCGTCTCCGGTGGCGTGATTCTGACGAGTTTCTTTTGTGCTCTTTGCTCAGATATGTTTAGATCTAAGATTTCAGAGGTTTTGCTAGTCTAGATTTAGTTAGATGTACAACCTCCACCTTCAGATCTGTAATATTATTCTTCAAATTTGTCATCATCGCCTAACCACTGCCTCTTTCCACTATCGTCACCCTGACCGCTGGTTGCTACTAGCCATTCTTATTTATTAGAACTACAAAAAACACCACAAACTGTATTTTGCTGGTGATAGATCAACGAAATTCTCTTTTAGATCTAAGATCTACAACTCCAGATCTAGTTCTCCGCCATTATCTACCAAGAAATTTGAATCCTAAACTATTGTTTGCTCCAGATCTGTTACTCATCTCCTTCAGATATGTGTTTACTGTGTTTTTTTGGAAAAGACCAAACTACAACAGCTTCTATTTTAGAGAGAGGTGATATTTTAATTATTTCTTTTAATTTGTGAGTGGTATTATCGTGGATACTAGGCAACTTACAGGTTCATACATGTTTGATTTCTATTATTACAACTAGAACCTAATCTAGTACAATATTACAAGCATCGTTAGTTAATTAATTAAGAACATGGCATGCTAACTTAACTATTTTTGTTTATATACGTGTCTAACATTTTATTTATTTTTTTACTTTTGATTCATATATTTTTCTTTTAGTTTTATTATTTTCTTGTTTCAATTTAACTATTTTAAATCTGAAAATTTTAAACTATTAATTATATAAATTTTGAGTTTGATATTCTAGGAATATAATATTGCTCGGTCTTTGATGTACGTGATAATAAATACTTTTATTTTGATCTTTTTTTTTCTTTTGTTAACGTGTGAATTTATAGTTTAAATATTTAATTTGTTGTTTGTTTTTGTTAATTTTAATTTTAAATGCTATTAAGTTTTGAATTCAAGTTTGTTTTCTTATTTATTATAATATTTGTATAAAATATTAAGTTATGAATCCTTATTTGTTTTCTTACTTTTTATAATATTTGCATCAAACTTTTATTAATGGTTTATGTTTTATGATTGTTATGATGTAATTGAATTTAGAATGTGTGTTACTATGTTAGAGTTTTTTCAAATAACGATATTTTTTTTTTAAGTTGTAAATTATGGTGTTTTAATATTTCAACTATTATTTAGTTATGTTAAATTAAGTTTTAACAGTGAATGAATTAATTAATATGTTTTTAAGTTATAAATACTATAAATTAGAGTCATGAACTCTTGTAATAAAATGTAAATAAGAATTCTAAAAATGCTTTATTAAAGTGTGAATTTTTGTGTTCCACACAAGGTGTTTATGAAATGCTTCAACAAAATCAAATACGTTTATAGTCTTTAAACATTATGAATGAAACTCCTAAATTGCTTTTATTAAATGGTGAATTAAAGTTTTGAATGTACATTTTTGTGTATTAAACTTTAAATTTATTATATTAAACTTTGAATTTTGTATATTAATTGTGACTTGACTGTATTAAGCTATTAATTCATTGTATTAAATTGTAAATTGATTGTATTAAACGGTGAATTGATGATATTAAGTTGTGAATTGATTGTACTAAATTATGAATTGATTGTATTAAATTGTGAAATGTATGTATTAAGTTGTGAATCGACTGTATTAAACTGTGATTTTTTTTTTATAAATTTTGTGCTTGCTTCTGAAATATGATAAGAAAGAATCATTAGACATATATATTATTATTTTTTTCTAATTTTAAATAAATTATATGAAATTTAATTTGTCAATGTTATGTAAATTAAACTTTGAAAGAAACACCAGCCTCCAGATCTTAAAATATAAATGTAAGTTTTAAGTTAAGAATATGACATTTCAGTGTATCAGATTGTTAATTTATTATATAGTTGTGAATTTTATGGATTAAACAGTAGTTGATTGTATTAAGTTGTGAATAGATTGTTAAAATATAAATTCTTTATGAATGAATTTCTATATTAATCTTCTTGTAAATATATTTTTTTGTGTTCTATAAGTACGTAAGAATGCATTAGTTTTTATAATTGTTTTGTATTAAATTCAAAATGAGTGAATTAATTGGTTTACTAAACTATAAATGTAATATTTAACCTCTCATTGCATTAAACTTTGATATAGTGTCTAAAATATTGAATTAAACTTTGAATTAGTGTGTGGAATATTGTATTAAACTGTGAATTCTACTTTTTTTTATCTAGATTTGAATTTTATATTTGTAAATGAGCTGTAAATGTAATGTATTAAACTATGAATATGTGTTTTTTATGTATTAATTTGTTAATATATAAGTCATTAAGTTGTGAATGCGTATTTTTTTGATGCACTAAGTTGTGAATTTGTGTTTAAAATATTAAATTAAGTTGTGAGTTAGTGTCTGAAATGTTGAATTAAACTGTGAATTTTGATTTTTTATGCATATATGATTTTAGTGGGAAGGATGTTGACGGTGTTGGTAGCGATGGTCGTTGGTCGATATGGTTGATGGTAGTGGACGTTGGTGGTGGTGGTAGAGTAAGGACATGTTCTATTTCTCACTCATCTTCACCTTCTTCGCTGATTCTTCAATGATTTTAGATAACGTATCCTCATTTATTATTCATGAATATGTTTTTTTTTTCTTTTGATGTTTGCTTTTAAAATATGAGATAATTTATTTATGTATTAAACTGTGAATGAGCTTTTTTATACACTAAAATATGATATTATACTTGTAAATGAGTTGTGAATTTATTGTACTAAACTGTGAATTTTATGTATTAAGTTATAAATTTTATTCACAACTTAATATAATAATTTCACAATTTAATACACAAATATGCCTCCAGATATGAACGTAAAAATGTAGACTTTAAGTTGAGAATATAGTTGTGAATATATGACTTATGTGTATTAAATTGTAAATTTATTGTATTAAATTGTGAGTTTTATGTATTAAAATGTGAATTGATTAAATTAAGTTGTGATTTGACTGTAATAAACTATGATTTTTTATGAATTTTTTGTTTGATTCTAAAATATGAGAAGAAAGAATCATTATACACATATATGTTTGGTGTATCTATATCTGGTGATGGTGTTTACATAAAAAAATTGTGCAAAAAAAATATGCACACAAGGTGCTTCATGAAATACCTCAATGAAATTAGATAAGTTATTAAGTTGTAAATGTAGTTGTGAATGTTACCAGTGAAGCTTTTTTAGAGTTAAATAATGAATAAATTGTTAATATAACGTCTCTTTGTATATTTGTTCAGATCTTCTGTTTTATGGTGATTATGGATATGTCGTATATGGTGAACACAATGTGTTTGATGAAATGCTTCAACGAAATTCGGTAAGTTATTAAGATGTGAATATGTGTTTTTTATATATTAATTTGTGAATATATAAGTTATTAAACTGTGATTATATATTTTCTTTATTCAATAAATTGTGAGTTAGTGTCTGGAATATTAAATTAAGTTGTGAATTGATGTCTTAAATATTGCTTAATACAACAACATATGGGATTATACTTGTAAATGAGCTATAAATATATTGTATTAAACTGTGATTTTTGTGTATTAAGTTGTAAATTTTATTCACAACTTAATATAATAAATTCATAATTTAATACGTAGAAATGTCTGCATATATGAAGGTATAAATGTAATTTTTAAGTTGATAATATTGATGTGAATAAATAATTTTACGTATTAAACTGTGAATTAACTATATTAAGTTGTGAATTTATTGTACTATGCTGCAAGTTTGTTATGAATTTTGTGTTTGCTTCTGAAATATGAGAAGAATAATCATTATACACATATATGTTTTTTTTCTAAATTTAAATACATTATACAAAAACTTAAATTTAGAATATTGTGTAAATTAAACTTTGAAAAAAAAAACACTAACCTTCATATCTGAATGTATAAATGTAAGTTTTAAGTTAAGAATATTACATTTCATTGTATTAAATTGTTAATTTAATATATTAAGCATTGTTTTTTTATTAAACGGTAATTGATTATATTAACTTGTGAACTAATATCTGAAAGTGTAAATGTAATTTTTAAGTTAAGAATATGACATTTCATTGTATTAAATTGTTAATTTAATATATTAAGCTCTGAATATTATGTATTAAACAGAAATTGATTATATTAACTTGTGAACTGACTACAACTTAGTATGATTTTTTTTTCTAAACTTTGTGTTAAAATATAAATGATTTATGAATGAACTTCAGTATTAATGTTCGAATATATTTATTTTTTGTGTTGTATAACTACGTAAGAATACATTAGTTTTTTTAATTGTTTTATATTAAATTCAATATGAGTGAATTAATAGGTTTATTAAATTATGAATGTAGTATTTACCCTCTCATTGCATGACTTTATATGCAGATCTGATTTTCAAGAAAAGATGGTTGTAATTTGAGAGACAAACAACAGAGTTGTTTTTTAGAAGGTGGTTAAAATTTTTGCAAATTGAATAATTAAACCGTGAAATGTTTTTTTTGTACATGGACTTTTAGGTTACAATAAAGGGTAAAAAGATAATTAGTAATCATCATCTAACAAGGAGTTTCAAATAAGTAATGAAAGACTAACTTATGAAATAACTTATTTAAGCGTATAAATGCTTATTCTCTCATCCAAACACTAAAAATAACTTATTTATGGTGTCAAATAAATAATCCCAAACACCCTAGTATGTTAAATTCTTGATATAGTGGGTGGGGTCAGATTCATTATAATTTAAGCTGGGTATTGCGTATAAGGTGTTCATACATTAAAGTTACGTAAATCCGCCAAACCAAGTTCATTGAGATTCAGTAGATATTGCGTATAAGGTGTTCATATGTTTATACATTTAAAGTTACCTAAATGTACCCTACCCAAATTTATTAAGATTGAGTAGGCATTGGTCTACATCAATCAGCAAAAGACATAAGCTGGTCAATTGCCTCAATAATCCGTAAAAGGTATTCAATAATTTCTTTGGTTTTTAATTTAATAAACAGTAAATTACAGAAATGTTCTATATGGCTTCGTCTACATTGTAGGTTTATCCAACCTTTAAAAGTTAATACATCTTAGACCAATATAATCTTTTCGTCTTATTTCGTTATAAAAAAAATCGTTAAATCACCACTCTCGTTCCTCCCACATGATCATCGTATCCGACACATCTCCGATGACCATCATTGAAAAAATAAGCATGCTTTATTGCTCTTTGTATACAGATAGATCATGACTACATGTATAGAATTTTCTTCGGCTTATGCAATGCTAGAAAATGGTTTCAATAAGGATATTGAGGCAATTGGAGAAGGCTAAATATTACAGAATTCAGATCTCTAGAAGTTCTAAATATGGTACAAATTTCCCAGTTATAAAGAATTGATTTACCTAATTTGATTGAATTATGTGATTTTTTCACGAAAAGATCCTATCACCCCTAAAATCGAAATCTGATATAACAGAGCCCTGGAACAGTATTCGAAAACAAAAAATGGACTGAGAATTAGTAGGAAAAATCATTTATGATGTCTTTCAATTTACGATTTGCAAAAACCAGCTCAAAGATTTACCAGTCAAACCAACAGGATGACCTAATTGCTCAATGCCACAAGTTGACTTGATTATGGTATCCACACATGTAAAATTACAGCATACTGTAAAGTAGATCAATCAAATATCTTTGTAGACGCTCGTCGATTCATGAACCCGAATTCTAACCGAGAAAGCATCCACCTTCTGATGACTACCGTTGTCGATGGAGATTACGGGGTAGGAATAACGGTGGAAGGGACATGGAGGTGATTGTGGCTGGCAGTGATGGCACTGCTACGACAAGGAGGTGGAGGTGAATGGGTTAGCCGAAGAGGGGCAGAGCCATTCGGTGAACCATAAATCCAACTTGTGAATCTTGTCGGAGGAGCCTGGCAGTGATGGACGAGAAAAGGCGGAAAAGAACGGTTGGGTGGAGGTGGCGGTCGTGGTGGGAGGTAGGTGAGACAAGGTTGGAGTTGTTGGAGGAGATGGAGGCGCGGTTGTAGCCTAGGTGGTGGCCGATGATGGTTTCCTATAGTGGATCAAGCGATAAGTTCCTGCCGGTGATAGAGGCCGCAACAATGGTAGAGGTAGAGCACTTGTAGGAGGCGGTAACGGTGGCTAGCGATGGTTGTGTCGTCGGATGCTCTGGATATAAGGATTTGGGGAGGACCGGAGGAGGGGTTGTTAGTATTAATGTTAACTAGGGTTTGGACCGTCCGCGCACCGCGGAAGTCCAGCGCGATGTTGCGGAAGCCCAGTATGTTAAAAAACGCAGCTTGAAACCATATATACAACGGAGAGGATTAAACCTTATAAAGTGGACCACAAAAATATCAAAATAAAATTTAGATACAAACAGTTATATACCGAGGATGCGGAAGAAAATAAGACTTGAAATTATATCCTAAAGAAATTATTAAAAATTATGTAAGGGGCTAAAAATATAACTTTAAAATATAGTAAGAGACAAAATCATAACGTATAAATACAAATAATTTAATATTAAAATTATAAGCGTGAAAACTATTAAATTAAAATTAATTAACGGGAAAAAATGTAAATATAAAAATCTTCCATGACTTAAACCTAAATGACTATTTCTAAAAATATTGTACATTTTATATTACGTGCTTGACAATATATAACATGATTTGGTTTTAATAAATTTGGATTTGGAAATAAAAAGTCCATGATTTGGTTTTAATAAATTTGGATTTGGAAATAAAAAATCCAAACGACTCTCTTTACCACATGATTTACGTATATTCATAACCAACGGCTTACATTATAAATGATTTACAATGAGCCATAAAAGTATAAAATAAAGTTTTGATAGAAACAATTATATACGGAGAAAACATGCAAAAATATCACAATTTAATTAAGAAATCATAATAATAATAAATAATAGTAATATAAGTGATCAAAAATATAAGTTTAAAATATAAGAAAGGACTAAAACTGTAACTTATAAAATATTAATAACTTAATTTTAAAATTATAAAGGTTGAAAATTGTTAAATTAAAATTATTTGAGGGCAAGAAAATATAAATATAAAAATTTTCTATTACCAGAACCAAAATCTCGAATTTTCAGATAGTGCCTTCTTATATATTATATATTCAATGCTTTAAATAATATACCTTAGTCTTCTTTTAATTGGGTTTGTTCTGGAAAATATCAATAGCAAATGAACTATCCTCTACACTCAAAGCACCAATATTGCAATTTAATAAATAATAATAAACTAGATGGGAACCCCCCCGCAAAGCGGGGGTTGGATTCGATACTTATGTTAAATAAAACCAACAGAAGACAGTTACCGGTTTTGTGTGAAATATAGTACATTGCCTAAATTGTAGACATAGTAAAGTATGTTGCTACTCACTTCAATTCGCCAATTTACAAATGCATAATAGTTGAATATGTTGTAATATGTGATTAAAAAATGAATGTACATCGTAGCAATGGAAATTGTATTGTAGTTGATATCTTTCTATAAGTTAATAACTAACATTCAGAAACGATCAATCTCATAATAACAAAAGTAATAAGAATCGAACCAATAACATGATTATGATCTTATGCAACTCACATGTTTTACATGATTACAACCACGATCTGGTAATCACAAATAAACAATAAATATTGAGTCATAACAAATCTGTTTGAAAGAGAGCTTGAAAAAAAGAAAAAAAAAATCTCAACAATGTTTAAACAAATGGCTTTGAAGAGGTACAAAAATAAACGAAAAACAATAACATGTTGTTAAGAATCTGTTTCAATACTCTACTGTTAAAGAGTTTAAATGTCAATATCAACTAATTTTAAATAAAATTGCATAAGTTTGAGAAATCTTAACATCTTCATTTGGTTGGAAAAAAATCTCTCCAAATTCTCAATGTTGTTTTGAATTAGTTAAACGATATTAATCTGCATAATTTTTTTCCATGACTTTCTTAAATATTTAAGATAAGACCAAATGACCATTTTACCCTTACATTCTGAAGAACAAATTTTGACAATATTCTTTAACGTGAGTGGATTGGGAGGAAAAAAGAAGGGCAAATACGTAATTAGTGTCTTAACCAGTTATTTCATTCTGTCTAGGTTAAGTGAAAAAGAAACAGCCATGTAAGAGAAAACCAAAACTGTTGAAAATAAAAATTAACTATAAAACAGTATGCAGGGGCATTTTAGCCCAAAACTGTTAAAATCAAATTTTTTGACTATAAAAATAGTATGGATGGGCAGTTTGGTCCAAAACTGTTAAAATCAAATTTTCTTCACGATTATAAAATTTGTCAGTGTGGCCCCCATGATTTGCATAACTCGTATAAAACTTTTTACAATTTTCATCCCTGTTAGAGACTTTGGTAACGGTTTTTGCTCCCTGTACCATACTCAATTACTATTTTACCCCTTATGTAATTTTAAAAAAAAATGTAATTACTTAATTGTCATTTCATTTGTTGGGTTTAAAGAAATCATTCATTTTATACATTACATCCACCCAAATTAAATAAAAAATAGATTCAAAGTTCAATTTATATTGTAGGCATGACATTGCTACAAGTTGATAGATTTTTCAAAGTAGAATGTTGTCATAGAAAAAATGAAAGTAGACATAAAATGTTTTTTTTTAGGAAAAATGAAAATTATCTTCTGACCTCTCCTAATACTACATGTTTCTTTTACCCTTTGTTAGAAGAGTAGGATCTTGAACATTCTGTAACAGTGACAAAAAAGAATTAAATAGAAAGAAGTTGTAAGATAGAAAGCTTTTAACCATTTCAATACACAAATTTGTAAATAATCAACAAATTGGGAAGACTGATGGAATCAACACCTGTGTTTCCATTTGGTCCCATCTGCAGGTCAACCACCACCACTTCCGGTGACCTGGTCATCGTCGCTGTTGAGCTTATACAGAAGAAGGAGCAGAAGCCCTAAAATTAAACAAACCCTCTTCATCTTGCTCATTGCTTCCAGGAACCTGAATTTTGTTATTTCTAAGGTTAGCAACAATAGTATGACCAGAGGAGTTGGCATGAGGAAGAAGCTTCCTTTTCTTGTTGTAGTTCCAGAAGTTTTTGATTGCACTATCTGTTCTTCCTGGTAAGTGTTTCGCTATCTGTGCGTATCTTTTTTAAAACAAATAACAAAAGGAATCAATATCTTCAAAACAATTAATCAAAAGATAAGTAAACAGTTTATCTTGTTAATTACTTATTTCCCAAGGTTCTGTGTAGATCAATTATGAGCATGGCTTCTTGTGAAGTAAAGTTTCCTCATTTAAGACCGGGTCTTAGATAATCAATCCATCTTAGAAAATGATATGATCATGTCTGTTCTTCATCAACCTTCTGCTTTAAATATCCATGCACGGTGTGAACGATATCTAGTAGAAAATGATCACCCCTATAGATTGATATAAAAGATAGTCAAACAGGAAATGTTTTCATACATTCCCAATGGTACTGACCTACAACAAAACAGAATCGACATGATAAGTTTCTTCTTTTCAGTTAAACTTAAATCATGAAAACTCCATTAGCCTACACAAATGTATAATGTTTTTATTGTATAATATGATCAAGTCTGCAAAAAAAAAAAAAATTATGTCCGTATGATCTGACCACAATTCTATCAGTACGATATCCGTTGATCCTAGTTTCCCTGAGAAGATCTAAAGCCAACTTTAGTGAAGCTAATCCATTCAGAGTGCGTATGGCAGATTTGATGTCTGGATTCAAGATAATTTAAACTTATTAAATATGTTAAAAAAAGGGAACTCTTTCATCCATGACACATTTGTAAGAAAAATGTAATAATTATGTAACTAACGAAACCCAAATGCAGTAAGTAGTATTAAATATCTGTTAGGGCTACGTTTCTACATTTCCAAGTAAATTCTTTATGGAAAAAGTTGTAATTCCATTCAATCAATAAACAAAAAGTAAAATTTTACTATAAACAATGCTTACTTTTCAAATAAAAATTACATCTTCATTGCCAAATAGGGAATCTTAAACAACCAACCTCCTAATAGAATCCAAATCACAACTTAGATCAATGGATTTACCTTCGCATCCCTGCAAGTGCCGGTACAACTTAAGTAGCAGTTAATGAGCCAAAAATTAACAAAACCTCTTGCTTAGAAATAAGGGAATTAGCCTAATATGTAAAAAAAAAAAAAAAAACTAAATTTGAATTTGACGGGTACTTGAACCATTATTGTTCTTGATGTACATTTCTAATCTTCTCCAATCTAAGAATCCGTGTAGTTGATTCTAAACATCAAGTCAGGTTGTCCCCTTTATGGTCATATAAATGGAAGAGTTGGTAAGTAAAACTACAATAAATGAACAAATAAACATTCAAATCCTCTTTTATTAAAAAATTAACATAGTCACTTGAAATCCAACCACCAGTTGAGATGCATCTATTCACACATTCAACTGCATTAATTGTGAGGTCCACAAAATTGCATCATCTTTAATTTATAAAGAAGACTATTCTTAACAGACAACCTATTTTTGAATGTTCCTAAAAATAAAAAAATGCATATAACAAAACAAAATTTCATTGGGGCATTTCATCAAATGGCTATTATGCATGTAAAATATAAAGGTACTGAGAAAATAACTCTTATAGTGATAAACTAAAAATGGATTTCAATACTACGTGGATTCAATATATGGTTTTCCAAAAAAAAAATTATGACAAAATTTAAGAAAAGAGTCAAATGCCCTTAAAGACTAAGGTGTCTAACATGTGAGTGGCAAAGAAACAATGAACCACACATGCATCTGGAACTTATTTTCTCTTTTACTTTGGATTATTTCCTACTTCTTTACATGAGACAAGATTTGGAGGTTGAGCAAAAAGAACCATATCAGTAAGTACCTACCTGTACATGGAACCATTTTACTATAAATAGAGTATTTCTTTCCAATCGTATTCAAACAGGGAAGGGGATATGGCCAAGAAATAATTAATCTTCAAAGGAAAAGTAAAACCGTTGACAGTTGATTCCTTAAAAATGACAACACCCTCTCTTCTAGTTCCAAATTGTTGAACAAACGAAACAGAGCTTTGGGAAATTAAACAACAAAAGATGATAATTTAAGTTTTAATTTAGAAAAAATGAAACCCAGAAAAAACACAAACCTTTTTATTCTTCGTTTGGTATTACTCTGTCTTGTGCTAGGAAGACGTTCATCTCTTTGAGGTATATTTTTTCAGACGCCTTTGATCCCTAATTGTCGAACATAAGCAAGGTATCAATTCATGGAAACAAAAAAAAAAAAAAAAAAAAATAGATTGTATGATATGCCGATGTAGATGCTTAAAAACGGAGTGAGGTGTGGCCAAACCATAGAACTTACCATTGCTGAAACTGTAGTGATCAGCTGACAGGAGGTGATGGTGAGACATGTTGGTCACCATTGCTGAAACTGCTTAGTTCGTTCCTCTTCTCCAGTTGAAGAAAACACCGTCAGGAAACAAAAGAAGTGGAGGAAAAAAACAAAAGCAGCTGGTGGATTGCAGCTTCGTGCGTAAAGAAGCTTGGAAGAAGGGGGCGGCGACCCCAAATCGACATCGACAAACGAAAACATAAAAAAGTTGAAGAAAATGAACCTGTAACTGCAGGGTGCGAAGGTGACCGGTCCAAGGCTTCACATAGGACTCGACGGCATACGACGGAGAGCGGTGGAGGAATCGCTTACCCGGGTTCCTCTTGAAAAGCCCTAAAAAAAAACGTATCAACCGGATGACTCATGGTAGAAGAAAGAAGCTTGTCTAGTAAGCTGATGAAAGCGGTGGTGGAGATTTAGACCGGTGGTGGGTGCAGAGAAAAGCGAAGTAGCTTGTCGATGAATGAGAACCGCAAAATAGATATTTCAGAGAAGAGTTTGGAAGGATCTGGAGACGGTCACCATAGAGAATATACAATACGGCAAAAAATGATCCGTTATAAAAATTAAGCCTTAAATTCCACTCATACCCATAAATAGGGACTATTTTTGCCAACATGTTAGGAATTTCACTATTCCTAAGGAACAATTTCCATAATATATATATAATAATAATAGTATTATTTTCCCTTGTCGCGGCGAAGAACATATTGCAATTTAATAAATAATAATAAATAATAGTATTATTTTACTTTGCCGCGGCAAGAACATATTTTCAAAGTGAACGATAAAAGTATAAAATAAAATTTCAATAGAAATAAGAACACTTATTTAGCCCATTATAAGATATGTATGTTTTGCTTTGGTATTGTATTTATGATCGGATAATGAATCAATTGCCGACACTTATTTATTGTTTCTTGTTGTGTTTGCCTTGCATGAGTACAAGTAATATATGAGATTTCTTATGAGGTTGGAATATTTAGGATAGTTCTATCTTTTAGTTTAATTATATGATACTATATTCGACATGTTTTGATTATTACTTTTGGAGACATTCAGTTTCACTATGTCTTTTGAATTTATAAATCATGTTTTGACATTTTTATCAAGTTTTGGAAGTTTTTCAAGAAGGTGAAGTAGTGGTTTTTAAATGGTTGTTTTTGCATAAAAGTAAATAAAATCTTACGTTAATGTATTTTGTTAAAAATAAAAAAATAAAAATTTTAAGTAAAAATCACAACGTTACACTTTTTAGTGTTGTCGTGTTTTAAGCATGAATTAATTAAATTATTGGATATTTTATGTATTTTTGTCATTTTGTCATGCTTTCTCATTTTTAGTTAGGCTATGTTCAAGTTACCAAACAACAATACATTGTGTCGTGTTCTGTTCGGGCTAGGGACAAATACTTGTGTTATGGTGTGTTCGGATTATAGACATATGCTTGTGCCATGTCATTTTAGATAAAAACACAAAATTACTAATCAATTTTACACCCCCAATTCTCATATGTATAATTGAAGTTCAACACTGATGTCTGGGAAATAAAGATTGACACAAGAAAATAGATAGTACTTTATACCCTTGGAGTTTCAAAGTTTATATTGACGACATAATTTCTGAACAAAAAGACCATTATTTTTAGTTTCCAGACATACAACTCAACTGGAATGCTCTAATGATAGGCTTCAACCACTCGGTTATCTTAATGGTACCGAAGAGTATTGTTCTATATACAAAAACCATACCAAGCAAAATTACAAGATCAATCCACTTGGAATAACCCATCTCAATTTGTAGTATATCCTTCAATATCATCTCAGCATCCATGGTTGGAGGACCTCCTAAGTACTCTGGGAACTTAAGTCCTTCAAACTCATTTTTATACAATCCTTGTAATGCATACCTATGGAATGAAATATAGTACATGGGATACCTCCAAAATACATTAGGTAGATCATTTGGCAACTGAAAAAATCCTGCACTTAGTATCATTAAGCCTTGGGTTCCCGCACCAGATATAATTCCCATTAGCAAATTTGGCACAATGGTAGCTACAATTATCATAAGGCATTCAACGAGTATCATTGATGTGAAGAGGACTAATGCAAAATAGATGAATTTTTCAGGTTCTCTCTGAAGTCCTACAAGAGAGTAAGCAATGACTCCTGGAATTAAAGATATGAGAAGTAGGTATGGCACTGAAGACATGGCATGGCTAATTACAAATGATCCAACCCCATAATGCCCATTCAACCTTTCCCATTGAAAGACCTACATAGTTATAACATATATAGTTGTTAGAAAATGTAATTACTTAAAAAATGATTTAGAAACACATGAAGTTAAAAAATAAACCTTCATTTCCTCCACAAACGAAGGGAAACCACCAATTGCCAAAATGGTGAGGAAGCAAGAAACAAACATAAGCATCGATATCCTAGCCTGTGTCATTTTGGACCAAAACAATGAGTTCATATGTTTAACTATAAATGGTTT